>NC_059118.1:27069840-27424840 GCF_020740685.1 Jaculus jaculus
AGGAGGATCACTGTGAATTCAAGGCCACCCTGAGACTCCATAGTGAATTCCAGGTCAGTCTGGGCTAGAGTGAGACCCTACCTTGAAAACCAAAACCAAAACAAAACAAAAAAATTACTGGGCTGGAAAGATGGTTTAGCGGATAAGGTATTTGCCGGCAAAGCCAAAGGACCCAGGTTTGATTCCAGTCCCCATGTAAAGCCAGATGTATATGTTGGCACATGCATCTGGAATTTACTTGCAGTGGCTAGAGACCCTGGTTTACCCATTATCTTTCTCAAATAAAAATATTCTTTAAAAGTTACTGTGTTTTCTGGCCACAATGTCTGCCTACTTAAGTCTTTACAGGAATTCAAGTGTATGGAGTTGATACTTTTGAATACCTCCTGTGCCCATGGAACAAGTGGGAGTAAGGAAGGGGTGATGCTTAAGATGGGATTCTTGATCTTAAAAAAAAAAAAAAAATCATTTTAGTAGAATGGGATGGAACAGGTATGATTGAAAAAAGTCCCAGGCAAATGCTGTAGACTAGGGACAAAGAAGGTTATTTCCAGATTTGAGGAAGATATTAGGGAATATGGGGCATTTGAAATAAGCCTTGATAGGACACTGGATTCAGGGTGTGATAAGCAGCTTTTTTTTTTTTTTAATAGTGGTCTGCAAGATGTTCATTTTATTTATTTATTTATTTTGAGGTAGGATCTGTATCCCAGGCTGACCTGGAATTCACTATGTAGTCTCAGGCTGGCCTCAAACTCATGGCGATTCTACCTGTGCCTCCCAAGTGATGGGATTAAAGGTATGTGTCACCATGTCTGGCTCAAGTTGTCAAATTTTTTTTGTTGTTTGTTTGTTTTTGTTTTTTCGAGGTAAGGCCCAGGCTGTCCTGGAATTCACTATGTAATCTCAGGGTGGCCTCTCGAACTCATGGCGATCCTCCTACCTCTGCTTCTGAGTGCTGGGATTAAAGGCTTGTGCCACCTTGCTGGGCAATATTTTTTAAAACTATTTTACTTATTTATCTTTTGGCTTTTTGTTTCCTTTTTTTCTTTTTCTTTCTTTCTTTTTTTTTTTTTTTTTGATTTTTTTTTTCTTTCTTTTTTGAGGTAGGGTCTCACTCTAGCCCAGACTTCACTATGTAGTTTGAGTTGCCTCAAACTCATGGTGATCCTCCTCCTACCTTTGCCTCCCAAGTGTTGGTATTAAAGGTGTGCACCACCATGTCTGGCTTGTGTTAATATTTTTTAAAATTATTTATTTATTTATTTGAGAGCGACAGACACAGAGAGAAAGACAGATAGAGGGAGAGAGAGAGAATGGACGCGCCAGGGCTTCCAGCCACTGCAAATGAACTCCAGACGCGTGCGCTCCCTTGTGCATCTGGCTAATGTGGGACCTGGGGAACCAAGCCTCGAACCGGGGTCCTTAGGCTTCATAGGCAAGCGCTTAACCACTAAGCCATCTCTCCAGCCCTTGTGTTAATATTTTTAAAAGTGGACTTTCTTTTCCCCCCAGAAAGTATCTCTAGTCCTTTTTTGATCACTGGCCGATGGCTTGTCCTATAGGGAGAGGGAGGAAGGAGCCAGGATTGGCTCATAAAGTTTCACACTTCTAGCCTCACCTGCTTTCAACCTCACCTTTGCCTTTCTGGCCAGTGATTGTGAGTCCAGATGCCTCCATTCCAGTTCTTTAGAAAAGTAACCTCTCTCTCAAGGTGAAGCAGAGGCCCTCTGAGGTCCAACTTCCATCCCAGACTTTTCTGTATTTTAGCCCCACTTCACCCCCTATTTCCCTTGATTCCTGAGTGGTCTCCTCCTTGAGTGTTCTCCTTGTAGGTGTGGACTTCCATTTCTACCCTCCCAGTCAGGTGGCATCCTTGCACTTTTGAGACAACTTAGGGGTAAACAGGCCCCCTCCCAAAATTAAAAATGAGGAATATTCTTGGGCTTCTAAGGGAGAACCTATTTTTTTTTTGTTTATTTTTATTTATTTATTTGAAAGTGACAGAGAGAGAGAGAAAGAGGCAGATAGAGAGAAGGGGCACGCCAGGGCCTTCAGCCATTGCAAACGATGCGTGCGCCCCCTTGTGCATCTAACTAACGTGGTTCCTGGGGAATGGAACCTCAAACCAGGGTCCTTAGGCTTCACAGGCAAGTGCTTAACTGCTAAGCCACCTCTCCAGCCCCCTATTTATTTTATTTTATTTTTTTAATCTCCTTTTCCTAAAACTACACAAGAGGAGGTAAGTGCCTCTGGTCTTCCCTCTCTCTTTCTTAGAAAAGAAAGCAATGTAAAAGGATCCTTTCCTGAGCAGCTGGTGACAGTCCCCCTACCAGTGGGCTCCCTTAAAAGACCCTGTGGTGATTTGATTCAGGGGTCCCCCATAACCTTAGGTGTTCTGAATGCTAGGTTCCCCAGCTGATGGAGATTTAGGAATTAGTGCCTTCTGGAGGCAGTATATTATTGGGGGCGGGCTTATGAGTTGTTATAGCCAGTTTCCCCATGCCAGTATTTGGCACACTCTCCTATGGCTGTTGTCCACCTGATGTTGCCCAGGAGGTGATGTCCACCTTCTGCTCATGCCATCATGGAGCCTCCCCTCGAGTCAGTAAGCCTAAATAAACCTTTTTTTTTTTTTTTTTTTTCCCCCAAAAGCTGCTCTTGGTCAGGCGATTTCTGCCAGCAGTGTGAACATGGCTGCAGCAGACCCCAACCTGCTGCATCTATAGGTGGGCCTTCCCATTTCCTGGAACCCTGTTCTGGCTCTTCTTTGGGCCAAGAGTCCTCTCCTCTGTTGTCTTAAGCTCTAAAATCTTTCTAAGCCTTCACTATAATGGAACCTTTCTAAACTCCATCCTCTGGTCTATAAACTTCATTCTTGGAAATTCAAGACAAGAACTCACAAGGCCCCTAGCTCCTGAGTTAGGAAAGGCTCTGATGCTCTCAAAGACACCCCAAGTTCCCCTCAGTTGTTCATTTAGTTTCTCTGCTGCTGTTGTCTTACTTCTCAGTCTTTAATTTTTATTTATTTATTTATTTATTTTTAATTTTTATTAACATTTTCCATGATTATAAAATATATCCCATGGTAATTCCCTCCCTCCCCACCCCCACACTTTCCCGTTTGAAATTCCATTCTCCATCATATTACCTCCCCATTACAATCATTGTAATTACATATATACAATATCAACCTATTAAGTATCCTCCTCCCTTCCTTTCTCCACCCTTTATGTCTCCTTTTCAACTTACTGGCCTCTGCTACTAAGTATTTTCATTCTCACACAGAAGCCCAGTCATCTGTAGCTAGGATCCACATATGAGAGAGAACATGTGGCGCTTGGTTTAATTTTTTTTTTTTTTTTGCTTTGTTTATTTATTTGAGAGTGACAGAGAGAGAGAGAGAATGGGTGCTCCAGGGTCTCCAGCCACTGCAAAGGAACTCCAAACACTTGTGCCCCCTTGTACATCTGGCTAACGTGGGTCCTGGGGAATCGAGCCTTGAAGCAGCGTCCTTAGGCTTCACAGGCAAGCGCTTAACTGCTAAGCCATCTCTGCAGCCCAATTCTCAGTCTTTTTGATGAGGTATAGGAGGACCACATGCTCACCGGAAACCCTGTAGTATTAAGGTGACTGAACCCAGAAATAGAGGGCACAGAGGGCTCCAATTCCCTTTTGTCTCCTTCTCACTTTTCAGACCCAACATACACGTCCTAGAAATGCAAGGCTTATTTGCCCCAGTGGAATCTGCTAATAGGGTTCATCCTGCAGAAGTTACTCTCTCAGGGCCGCCAGCCATTTTTGTTGTACAACCACTGTGTCTTTTGCTTTTGATCCTAGGTGGTCTCTCTGTGGAGTAATCTGTGTGAATTAGATCTTTTCCTGTTTTTTAACTTCTGAAATACCTTTGTAAATGTTTGGCTTTTCTCATCTTCCTACTGGGTCTTCATCTCTGGCCAGTTGCTGAATTTAGTAAATTTGTTTTTCTTTTTTAGGATTTCACAGTTTTTGGAGGCAGTCTGTCAGGAGCACATGCCCAGAAGATCTGCAAAGTAAGTGTTTGATGTTGATAGTACTCCCTCAGCTATGAGACTACTCCTTTTGCTATGACAGTACTCCATCAGCTAGTATTTTTAGGGCATCATAAATTGAGTTAGGGATGGGATAGAGCAAAGTTGTATGAAATGTACTAACCAGAAGAGATTTTTAGCATATTTTTTAATAATATTTTTATACCATGTGTCTCTTTGTCCCTGGTGAAATGTAGACCCTCACTTCCTTTTTTCTTTTCTTTTTTTTTATTTTCTGAGGTAGGGTCTCACTCTAGCCCAGGCTGACCTGGAATTCACTCTGCATTCTCAGGGTGGCTTCACGGCGATCCTCCTACCTCTGCTTCCTGAGTACTGGGATTAAAGGCATGTACCACCGTGCCCAGTTGTTTTCTTTTTTTAAGAAAATTGTTTACTTATTTAGGTAACAGGGAAAGAGAGAGAGAGAGAATGGGCACACCAGGGCCTCCAGCCAATGCATACGAACTGCAGATGTGTGCACCCCCTTGTGCATCTGCTAATGTGGATCCTGGGGAATCGAACCTGGGTTTTATGGCTTTCTAGGCAAACGCCTTAGCAACTAAGCCATACCTCCAGCCCTTTTTTCCTTTTTCTTTCTTCTTCTTCTTTTTTTTTTTTTTTAAGGCAAGGATCTCCTTCTATCCTAGTCAGACCTAGAACTCACTTTGTAGCCCAGACTGGTCTCCAACTCATAATGATCCTTCTACTTTAGCCTTCCAGGTGCTCAGATCACAAGCATGAACCACCACCTTTAGTTCAAAATTAGTCTGCACACATTTAAGACAGATGCAGATTGTTTTTAGACAATGTCATACTCTGTAGCCTGGACTGGTCCTCATGGTCCTCCTGCCTCAGCCCACCAAGAGTCGGAATTACACGTGTGTCCCACCAGCCTGGTGACCCTCACATTTTCCATGCTTACAATACAGTGTAAAATTACAGGGGATTTAAAAGCACATATATGTACTTATTAATGCATTAAATGAGATTTAGTAGGGGATCTAATAATAGCTGGTTTAATTTAAAGTAGGCGTAAGTGAAATATCCCAGGACCTCTGCAATGACTTTAATATGACAAAAATATTTGTTCTCTACTAATGACAAAGACACAGATATTTCTAATGCACCCTGTCTTGTTGCTTGTATTCATAACTGAAGAAAAGGCTAAAAGATCATACAGTTAGCATAAAGGTACAAATGTCCAAGTTCAGGACCCCATGAATTCTGTTCATAGCCCTGTTGAGGTTCTGAAGACACCAGACAAAGAATTCTAGGCCTAGGTGGAGAGCCCGAGAGGGAAAGGTAAGAAACAGTGCAAAGATTACATGGTGGCATTTTAAAAACTGCTAGAGTCCTGGGTTACAACTCTGTGGTAGAGCGCTTGCCTAGCATGCACAAGGCATTGGATTCTATTCATAGTTCTGCTAAAAACAAAACACAGGAGAGCAGGGTGTGGTGCTGCATGCCTTTAATCTGGGAGGCAGAGGTAGGAAGATTGCTGTGAATTCGAGGCCACCGTGAGACTACATAGTGAATTCCAGGCCAGCCTGGGCTAGAGTGAGACCCTACCTCGAAAAACCAAAAAAAAAAAACAACAACAACAAAAAAAAAACCAAAAAAAAAAAAAAAAAAAACACAAGAGAAACGAAACCCTTAGTAGCCCGCCCACCCACCAAACAACCCCCCCCTACACACACCAAAACAAACCCTGTTAGATTGAGATGTTCCAAGGAATACTAACAGCCTATATTGGGAAAATTGGGGAAGTAAAGACTGAATTGACTGTTAGTAACTGGACAGGGTTTCCTTTTGCAGTCGATCACCAGGATTCATGGTGTGGTCCTATCATGAATTATTCCTGAGAGTCCAGTTACCTTTGAACCCTCTTTAATTTTCCTCTTTTTACTGTCTCTGTTATAATGGCTAAATGAGATTGTGGAAGTCACTGTGCTTTGTAATCTAGCTAGGCCTGTAGGAATGTTGCACAGAATGCTGTCAGAACCATTGACCCATGAGGAAAATCTATTGCTTTAGAAGCAAAAGTAGGCCTGTCCGTGGGTTGCCAGTTGGGTCAACATGTGCTTTCACAAAAATACTGCTATGCCATTCTGTCCACCGTCAGTTGTTTCATCGGAGTTACTGGTACAAAAATGGGTTGCTGAAAATTCAGTGATGACCTGAGCCTGTGGGTTCTGGAGATGGATGGTCGGCATGGGTAGTCTTGCTCCCTGCTGATGCAAAATGCTTTGGCTCTTAGGTGTTTGGGGCCTTAGTCTTTTAAATATCTGGTCCTCTGTCTTCCACGGAGGTGTCCCAGCATCTTGGGGATTTAAATCTGTGCTGCCTCCTCTTGTTTAGGAGAGTGCATGGAGAGCATTTTCTAGAAAACGCTGTGCTTTTTTCTACTGTTTTTGGAAGCAGATCTCACGGAATTTCTCTGCTCTTTCAGATCATGGACCAGGCCGTAACTGTGGGGGCACCAGTGATTGGGCTGAATGACTCTGGAGGGGCACGGATCCAGGAGGGGGTAGAGTCCCTGGCTGGCTACGCAGACATCTTCCTGGTGAGAAACCTATAGGAGTAAGAAACACCCGTCTCTATGCCCGCCCAGGCTCCCCTGCTCTCCTCATTGTCCTCTGCCCCATGGTGTCTGCTGTCTGTGGCTCCTTCCTGCGTCCCTGGGAGTGGATGGGAGGAGGATGAGATTCCAGCAGGCCATTCATAGGTAAAACACTAGCTCATGGTTATTCATAAGGGCAAAGAAATTGAAAAACAGTTTTTCTTTTCCTTTTTTTTGGGGTGGTGGTGGTTTGAGGTAAGATCTCACTCTAGCCCAGGATGACCTGGAATTCACAATGTAGTCTCAGGCTGCCCTTGAACTCAGCAATCCTCCTACCTCTGCCCCCCAAGAGCTGAGATTAAAGGTTTGTGCCACTACGCCTGGGTCTTTTTTTTTTTTTTTTAATATTTTAAAACTGTATTAAATCAGGTTTAGTGGCACATGCTTTTAATCCCAGTACTTGGATGAGATGGGGTGCTGGGGAGGCAGAGGTAGGAGGATCCCTGTGAGTTCAAGGCCAGCCTGGGACTAGAGTGAGATTCAGGTCAGACTGGGCTAGTGTGAAACCCTACCTCAAATTTCTATATATATATATATTTATTTATTTATTTATTTGCATGTGCGTATAGGTGCACCAAGGTCTCTTCCCACTTTTTTTTTTTTTTTTTTGGTTTTTCGAGGTAGGGTCTCACTCTGGTCCAGGCTGACCTGGAATTAACTCTGTAGTCTCAGGGTGGCCTCGAACTCATGGCGATCCTCCTACCTCTGCCTCCCGAGTGCTGGGATTAAAGGCGTGCGCCACCACGCCCGGCTTCTTCCCACTTTTTGTGTCTTACTTACGTGACTGGCTTGGGAATTGAACCCATGTCAGCCTTTAATTACTGAGTCATCTTCCTAGTGCAAACTGTTCTTTGTTTCTTTCTTTCCTCCTTTTTTTAAATTTAATTTTATTTATTTGAAAACAGAGACAGATGAGAGAGAGAGAGACAGAGAGAGAGACAGAGAGGGAAAGAGAGAGAGAGAGAGAGAGAATGGGCATGCCGGGGCCTCTAGCCACCGCAGATGAACTTCAGATGCTACTTTGTGCATCTAGTTGAGCCCTGGTTGTTAGGCTTTTCATGCAAGCACCTTAACAGCCAAGCCATCTCTCCAGCCCTCTTTCTTTCTTTCTTTTCTTTTTTTTTTTTTTTTTTTTTTGAGGTAGGTTCTCACTCTAGCATAGGCTGACCTGGAGTTCACTATGTAACCTCAAGGTGGCCTTGAACTCACAGTGATCCTCCTACCTTTGCCTCCCAAGTGCTGGGATTAAAGGTGTACGCCACCACACTTGGCTGCTCTTTTCTTTTTTCTTGTTTGAAGCAGGAACTCATTTACCACAGTGTTTTCCAGGCCACCTGGTCCTTATGCTTCCTTCCTGTCTCCCTGTGTCTGCCTTCTTTTTTGCCCCACACATGCTGGGATGACAGGTGCTGGTGGTGTGGCATCTTGCTTTATGTGGGTTCTGAACGCAGGTGCTCAGGCTTGCTTGGCAAGTGCTTTATCCACTGAGCCATCTTTCCAGCCCAGTTTACTCCCCTTTACACTTTCTAGGACACCCCACCCCGGCCTGTGGTGCCATTGTACATGTAGGGTGGGTCTTCTCACCTCAGTTAACATAATCTAGAAAGTCCTTCACAGACATGCCAGAGACTTGTTTCCATGGTGGTTCTATCAAACTGACAACAGAGATTAACCATCATATTGATCTTTTCAAAGAGCCAATTTTAAACTTTTTTTCAGGTTAGGGTCTTGCTGTCTGTCTATGCCTCTGTTCCTCTCCTCCTGCCACACCAGGATTACGCTGTAAAATGCTGCCTTCAAAAACAGAAACATCTCCTCCCTCCTGCTCAGTCTAACAGGGAGGCAAGTAGGAAAAAAGTGATGGCGATAGAGGGAGACAGTGTCTTGATAACACGGGGCGCTAGGGAAATGTGCATGGAGCCAGCATTAGGAGGCTCCTGCGGGGCGGCAGGCGGTTGGCCAGGTGACAGGCTTGTTTGGTGTTCATCGAAACAAGTATTTTCAAAGCAAAGCCAGAGAATGGCAAGTTCATGAATAGAACGTGAGTTCTGAGCCGTGGAGAGAGCTGCAGGCTGGCAGGTCAGACAGTGTTCTTGTCGGAGCCAGCTGCACGTGTGTGCTCCCGCAGCGACACGGGGTCACTGCGCTCTGTGCGCTGTCGAGAAACAAGGACAGGGTAGCCCGGTATTATTATGTAAGTGTCTCTTCATGGCATATTTCTTTTTTTTTTAAATTTTTATTTGCATTTTCCATGATTATAAAAAAAAATCCCATGGTAATTCCCTCCCTCCCTCCCCCCCACACTTTCCCCTTTGAAATTCCATTCTCCACCATATTACCTCCCCATCACTATCATTGTACTTACATATATACAATATCAACCTATTAAGTATCCTTCTCCCTTCCTTTCTCCACCCTTTATGTCTCCTTTTCAACTTACTGGCCTCTG
This sequence comes from Jaculus jaculus, assembly GCF_020740685.1. Classification (NCBI taxonomy): domain Eukaryota; kingdom Metazoa; phylum Chordata; class Mammalia; order Rodentia; family Dipodidae; genus Jaculus; species Jaculus jaculus. The sequence continues at coordinate 27,078,980 of NC_059118.1, forward strand.
CTACTAAATATTTTCATTCTCACGCAGAAGCCCAATCATCTGTAGCTAGGATCCACATATGAGAGAGAACATGTGGCGCTTGTCATATTTCAAATTAATACTCACTTAATTCTGGTAAGACATAGGAAGTTTGCTCTAATATAGCTTCATTTTTTTCCCTTTTTGTGCTATTATGTTATAAGCCCAAAATACAGTGTTATAATTATTACTTTATGTACTGTTATATTTTAAAGTATTAGGGAAAGGAATGATTTTATGCAGTACATAATTACATATTTGTCATTTTCAGTGCTCTCAACCTCATTTTGTGGATTTGAATTACTCTCTTGTGTTACTTCCTTTTTCCTTGAGGCACATCCTGAGCTGCCCTGGGTGTTGGTGTTAGCCATGGTAAAGCATTCCACAGATTCACTCACTGTTTTATCTCAATTTTAGCTTTTTTTAAAAAATTTTTTTTGTTGGTGTTGTTCATTTTTATTTATTTATTTGAGAGTGACACAGAGAGAAAGAGGCAGATAGATAAAGAGAGAGAGAGAGAATGGGCACGCCAGGGCTGCCAGCCACTGCAAACGAACTCCAGACGCGTGCGCCCCCTTGTGCATCTGGCTAACGTGGGTCCTGGAGAATTGAGCCTTGAACTGGGATCCTTCGGCTTCACAGGCCATCGCTTAACCGCTAAGCCATCTCTCTAGCCCTTTTTTTTTTTTTTGATACAGGGTTTTGTAATATAATCCAGGCTAGCTTCAAGCCCACTATGTAGCCAGGCTGGACATGAGCTAGTAGCATTTCCTGCCTCAGCCTCCCAAGTGCTGGGATTCCAAGCATGTATCTCTGTGCCTGGCTTGTTACTAGTGCTTTGTTCACAGGGAGTTCCTTTCAAGAGCCTTGAATACTTGCTTTTGACAGTTTCACCCAAATAGGTGGTGTTTTCCAGACTCTTCACTCTGCCTTGCCTTGCCTTGTTTTCTTTTTAAATTTATTTTTGTTTATTTTTATTTATTTATTTGAGAGAGACAGATAGAAAGAATGAGGCAGAGAAAGAGAGAGAGAAGGGGAGGGAGGGAGAGAATGGCACGCCAGGGCCTCCAGCCACTGCACACAAACTCCAGACGCGTGTGCCCCTCTGTGCATCTGGCTAACGTGGGTCCTGGGGAATCGAGCCTCAAACCGGGGTCTTTAGGCTTCAGAGGCAAGTACTTAACCACTAAGCCATCTCTCCAGCCCTTGTTTTTTTTTTTCCTGAGGTAGGGTCTCACTCTGTAGCCTAGGCGGACCTAAAATTCACTATGTAGTCTCAGGGTGGCCTCGAACTCACAGTGATCCTCCTACCTCTCCAGTGCTGGGACTAAAGGCATGTGCCACCAAGCCTGGTGCCTTGCCTTGTTTTTGTGCAGTATTGATGACTTTTTGCACTACAATGAGCACAAACCACGTTTCCCACAGTTGATAGAGATGAAACCCAGAGCCAAAGCTGGCTGAAAAGTATACTGTAATGTGGTTACCTTCTCGTTGCTGGGACACAACACCTGACCAGCAGCAGCTTATGGGAGGACAGGGTTTATTTTGGCTTACAGTTTATTTATTTAATTTGTTTTTCATTTTTTGAGGTAGAGTCTCACTCTTGCTCAGGCTGGTCTGGAATTCACTATGTAGTCTCAGGGTGGCCTTGAACTCATGGTAATTTTCCTACCTCTGCCTCCTGAATGCTGGGATTAAAGTTGTGTTCCGCCATGCCCAGCTTGCACCTACCTTTTCTAAACTGATGGGGTTAAGAAAGAAAGCAAGATGGAACAAAGGGTAATTGGGCCCTATTACTTTGCATGGGTCCTTGTGCCCTCAAATTCTGTTTTCCCTAGGGAGTGGCTTCAGGTTTAGCTCTCTATAACACTTGTCCTGGGCTGGATAGGTGGCTTAGTGGTTACGGCCCTTGCCTGCAAAGCTAAAGAACCCAGGTTTGATTCCTCAGGACCCACATGAACCAGATGGACAAGGTGGCACATGTGTCTGGAGTTTGTTTGCAGTGGCTGGAGGCTCTGGCATGCCCATTCTCTCTATCTGCTTCTTTCTCTTTCTCTCTCAAATAAAATTAAAATTAAAAAACGTTAATAACACTTGTCCTTACAGAACCTTTTTGTCTCCCCGACCCCATCTCCCAGACATGCTTTGTCTAAGAGTGAGCAGACATTGAATATTCAAGGCCAAGTGACTTCTACCTTGTGTCCTTGTTGTGTGACCTCTGGGCTCTCTGTGGAGGGGTGAAGGGATTCAACACAAAGGCCAGGGCTCCAGGCAGGACAAGCAGCTTTGTAACTGCAGTTGGCACCCTTCTCCCCTTGGCCCTATGCAGACGAGGGTGCTGTTCTTTTTATTTATTTATTTATTTATTTATTTATTTATTTATTTATTTATTTATATTTTGGGGGGGAGTATGGGGGGGAAGAGAGGAAGGGAGGGAGAGAGAATTGGCTTGCTAGGGCCCCATTGCAATCAAACTCCAGATGCTTGTACCATCTACTGGGCATGTGTGACTTTGTGCTTGCCTCACCCTTTGGGCGCCTGGCTTACGTGGGATCTGGAGAGTCGAACATAGGTCCCTAGGCTTTGCAGGCAAGTGCCTTAACCACTAAGCCATCTTATCAGCACAAGGGTGCTTTTTTTTTTTTTTTTTTTTTTCTGGGTTTGGTTTTGCTCTAGTCCAGGCTGACCTGGAATTCACTACCTACTCTCAGGGTAGCCTTGAACTCACCGCAACCCCCAGCCTCTGCCTTCTGTGTGCTGGGATCAAAGGTGTGCGCCACCACACCTGGCCCAGGGGTGCTGTTCTTTTCTTTTTAAACTATTTTTTATTTTCATTTATTTGATAGAGAAAGAAGGAGAGAGAGAAGAATGGGTGTGCCAGGGCCTCCAGCCACTGCAAACAAACTCCAGATGCATGCAGCACATTGTGCATCTGGCTAATGTAGTTCCTAGGGAATTGAACCTGGGGCCTTTGGCTTTGCAGGCAGATGCCTTAACCGCTAAGCTATCCCTCCAGTCCCTGAGGGTGCTATTCTTGAGTGTCTTCAAAGTTGGGGTGAGAGTGCCAGGATTCAGTATTCATGTTCTGGCAGAGGTTTTGGGGAACTCTTGCTAAGGCAGAGAGAGGAGAGGAGAGAAGATATTTACTCCAGAAAGTCACATGCCAATCATCTCATCAGTTAATGGGAAGAAATTGCACTCATAATTGTGGAAGGACTTTCCTGATTAGATCTTCTGTCTCCTGGATGGAGTTTCTTTGGAAGCAAAGCCAACTGTGATTGTATGGTTGTCTTTCTCGTGCCCGCAATAATGCTTGGCTGCCTCTGTAACCAGATATCTTTGCCTTTCTCTCTTGCAGAGGAATGTCATGGCATCCGGAGTCATCCCTCAGATTTCTATGATCATGGGCCCGTGTGCTGGCGGGGCTGTCTACTCCCCGGCCCTGACAGACTTCACATTCATGGTGAAGGTAAGAAAGCAGGGCCTGTTTAGGGTGCCCTTTGAGATCTCCAATAAAAGTAATTCCTGACCCACGTCTGGATTGTTATCTTATGTTCTCATTGTTATTCAGTGGAGCAGAGATACGGTTTTATGGGGAGGAGATTTTGGCATCTCTGGTGTGGGGCTCACTGGCGGAAGGTTCTTGTGTGCTGCTTTGAAATGCAATTTTACTTGGTCTGAATTGCAAATGATTTTCAAGTAGTCCAAGGATCCTGTCCTCTGCCCAGGCATGACTGTTTACTGACTCCTATTCAAAAGGTTTCTTAGGGCTCACTCTCCTGCCACTGTTTTCCACCTATTGTGGCAATGAAGTAGTGTCCAGCTTCTGCTTTACCATCTTCTACCTGGACACTGTGAACCTGAATAAATCCTTTCCTTCCATCAGCTGCTTTTGGACCGGTGTTGTGTTGTCCCAGTAGTGCAAAGGCTTGCTCTGTGACCTGTGATGTCAGGGGTTCTCTTGGGTGTTGACTGGTGTCTCCTGTGTGGACCGGATGGGCACATCTGGGACTTGCTCCCTTGGCATACTGGTTAACCTCTCCTGTACAGTGGTGCTGTACCCATACTCTGTGCTGTGTGCTTGCTGGCCTCCTGCTAAGGACCCAGAGGCCAGAGTTGTACCTGCATCCTCTGCAAAGGGAGAGGAAAAGGAGGGTCCTGAGAACCTCATGTAAGAGAATGCAAAGGAAATTGATAGCTTTCATATATATATTTTCTGTATGTATTTGCAAGGGGGGAGAGAGAGAATAGGTGTGCCAGGGACTGGCCATGGCAAACAAACTCTAGATGCATGTGCCGCTTTGTGCATCTAGCTTTACGTGGGTACTGGGGACTCAAACCTAGGTCATTAGGCTTTGCAGGCAAGTTTCTTAACTGCTGAGCCATTTCTCTAACCCAGGAAATTGATAACTTTCAAAAGCTTAGAGCTAGATGTGATATTGCATGTCTTTAATCCCAGCACTTAGGAGGCAGAGGTAGGAGGATCGACATGAGTTCAAGGCAACCCCAAGATTACATAGTGAATTCCAGGTCAGACTGGTTTAGAGCAAGACCTTACCTCAAAAACAAAACAAAACAAAACAAAAAACAAGGGCTGGAAAGATGGTTTAGTGGTTAAGGCACTTGCCTGCAATGCCAAAGGACCCAGGTTTGACACTCCAGGACCCACATAAGCCAGATGTACAAGGGGGCGCATGCATCTGGAGTTTGTTTGCAGTGGCTGGAGGCCCTGGCACACCCATTCTCTCTACCTGCCTATTTCTGCCTCTCTCACACTCGCTCTCAAATAAATAAATAAAAAATGTGAAAAAAAAAAAAAAGCTTATAGTAGTAAGGAGCAATGAAGGCCCTTAGGATACTCCACAATATCAAAGGAACTATTGCTGCTGTCTTGAATAGACAAATACATCTATGGTAAACAGGTCTATTCCAAAGACTCTTCTATTCCTGAGAAATGGACACTGAAGTCTTTGTAGCTATTTACTATTGTTTTTGAATACTATACTACTAAATAATCATAACCAAATAAAATGGGCTTAATTTAAACCATTTGTTTTGTTTTGTTTTGTTTTTTACAGTCAGGTCTCTAGCCCAGGCTGACCTGGAATTCACTATGTAGTCTCAGGGTGGCCTTGAACTCAGGCCCATCCTCCTACCTCTGCCTCCCAAGTGCTGGGATTAAAGGTGTGTGCTACCACTCCCAGCTTAAAAAATGTTTTTATTTATCCACTTAGAGAGAGAGAGAGACAGACAGACAGACAGACAGGGTGAGAGACCGGGCACACCAATGCATTCAGTCACTGCAAATGAACTCTAGATGCATGTACCACCTTGTGTGTCTGGCATAATTTATGTGGGTCAGGGGAATAGAAGTTGGGTCCTTTGGTTTTACAGGCAAATGCCTTAACTGCTAAACTCTCTCTCCAGCCCTAAATGCATTTTTTTTTTTTAAAAAAAACATTTTTGTTTTTCTTGAAGGACAACACAGATGTTTAAAGCACCCTGATCTCAGATACACAGGTCAGGTCAGTCTTACCTAGGTGCACCCATGGAATAGCCACGTGTCAACGAGACCCACCATTTCCAGTTCCTGGGAGTCTCGTGACCTTTGCTGGTCCCTTACATCTCCCCTCCATTTCTACTCTTCTGATCCCCATCCCCATGGGCTGTGCACATTGTGCTCCTGAATTTCCTGTGACTGGGATCCTGTAGAATGTTCTCTTGTGTCTGTTGCCTTTTACTCATCCTTGTTTGTTTTATGTGTTAGTAGCTCTACCTTTTATCTTATAATTTAATTTTGACTCTCCAGTGTTGATAGGCTAGTGACCTCAATATTGAAAACACTCACTAAGAGCCTGGTGTGGTGGCACATGACTTTAATCCCAGCACTCAGAAGGCAGAGGTAGGAGGATCGCCATGAGTTTAAGGCCACCCTGAGAGGACATAGTGAATTCCAGGTCAGCCTGGTTTACAGTGAGACCCTACCTCGAAAAACCAGAAGAAACAAAACAAACCTCACTGAATATTAGTGGAAAGAACAAATGAAATCTCTTTACCATGCCCCCTAAAAAGAAGTGTTTATCAATGAGACTTTAATCTCTAGTCATGGTTTGCGTTTTTGCTTTTCAAATTTCTGGGATTGTCATTCATACTCACTGCTACTTGCAGGGCTAACACTCACAGAGATTGTCCCAGGAAACTTTTCCCCTGGGGAGGTGCGGACACATGCCTTCACCCCAAATAGGGCTCAGTTGGCAAACCGAAGTACAATTACACCACTACCTTGGTCCTAAAAGCTCTGGAATGCTTGCCAGTAATCAGGGCCTACAGCTTCTCTCCCTGGCTCTTCCCAGCTTTCCACACGCCCTTGTTCAGCCCTGGCTGCTCTCTCCAACTGTTCAGCTGTCAGTCACTTTTAGGACCAAGGGTCTCAGATATACCCCAGGCCTGGGAGCTGACACTGGCTGTTGTGAGGGGCTGACAAAATCCTGATACCTATGTCTGCCCAGAAGCTGCAGTACCAGCTGCTGCCAAGTGCTAATGAATCCATACTCTCCAGGCCCACACAGGAGCTGTACTGCTTGCAGAGCTAAGGTCCCATTACTTGAGGCCTGTACAGGAGCTGTGACACTAGAGGTCATACCTGCTGCTGCTTCTGCAAGCCTTCTGTGCAATCTGTGGCCAGCAAGTGCTGAGGGACATAGACGTTGTCCAAGACCAGCGCTAGAAGAGCTGCTCTTTCTCTCGCCATGATTTCTATCTGGGCAGCACAAAAGGCCCCTGGCAGTTGATGAGTAACATAATCACCTTTGTCAGAAGTCGTTAGACTGCGTCCATGAGCATTTACTGCTGGACTGTCTGTTCTCTCTCAGTTGGTATCAAGATCTTTGAAACCATGAAGTGTGAAACCTCTGACTTTGTTCCTTAAAAAAAACACACACACACACACACAAACTTTAATTAACATTTTCATGCATGAACATAAAGCATTTTGCTCATAATCCCCTTTCACTACTTTCCTGTCAGGGCTTCCGTCCTTGCTCCCTCCCGCCCTGCACCTTTCTTTGTTCTTGTTCCAGATTGTGGAGGTTGTGAGATTCCCAATCAATGCAGGAAGGGTTTTTTTGTTTTTTTTGTTTTTTTTTCCTACCTAAGCTCATTGTGGTTATAAGGAGGGCTTGCATTGAATCTGTGTGTGGCTTTAGGTAATATTGACAATTGAATATTTAGGTAAAGTTTTGTTAACAAATTTTGCAAGAGGGTTGCTCCAGGTTCAAGGCTACTCTGGGTTGTATAGCAAGATCTCCTTTAAAAAACAAAGTATAGAGCCCGGTGGGTGGTGGGTGTGGTGGCGCAAGCCTTTAATCCCAGCATTTGGGAGGTGGAGGTAGGAGGATCACCTTGAGTTCAAGGCCACCATGAGTCTACATAGTGAATTCCAGGTCAGCCTGGACTTGAGTGAAACTCTACCTCCAAAACAAAAAACAAAAGACAACAACAACAAAAATATAACCAAAAAAAGGTTGGTTTTTGGCTGTTAGTTTATTTATTTATTTTTGTTTGTTTGTTTTGAGGTAGGATCTCACTCTACCCCAGGCTGACCTGGGACTCATTCTGTAGTCCCAGGCTAGCCTTGAACTCACACCAGTCCTCTTCCTACCTCTGCCTCCCAAGTGCTGGGATTAAAGGCGTGTGCCATCATGCCCGCTTAGTTTTTTTATTTTTTCTAAAAAAGTGACTTATTGCTGGGCATGGTGGGGGTAAAAACCAAACCAAAACAGAAAAGGCATGTACGTATATGTATGTTTGTGTGCATCAGGGTCTCTTGCCTCTGCATATGTAATATCAGACTCGTGTGCCACTTTTTGGTCTAGTTTTATGTGGGTAGCTGGGGAATGAAACTCAGGCCAGCAGGCTTTGTGAGAAAGTTCCTTTAACTGCTGAGCCATCATTTTCCCAGTCCCTGTTCCCCTCCCCCATGTATAAAATTAGCTTGTTTTGAGACATTTTAAAAATGTGATTACAGGGCTGGAGAGATGGCTTAGCGGTTAAGTGCTTGCCTGTGAAGCCTAAGGACCTTGGTTCGAGGCTCGGTTCCCCAGGTCCCACGTTAGCCAGATGCACAAGGGGGCGCACGTGTCTGCAGTTCGTTTGCAGGGGCTGGAAGCCCTGGCGCGCCCATTCTCTCTCCCTCTGTCTTTCTCTCTGTGTCTGTCGCTCTCAAATAAATAAATTAATTAATTAAAAAATGTGATTACAGTTTTTAAGTTTCTCTTGGCATTGCTTTCACTATATTCAATAAATTGGTGTGTTATTATTTTGATTTGTACCAAGATATTTTCTAGTTTTCCTCTTGATTTTTTTCCTTAGACTTATTTACTCCTTAAAATTTGATATTTAATTTTCACGTGCTGTGACTTCTCTAGTTTTCTTTTAGTTTCATTCCATTGTGATTGATTTCATTCTTAAAATTTGTTAAGTCTTGTGTGTGGTGCTCTACCAGATGGTTTACTTAAATATAATGCCTTTATTTAAACCTTTAGTTTTGCTTTCCTGATGGCATCCTTGATAAGAGTTTTCTTCAGTGCAGGATCCATTTTGGGCTTGCATATTGCAGTTAGATGTCATATTCATTGGTCTTTAACATGAAACAATTACTTAGGCTCTCTTGGTTGGGATATTGAGTTTTTGTTTTAAATTCAGTGCTGGAGATCGAACTCTGGCCTTACATACGGCAGGCAGGTCCCATGCTGCTAAGCTCCGTCCCCAGCCCTGTGAGTCTGTTTCTGGATTTGTATTTCTGTCCCAGGGGTCTGCTTGTTCTGTAGCCAATAGCTCAGTCTCAGTTACTGTAGAGTTATGTCCCTATAATTTTACTTCTCTTTCATTGTTATGTTGCATCTCTTGGCTTTTGCTTCTCTACATTAATATAAGAATTATTCCTTAAAATAGTTTGGTTGTTTGTTTGTTTATTTATTTACAGAGGGGTTAAGTAGGGGTTTTCTGGGGCCTCTTGTCACTGTAAGCAAAATCCTCATGCGTGTGCCACTTTGTGCATCTGACTTTACTGAGGAATCAGACCCAGGCCAGCAGGCTTTGCAAACAAACATCTTTAACTCCTGAGCCATCTTCCTAACTCCAGAATTATTTTTAACTATAAAATAGCTTGTGGGATTGTGATTCTGCTGGATCTATAAATTTGGAAGAAGTGAAATCTTGACAGTGTTAAGTTCTCCTATCTTTTTTTTTTAAATTCTCTTATTTATTTATTTTTATTTGAGAGAGGGATAGAAAGAGGGAGGTAGGAAGAGAGTAAGTATGGGTGTGCTAGAGCCTCCTGCCACTGCAAGTGAACTCCAGATGCTTGCACCACTTCGTGCATTTGCCTTTATGTGTGTGCTGGCAAGTTGAACCCAGGCCATCAGACTTTCAGATTTTGCAAGCAAGTGCCTTTATCCACTGACCTATCTTTCCAGCTCAAGTTCTCCTTTCTTTGAACATGAAGTATCTCCATATATTTAGTTTCTTTCATTTTTCTCATTAAAGCTTTATGTTTTCTCATATATATATAATTTTAGGGTGCTAATTGAAGTACTGTTTAAATTCCAAATTTGGGCTGGAAGTGGCTCAGCTGTTAAACGCACTTGCTTATGAAGCCTGACTGATAGCCTCTGTAGTTGAGTTTTTTGGCATCCAGACAAGTGACCCACTGAAGTGGGATTCCCCATCTAGGATGACCCCAAGTTTTAGCACTATTCCTCTGTGGAGACATATAGTCAATCTCATGTATTTGACGAGTTGCTAGTGGTGGGAAAACCTGAGCATGATTTCCCGTGGTGATGGTCCAGTAGGTGCCCACAGCCTAACAGCCCTCTCTCAGCTTTGTGCTGTCAGCTTGCTTCTGTTCTTATTTCATCAGCCGGTGTCGGAATTACTTTGAATTTGTTCTTGATGTGGTGCCTGGGGTCAGCTCAGTGTGGCCTTTGACCCATTTTGTCTTTTCAGAAGGCTGTGTCAGGATTCTGCTTTCTGTGGCAGCGGTTGTCCCCTTCCCCTGCTGTTGACTTCTTGATACAGACGCGCCTCCGTCCGCTCTGCTCCTGCATTAGCTTTCCTCCCCGCCTCTTGCAGCCTCCACCTCTCCTAGGCTTCCTGCATTAGCTGCTGTCACTGTCTGTGGACCCCAAGGTGGAACTCAAAATTAGTCGCGTTGGCTGTCCACTCCAAGGCTGACAATTCCTGAGCCGTCTGTCCTCTTAAACTCCCGTTTTGCTGTCTCCCAGAGCGGTGATGTGCTTCCCTGTGCACGGCAGCTGCCTCAGTTTGGACTAACTTTTAAATTTTATTTAATTTATTGGAAAGAGAGAGAATGAGTGTACCAGGGCCTCTAGCCACTGCAGATGAACTGCAGACACATGTGCCACCTTGTTCATCTGCCTTTGCTGGGGTGCTGGGGAATCAAACTTGGGTCCTTTGGCTTTGCAGGCAAGCACCTTAACTGCTGAGCCATCCCTCCAGCCCTGGGTTTCCTTTCTTCTTGTTTAACGTCTATACTTTCTTCTCTGTCTCTCCTTTTCACTAAAAAGTACCCCATGGCCTGTGGTTTGCTGCTTTCAACCACACTCCCGCCCCCCCCCCCCCAGTCCTGCTTAGTCCTTTGACATACCTGGAGGCTAATTCTCATCTCTTACTTTATTCTTGGAAATACTGTCACAGGTCCTGTTTCTCTCTCATCCCCTCCTCTCCTCCCAGGTTTTTTTTTTTCTTTTTCTTTCTTTCTTTTTTTTTTTTTTTCCTGTGAGGTAGAGTTCCACTCTAGTCCAAGCTGACCTGGAATGTCGTCTCAGGGTGGCCTTGAACTCATGGTGATCCTCCTACCTCTGCCTCCCCAGTAGAGAGTGCTGCGCCACCCAGTTGTTTGTTGTTAGCCTCTACAAGTGTCATTCCTCCTGTGGCCACCTGCTGTCCTGCCAGATTCCAGCTTCTACTTGCCTGACCAGCTTCCTCACTGCCACTGCTGTCTTTCCTTTTACCTTGTTTCCCAACATTCTTAGCCTGTGCAGCTTGAAACACTTATTTATACCACCAAGATACGGTGACTATGGGACTAGGGAGATTGCTCAGCAGTTAGGTGCTTGTTGGCAAAGCCTCCTGGTCTGAATTCAATTCCCCAGTACCCACGTAAAGCCAGCTGCACAAGTGGCACATGTGTCTGGAGTTTGATCATAGGCAAATAGGCCCTGTTGTGCATGCACGTGCTCTCCCTCTCACACATAAAAAATATTTTTTATAAAACAAAAGATAAAGTAACTGGAAAATATCTGGGGGCTTATGCTCCCAAGCTAGAGCAACTCTAGAGTTCACTGAGGGTGACTGGAGAAGCTGATGCTAGTGTTGGATCAGCATGGCAGTGACGTTCAAGTTGAAGTACTCAGTTTTCCCTTGGGGGCGATCAGGGGACTCTGCTCATCTAGCCCAAGCTGGCACATCACTCTAGTCTTGCCTATTCCCAGGATGGATTAAAAAAGTACACTCTAAAGCCAGGCGTGGTGGCGCACGCCTTTAATGCCAGCACGTGGAAGGCAGAGGTAGGAGGATCGACATAAGCTCGAGGCCACCCTGAGAATACAAAGTGAATTCCAGTCAGCCTGAGCTACAGTGAGACCCTACCTTGGAAACCCCCCCAAAAAAGTATACTCTAGCTGGGCGTGGGGGCGCACGCCTTTAATCCCCGCACTTGGGAGGCAGAGGTAGAAAGATTGCCATGAGTTGGAGGCCACCCTAAGACTACATAGTAAATTCCAGAATTCCAGGTCAGCGTGGGCCCAGAGTGAGATCCTACCTCAAAAAACAAATACACACACACACACACACACACACACACACACACACACACACACAAATGTAATAATTATCCTGTTTGTTTGCCTAGTTCTTAGATTAAATGCAAATATAAACCTAGGGTTTGGGGTTCAAGGACTTTATTGAACCCCTAATACCCTGTTTCCAAACCCGAGCCAGCAGGCTTTGCAAGCAAGCACTTTAACCTGCTGAACCATTTTAGCGTGGAGAACCTAACAAATTATTCTAATACCTTCTCATCTCTGTCATTGCTGCGATCCATTTCACTTTATGTAAGCATATATGTATATGTGCATATATAATCGAATGTTGTGATTATTCTGAACAAACTATTGTTAGCTCAATTAAGAATAAGCAAAATAAGGGCTAGAGAGATGGCTTACCTGTTAAGGTGCATGTCTGCAAAGCCTAAGGACCCAGGTCCCACATAAGCCAGATACTCATGGTGGCACATGTGTCTGGAGTTCGTTTGCAGTGACTAGAGGCCCTGGTGCACCTATTCTTCCTCTATCTTTCTCACTAATAAATAAATAACATTTTTTTAAAAAAGAAGCAAAATAGGGGCTGGAGTGATGGCTTAGCAGTTAAGGTACTTGCTTGCGAAACCTAAGGACCCAGGTTCAATTCCCTAGTACCCACATCAGCCAGATGCATAAGGTGGTACATGCATCTGGAGTTCTTTTTCAGTGGCTAGAGGTCCCGGTGCACCCATTCTCTATCTGCCTTTCTCAAATATTTATATAAACAAGGAATAAGCAAAATAGGAGCTAGGGAGATGGTTTAGTGGTTGAAGGTGATTATAAAACCTGCTTGCTCAGGTTTGATTCCCTAGCCACCATATCTATCTGGGTGGGCATTAGTTTGTGGTGGCAAGAGACCTTGATACACATGTACACAGATGTGCAAATAAGTAAATTAAAAAAATTTTAATGAAGCCAGGCGTGGTGGGGCACGCCTTTGAGCACTTGGGAGGCAGAGGTAGGAGGATCGCTTTGAGTTAAAAGCCACCTTGAGACTACATAGTGAATTCTAGGTCAGCCTGGAGCAGAGTGAGACCCTACCTTGAAAAACAAAACAAAAACAAAAACAAAAACAAAAAAAATTTTTAGCCAGGCATGGTGGCGCATACCTTTAATACCAGCACTCAGACAGACAGAGTTAATTCCAGGTCAGCCTGGACCAGAGTGAGACCCTACCTCAAACAAACAAACAAACAAACAAACAAAAAATTTTAATGGAAGCAAAATATTTTATCCTCATTTGTTCCTTCTCTAATGGCCTTCATTTCTTTATGTAGATGCAAGTTTATGACCTTTGTCACTGACCTTCTGTCTAGAGAATTTCTTTTTTATTTTTTTATTTTTTTTGGTTTTTCAAGGTAGAGTCTCACTCTAGCCCAGGCTGGCTGGAATTCACTGTGTAGTCTGATGCTGACCTTGAACTCATAGCGATCCTCTTACTTTGGCCTCCTGAGTGCTGGGATTAAAGACGTGTGCCACCACAACTTGCTGAGAATTTCTTTTAATAATTCTTGAAAAGCACATCTGTGACAACACATTTAATTAAGTAATATTATGCTGAGGCTCAAACCCAGGGCCTCAGGCATGCTAGGCAAGCACTCTGTCCTCGGGCTACATCGCAGCCCTGAGAAGCTCTTATCCTTCACTTTTGCAAGTTGGCTTTGAAAGTACAGTTTGTAGTCAGGTTCCCCTCCCCAACACATTAGATATTCTCCTGCTCTCATCTTGGAATGTTTGGTTTCTGATTCTCTTTTTCTTTTCTTTCTTTTTTGGCTACTTTTATTATTTTACTTACTTATTTTTGGTTTTTCGAGGTAGGGTTTCATTCTAGCTTAGGTTGTCCTGGAAATCACTGTGTAGACTCAGGGTGACCTCAAACTCACGGCGATCCTCCTACCTCTGCCTTCTAAGTGCTGGAATTAAAGGCGTGCGCCACCACACCCGGCTCATCTTTTCTATCTATAGTGTCTCCACCATGCTTCTTTCAAAACCTCTTGTCATCACTGGTTTTCCTGTAGTGGGCAGTGGAGTGTCTTGCTGCAGTTATTTGGTCATTTTTCTTGCCCACTGCTCTCTGAGCTTACTGGATCTGGAGCTTGCTGACTGCCCATCATTTCATAATTGTTTCCACTACTATTTCTCCCTGGCCACTTTCCTTACCCCCTGCCTCCTTATTCCTGATATTTTTGAATAAAAATGTGGTTTAAAAATCATTTAAAAAATCGTTAATAAAAAGCCAGGCATGGTGGCTCATGCCTTTAATCCTAGCATTTAGGAGGCAGAGGTAGGATTACTGTGAGTTCAAGGCCACCCTGAGATTACAGAGTAAATTCCAGGTCAGCCTTGGCTAGAGTGAGAGCCTACCTCAAAAGAACCAAAATAATAATAATAATAATAATAATAATAATAATAATAATAATAAAAAATGTGGTTTAAGCTGGGCATGATGGTGCACACCTTTAATCCCAGCACTCAGGAGGCAGAGGTAGGAGGATCACTGTGAGTTCAAGGCTACCCTGAGACTATATAATGAGTTCCAAGTTAGCCTGGACCAGAGTGAGACCCTACTTCAAAAAACAAACAAACAAAAATGTGGTTTAAAAATCAGACTGGGGGCTGGAGAGATGGCTTAGTGGTTAAGGTGCTTGCCTGTAAAGCCTGACCCTTATTTGACTCTCCAGATTCCATGTAAGCCAGATGCACAAAGGTGAGGCAAGTGCAAGGTTACACGTGCCCACTAGGTGGCACAAGTGTCTGGAGTTTGATTAAAGTGGCTGAGGCTGTGGTGTGCCAGTTCTCTCCCCGTCTCTTTCTTGCTCTCTAAAAAATATATTTAAAAAAATCAGCCAGAGCCTCAGAGGCCCCCAACACCTCAGCACTGAAGCAGACCAAAAATGAACCCAACATGGCTCAGGGAAATCTTGCCGAAGAGGGGGCGGAAAGAATGTCAGAGTTACATGTTGGGTCATGATTTTCAGAGACATTTATCATACTAATAACTGGGGGCTAACTCCACAATGCACGACCCATTTTCAATAATAAGGAGGGTCTAATGGGAGGGGGTAGATCACAGATGAGCCTAAATAATGGTACCAAACTGCCTGTATTTACTGAAAAGAAAACTAATAAATTAAATTAAAAAAAAAATCAGTCTGGTTTCATCTAATTCTATCTCCTCCTCCTCTTCCTGTTTTTTTTTTTTTTTTTTTTTTTTCAAGGTAGGTAGGGTTTATTGTAGCTCAGGTTGACCTGGAATTCATTATGTAGTTTCAGGGTGGCCTTGAACTCATGGTAATCTGCCCACCTCTGCCTCCCAAGTGCTGGGATTAAAGGTGTGTGCCACCATGCCTGGCTCTCTCTTCCTCTTCTGAAATTCCCAATAGGCATGAGTAACCCTTTGTAGCTCTTTCCCAGTTCTTCTTGGATACTTTCTTGGATTCCCCTGGCCCTTCTTATTTTCTCTGTGCTTTTTAGCATTGGTGGTTTTCAATGAGAGAAGATCAGGCAGAGAGTCTATCCTCAGCCCTGGACAGTTTGCCAGTGAGCACATCAAAGGCTCACTTCATTTATGGAGTGTTTTTGGACTTCTAATGTTTCTTTTTGGCTTTTAGAATTTTCATTTCTCTGCTTGCATTGCACATCTTTTCTTGCTTGCTGTCTGCTGTGTTTCAGAACTCAGTAGAGTCTTTTTATTGACAACTTCCGTAATTATAGACAATAACCCCTCCCTCCCCCACTTTCCCCTTTGAAACTCCACTCTTCATCATACACTCTCTCCCTCTCAATCAGTCTCTCTTTTATTTTGATGTCATGATCTTTTTCTCCTATTATGATGGTCTTGTGTAGGTAGTGCCAGGTACTGTGAGGTTGTGGATATCCAGTCCATTTTGTGATTGGAGGAACATGTTGTAAGGAGTCCTACCCTTCTTTTAACTCTTACATTCTTTTTTTTTTTTTTTTTTTTTTTTGGTTTTTGATTTTTTTTTTTTTTTTTTTTTGAGTTAGGGTTTCACTCTAGCTCAAGCTGACCTGGAGTTCACTGTGTAGTCTCAGGGTGGCCTTGAACTCACAGCAATCCTCTTACCTCTGACTTCCAAGTGCTGGGATTAAAGGCGTGCACTATCACACCCAGCCTGGCTCTTACATTCTTTCCACCACCTCTTCTGCAATGGACCCTGAGCCTTGGAAGGTGTGATAGAGATGTTTCAGTGCTGAGCACTCCTGTCAGTTCTTCTCAGCACTGCAGTGCCTTCTGTATCATCCTAAGGTCACTGCCATCTGCCATCTGAAAAGAGAAGCTTCTCTAACCAAAAATGAGAGTAGCATTAATATATGGGTATGAACATTCAGAGAAGTGCTTACTGGGCAGTTTGGTGAGCCTGGTATATACATTTAGCCAGACACCAGCAGACGTTATACCCCTAGGGCTCATGACTACCCCTGTTGTAGGTTTTCAGTATCAGGCATGTATTCCTTCCCATGGAGCAGGCCTCCAGTCCAATTAGAGAGTGGTTGGTTTCCCCCATAACAGACATACCACTATTGCACCTGTTGGCTCATTTGGCCTGGCTGGCCCAATTTAAGGCTTTCATTGTCCACTGTTGAGTATCTCCACTGGTGATTTCTCTCTCTCCCATTGAACTGCATGCAGTATAGCTTTCTCCAGCTTTCTGTCCGCTGGTCTCCATGGAGGAGGTTTTCAGCTCTGCTCTAATAGGATTTCTCAGCCCTTGCAGCAATAGGGTCTTGGCATCTATTCCTGGTGGGAAACCAAGAGCCTTGGCGATGGCTTATAATGTTTTGGGGACATCAGAGACCTCCCTGGCCAACAACCTGCTGGAAGGTATCCCATCCCTGGTACTTAAAATTTTCTAATAACAGTCTTTGGCTTCTGGTTCTTCCATTGTCCAAAAAAATAGGTTTTCATATGACTTACTCATGCCCTCTTAGATTTTGATTAGCCCTCCCTCCACCTTTCTTTCACTCAATCTCTTCCCCTGACCTCACTTAGGCCTTTCCACCCCCATTAATCTGTTCTTCTACTTACATATATACAATACCATCCTTTAAGTCCCCCCTTCTCCCTTTCTATTTCCTTTATATTCCTTTCTAGCTTACTGGCTTCTGCTACTGAGTTTTCTTCCTACTCACTTAGAAGTCCAATCATCTGTAGCTAGGATCCACATATGACAGAGAACATGTGACACTTGGCTTTCTGGCCTGGGTTACCTCACTAAGTACAATCCTTTCCAGATCCATCCATTTCCCTGCAAATTTCATTTTTCTTTACCACCGAGTAGAACTCCATTGCATAAATGTACCGTATCTTCATTATCCACTCATCAGTTGAGGGACATCTAGGCGGGTTCCATTTCCTAGCTATTGTGAATAGAACGGCAATAAACATGGTTGAGCAAGTATCTCTAAGGTAGTGAGATGAGTCCTTAGGATATATGCCTAGGAGTATTACATAAAAGAGCCAACTAGTGGCTTAGAGAGGTGGCTTAGTGATTAAGGTATTTGTTTGCAATCCGTGATGGCCTGGGTTCTAGTTCCCTAGTACCCACATAAAGCCAGATACACAGAGTGGTGCATGTATCTGGAATTCAGTTGCAGTTGTGGAAGGTCCTGGCATGACCCCTCCCTCCCTCCCTCCCTCCCTCCTTCCCTCCCTCCTTCCTTCCTTCCTTCCTTTGTCTTTCTTTCTGCTTTCAGATAAACTTAAAAAAGTTAACTATTCATTAGAGAAACAGGCAAAGAACATAAATGGTAAGTTCATAGAGATGATTGTTGTAAGACATTTGTTGCAGAATTGAGTATTTAGGGCTGGAGAGATGGTTTAGTGGTTAAGGCGCTTACCTGCCAAGCCTAAGGACACCACATAAGCCAGATGTACAAGGTGGCACATGCATCTGGAGTTCATTTGTAATGGCTGGAGGCCCTGGCATGCCCATTCTCTCTTTCAAATAAATAAAAATTTTTTTTTTAAAGATTTAACTTTTATTTATTTATTTGAGACAGAA
The DNA here is from genome assembly GCF_020740685.1 of Jaculus jaculus. NCBI lineage: Eukaryota > Metazoa > Chordata > Mammalia > Rodentia > Dipodidae > Jaculus > Jaculus jaculus. The sequence continues at coordinate 27,096,903 of NC_059118.1, forward strand.
AGAGGGAGAGAGGGAAAGTGTGAGAATGGGCATGCCAGGGCTGAAAGGCCCAAGAATTCAGAAGCCCAGGAATACTATCACGCTCCAAAGGGAGCTTAAGCGGGCCCCTGCATACCTCCAACTCCAGGCTTTACTCTCTGTTAAAAGCAAGTAAAGAATCCCTATTCTCATTATATCAGAGCCCGCTCCTAATATAAAACCAGGTAAAAAGGGCATGAGATAGCCCTCAAGGATGGGAAATAAGTAATGAAGTGAACCACTTATTTGGTTTCTGTAAATAGCCTGCACCATAAGCCTTAATAGCCCACACTGTAAGCCTTAGTAGCTCGCACCATAAGCTGTAGCAGCCTGCCTCAGACCACCAAGGTCATAGAAGGCTGATACCACACTCTGCTACCCCCACCTAAGGACCTGCCCAAATGCTGACCTCCAAGGTCATAGGAGACTGATACCACACTCTGCTACTCCCACCCAAGGACCTGCGCAAATGCTGACCACCAAGGTCATAAGAGAATGATTGGTCCACGAGGGGCTTGAACAAATTAAACTAATTGGCTTAGAAACTATGGGGTGGCACAAACTGACTGGCTCACACCCCGCGGGCTCCTGATATTAAAAAAGTAATTGGTCTAATACACAGGCTTTGTTAGAAACCCTATAAAAACTGTCCCATTCCTGCATTTGGGGCTCTGCAGTCCTCTACCCCTGTGTGGTGTATGACTGTGGGCCCCAGCGCGCTTGGAATAAAATCCTCTTGCAGTTTGCATCAAGATCGCTTCTCGTGAGTGATTTGGGGTGTCGCCATATCCGGGCAGAGCATGGGGTCCTCGTTTTGGGGGTCTTACAGGGCCTGTAGCCACTGCAGACAAACTCCAGATACATGTGCCACCATGTGTATCTGGCTTATGTGGGACCTAGAGAATTGAACCAGGGTCCTTAGACTTTGCAGACAAGTGCCTTAACTACTAAGCTATCCCTCCAACACCCCCATTTAAAAAAAATTTTAAAACAGAATTGCATATTTAATAAAACATTAGAAATTTAAATTTATTTAAATTATATTCAACTTATTTATTAAAGTTAGTTATGATACATAGCCTGTTGTAATGATTATTGATTAAAGTTAGTTATGATACATAGCCTGTTATAATGATATAGAATGTTGTTCAAGTTGTCATAATTTTTTTTTTTTTTTTTTTTTTTTTTTTTGGTTTTTCGAGGTAGGGTCTCACTCTGGTCCAGGCTGACCTGGAATTAACTCTGTCGTTTCAGGGTGGCCTTGAACTCACGGCAATCCTGCTACCTCTGCCTCCCAAGTGCTGGGATTAAAGGCGTGTGCCACCATGCCTGGCTAAGTTGTCATAATTTTTTAAAGTGAATTTGAGTCTAGTGTGCATGGGATACTGTTACAAAGAAAATCTTTGGGGCTGGAGAGATGGCTTAGCAGGTAAGGCACTTGCCTGCAAAGTCAAAGGACCCAGGTTCTATTCCCCAGATCCCACATAAGCCAGATGCACTAAGTAATCCATGCCTTTGGAGTTTGTTTGCAATGTCTGGAGCTGGCATGCTCATTCTCTCTCTCTCTCTCCCTCCCTCTTTGCCTGTTTCTCTCTCTCAAGTAAATGAATAAAAAATAAGATAAAATCTTTGGATTAAAGAGAAACAGAAGAGGGAAAAAGGCAAGAAGAGGGCAAAAACGTTGTGTGGCATGCATCTGTGTAAAGCCAAAGACTGGATAGTGGTTGTCTTGGGGAGAGATAGTGGCGGCTTGGAAATCAGGGCCAGATTGTCAACTCATTTTACACTGTTTTCTCCATTGTTTAAATATATATATTTTTAAATATTTTTTATTATTTGAGAGCTACAGACACAGAGAGAAAGACACATAGAGGGAGAGAGAGAGAGAACTCCAGATGCGTGTGCCCCCTTGTGCATCTGGCTAACGTGGGACCTGGGGAACTGAGCCTCGAACTGGGGTCCTTAGGCTTCATAGGCAAGTGCTTAACCACTAAGCCATCTCTCTAGCCCTAAATATTTTTTTTGTTTAAATATTTTATTGTAAATTAGAAATACAAACTAAGGCCAGGTTTTGTGGTTAATGTCTATAATCCCAGCACTCAGGAGCTGAGGTAGGATGGTTGGGAATCTGAGGCCTCTTCTCTCTAGCAAGACCTCTTATCTCTCATGCTGTCTCTCATTCTCTCTTTCACACAGCACACATACACACAGAGAGAAATTAATATATTAAATGAGGGCTGGAGAGATGGTTTAGTAGTTAAAGTGTTTGCTGGCAAAGCCAAAGGACCCAGCTTTGTGTCCCCAGGACCCATGTAAGCCGGATACACAAGGTGGTGCATGCGTCTGGAGTTCATTTGCAGTGGCTGGAGGCCCTGGCACACCCATTCTCTTTATCTGTGTGCCTCTCCTCCCCCCACAAAAAAATAAAGATATTTATATAAATGAATGAATAAGGGAATACAAATAAGTCTGTCTCCATGTCTTCTCATAATAAAGTTGTGATATACCAGGCTTTTAGCTTCACTTAAAGTAGCTGGTTACATCCACCCAGTGCCTCAGTTTCTTCAAGTAAAAGGTGGGGGGATGTGACAGTTGTATTCAACTTTAATGACACAGTCCTGTGAAGTGCTAAGAAAATTACTCTTATGCAAGCTGTGACCCTAAGATGTCAGCCACACTACAAGTTAATTGGTTGAGACAGAAGCATGCATCAGGGATTTCCTTTTAAGACAGATGAGGTGTGGAAAATAGGAGTCTCTGGTCTGTGTGGCTATCATGGATCCCATGCCTCATTTGGCTACTGGGTCTCTATCCTCTCTGTGTTTGGGGTCTTGTGTAAGTGTACTGTGAGCAGCTCTGGTGATCTGAGACTGATGTCTGTGGAATTCTGATTTCAGGACACCTCTTACCTGTTTATCACTGGACCTGACGTTGTGAAGTCTGTCACCAATGAGAATGTTACCCAGGAGGAGCTTGGTGGTGCCAAGACCCACACCACCATATCAGGTGAGATGCCCAGGGATGTCTTCACTGTATTCTCAAATGAAGAGGAAGCATTGCTAAGAGAATGGTGGAAGATTTTTTTTTTTTAAACCTTTCACTGGACAGAACTTGCTTGGGAAGAATATATATAATATGCTGCCTACAGATAAACAATAAAGGCAGATTAGTGTCTCAGATTTGCTAAATAGTGTGCTATTATTGCTTTTGTTTATTTTTATTTTTGTTTTTTAAATTATTTTTTCTTAATTTTTATTAGCATTTTCCATTATTATAAAAATATGTTAATTCCCCCCCCCCCATATTTTCATTTTAAAGAAAGAGAAAGAATGGGTGCACCGGGGCCTCCAGCCACTGCAAACAAACTCTAGGCACGTGTACCACCTTGTGCATCTGGCTTACTTAGGTTGTGGAGAATTGACCCTGGATTCTTTGGCTTTGCCTTAACCACTAAGCCATCTCTCTAGCCCCTGATTTGATTTTTTTAAAATATTTTATTTATTTGAGAGAGTGTGGCAGATAGACAGAATGGGCATGCCGGATCCTCTATCCACTGCTAACGATTTCCAGATGCATGCACTACCTTGTGCATCTGGCTTTAAGTGGGCTTTGGAGAATCAAACCTGGATCCTTTGGTTTTGTAGGCAAGTGCCTTAACTGCTAAGCCATTTCTCCAGGCCTTTTTTCTTTTTTAAAGTAAGATAGGGTTTCATACTAGGCTACTTATTCTCCACTGAGCCACCCCTGGCCCAAATACTCTTACTTTTTTTCTTTCTTTCCTTTTTTCTCTTTCTTTCTTTCTTTCTTTCTTTCTTTCTTTCTTTCTTTCTTTCTTTCTTTCTTTCTTTCTTTCTTTCTTTCTTTCTTTCTTTTTTTTGTTTTTCAAGGTAGGGTTTTGCTCTAGCCTAGGCTGACCTGGAATTCACTATGGAGTCTCAGGGTGGCCTCGAACTCACTATAGTGCTAGGATTAAAGATGTGTACTATTATGACCAGCATGACTTTTTTTTTTAAATGAAAGTTATCATGGGCTGGAGAAACTGCTTAGTGGTTAAGGTTCTTGCTGGCAAGGCCAAAAGACCCAGGTTTGATTCCCCAGTACTCATGCAAAGCCAGATGCACCAGGTGGTGCGTGCATCTGGAGTTGCAGTGGTTAGAGGCCCTGGTGCGTCCATTCGTTCTGCCTCACTCTCTTTCTCACTCTCTCTCCAATAAACAGGTTAATAAAATATTTTAAAAAATTAACACACAAAGTGATGGGTTTCATTATAGCATTTTTAAAACTTACTTATGCTGGCCGTGGTGATGCACGCCTTTAATCCCAGCACTTGGGAGGCAGAGGTAGGAGGATCACCGTGAGTTTGAGGCCATCCTGAGGCTCCATAGTGAATTCCAGGTCAGCCTGGATTAGATAGAGTGAGACCCTGCCTCGAAAAACCCAAAAACAAACTTTTATTTATTTATTGGAGAGAGAGAAAGGGAGAGAGAACAGGCACACCAGGGCCTCTAGCCACTGCAAAAAACTCTAGACACATATACCACCTTGTGCATCTGGCTTATGTGGGTCCTGAGGAATTGAACCTGGGTTCTTTGGCTTTGTAGGTAAGTATCTTAACCACTAAGCCATCTCTCCAGCCCATTATTATGGCTTTTTCTTCATCATGCTTCTAATCTGTGTGCCACAATCCCTAACCCCTAACCCCCCTTCCATTCCCTGTGCCTTCTCCTAGATAGCCTCTTCTGCTTTTATGTCACATGTACGCCACTCTCTTCTCTTTTCCCCATTGTTCTCGATCTCTTCCTTTCATCCCATAATCCCCCTTTTAAGTTTTGTTTTTGGCTTTCAAGGCAAGGTCTCACTCTAGCCCAGACTGACTTAGGACTCACTCTGTAGCCCAAGCTGGCCTCAAACTCACAATGATCTTCCTATCTCAGTCTCTCAAGTGCTGGGGTTATAGGCATGAGCTACCATGCCCAGCCTCCCTTTCTAGCTTTGAAATATGTTTTTGAAAAGTCAGAGCTCTTGATCTTCTGCTCACCACATTTGCCTCAGGTTGGTATCAGCCTCAACCCCTTCCCTCCCCTCACTGTCAGCTCTGTCTCCTGCATGGGCTTAGACTCGTCACCTCCCCACAGCTTGCCATCTCAGTCTTACTCAGGGTGTGGTTGGCAGTGGGATGTAAGATAAAATGTGGTATCTATTCTTTCAATAGCATTGCACGTTTGTAGTAAATTAAAAGTTGTTACGATCATCCAGGCTTGATAGTATGCACCTGCAATCCCAGCACTTTGGAGGCCGAGTCTAGTGTGGATTCCACTGTGAGACCTTGACATGTATACAGAAATATTCCCGGGGAGTCTGTCATCCTCTGTAGTTACCACTGTGGTGTTAGTTATGCAAGTGTGCACACACACATTCTCATACCTGTAACAGTGTGAACACATATTCTCATACCTGTGCTAGTGTGAATGCATACATTTTCATACCTGCAGCAGTGTGAACACACATTCTCATACCTGCAGCAGTGTGAACACACATTCTCATACCTGTGCTAGTGTGAATGCATACATTTTCATACCTGCAGCAGTGTGAACACACATTCTCATACCTGTGCTAGTGTGAATGCATACATTTTCATACCTGCAGCAGTGTGAACACACATTCTCATACCTGTGCTAGTGTGAATGCATACATTTTCATACCTGTAACAGTGTGAACACACATTCTCATACCTGTGCTAGTGTGAATACATACATTTTCATACCTGCAGCAGTATGAACACACATTCTCATACCTGCAGCAGTGTGAACATACATTCTCATACCTGTGCTAGTGTGAATGCATACATTTTCATACCTGCAGCAGTGTGAACACACATTCTCATACCTGTGCTAGTGTGAATGCATACATTTTCATACCTGCAGCAGTGTGAACACACATTCTCATACCTGTGCTAGTGTGAATGCATACATTTTCATACCTGTAACAGTGTGAACACACATTCTCATACCTGTGCTAGTGTGAATGCATACATTTTCATACCTGCAGCAGTGTGAACACACATTCTCATACCTGTGCTAGTGTGAATGCATACATTTTCATACCTGTAACAGTGTGAACACACATTCTCATACCTGTGCTAGTGTGAATGCATACATTTTCATACCTGCAGCAGTATGAACACACATTCTCATACCTGCACCAGTGTGAACACACATTCTCATACCTGCACCAGCGTGAACACACACATTCTTATACCTGCAGCAGTGTGAACACACATTCTCATACCTGCACCAGCGTGAACACATACATTCTCATACCTGCACCAGCGTGAACACACACATTCTCATACCTGCACCAGCGTGAACACATACATTCTCATACCTGCACCAGCGTGAACACATACATTCTCATACCTGCACCAGCATGAACACATACATTCTCATACCTGCACCAGCGTGAATACACTCAATCTCATACCTGCACCAGTATGAATACACTCACATTCTCATACCTGCACCAGTGTGAACACATACATTCTCATACCTGCACCAGTGTGAACGCATACATTCTCATACCTGTGCCAGTGTGAATGCATTCATTCTTATACCTGCACCAGTGTGAACACATACACACTCTCATACATAGGCTCAAACATATGGCTATATCACCTGCTTATTTTTTCTCCAAGCTAGAGTCTTGCTGTAGTCCAGGCTGACTTGGGACTCACTATGTAGTTTCAATCTGGCCTTGAGCTCACAGTGATCCTCCTATGTTGGCCTCATGACTGCTGGGATTAAAGGTGTGTGTCACCATACCTGGCTAATCTGCTTTTGTGCTTGTCATCTTAAAGGAATGAGTGTTAGCCCATGTTATCACAGTTTCTTCTGAAACACACTTGTTGGAGTTTGTTTTTTTTTTTCTTTTCTGGGCAGTGTATGATCTTCCTTCTAGGCTCGAGATTCTGATGGGCTGTGTCTCACATGCTTGGCCCTGTGTCCCATGAGAAAGTCTAGAAAGGTGCACTGTGCACCCATCTTCTCTCTCTTGCTTGCATCCCTCATTTCTGGGTAACTCACCAAGCACTTAAGTTTTTTATTTTCACTCTCAATTTTTCAGTCTGGTCCAGGCTGACCTGAAACTCACTTTGCAGCACTAGTCTGCCCTGACCTGGAACTCACTATGTGGTCTCAGGCTGGCCTTGAATTCACAGTAATCCTCCCAAGTGCTGTGACTAAAGGCGTGTGCCACCATGGCCAGCTTGATTTATTTATTTTTATTTTTATGAGAGAGAGAGAGGGCACACCAGAGCCTCCAGCCTCTGTAGTTGAGCTCTAGATGTGTGTGCCACCTTGTGCACAGGTGAGACCTTGCACACTTGTGCCACCTTGTGCACAGGTGAGACCTTGCACACCTGTGTCACCTTGTGCATCTGGCTTATGTATTTCCTGAGGAAGAGAACCAGGTCCTTAGGCTTCGTAGACAAGCACCTTAACTGCTAAGCTGTTTGCCCAGCCCTTTCATTTTAAATATTTTTTGAGACAGGGTTTTTATACTATAGCCCAGGCTAGCCTGGAACTGTGTAGCCCCGGCTGGCCTTGAGTTTGCAGTAATCCTCTTGCCCTAGCCTTCCAAGTGCTGGGTTTACAGGGGTGAGCCATCATGCCTGGCTTACCATACACTTTAAGTGTAAGTCTAGAGCTGGAGAGATGGCTTAGCAGTTAAGGTACTTACCTGCAAAGCCAAAGGACTCGGTTCAATTCCCCAGAACCCATGTTAGCCAGTTGCACAATGTGGCACATGCATCTGGAGTTCGTTTGCAGTGGCTGGAAGCTCTGGTGTGCCCATTCTCTCTCTCTAAGTGTGAAGTCTAGGAGTTGTTAATGTATTCAGAATTGGGTAACTGCCTTCACAATCAAGGCTATGTCATTTTCATTACATTATCCCCCCGAAAAATCTTTTTTTTTTTTTTTTTTTGAGGTAGGGTCTCACTCTGGTCTATGCTGACCTGTAATTCACTATGTAGTTTCAGGGTGGCCTCGAACTCTCTGCGATCCTCCTACCTCTGCCTCCTGAGTGCTGGGATTAAAGGTGTGTGCTACTACACTCAGCTTCCCCAAAACAACTCTTGTAGCCATTAGGAGTCATACTCCACCATGCCCCAAGTATTCTAGCTTTGGGCACTCACTAGCCTACTTTCTGTTTCTGTATGCTTTTTTTTTTTTTTTTTTTTCCTAGAGGTAGGGTTTTGCTCTAGACCAGGCTAACCTGGAATTCACTATGTTGTCTCAGGTTGGCCTCAAACTCAGTGATCCTCCTACCTCTGCCTCCTGAGGGCTGGGATTAAAGGCGTGTGCCACTACACCCAGCTGGTTTTCTTTTTTTTTTTTTTTTCTTTTTTTTTGCTGTGGGGACAAAGTACCTAACCAGGGAAGGAAAGAGTACATTTTGGCTGACAGATGCAGACACTAGCACCCACCTTGGTGGGAAAGCAAGGCAGCCAGTTGGGAGCCAGTGTCACAGTTATATCAGTAGGGAGGAGATAGAGAGAGACCAGCATGTGGGGCCAGTCCCCCTTTGATACACTTTCTCCAGCAAGGAGGATCCAACTCCTAAAGGTTCCACAACCTTCCAGAACAGCACCACCAGCTGAGGATTAAATACTCAAACAAGGGGGGGGAAAGATGGTCCAGCAGCTAGGGCGTTTGCCTGAGAAGTGCAACAACCTGGGTTTGATTCCCCAGGACCCATGTAAAGCCGGCCAGATGCACAAGGTGGCACATACACCTGGAGTTTGTTTGCAGTGGCATGCCCATTCTCTCTCTCAGCTTGCAAGTAAGTGAATAAAAATATTTTTTAAAGCCAGACGTGGTGGCGCACGCCTTTAATCCCAGCATTTGGGAGGCAGAATTAGGAGGATTGCTGTGAGTTTGAGGCCACCCTGAGACTACATAGTGAATTCCAGGTCAGCCTGAGCAAATATTCAAACAAGCCATTGGGGGTCATTTTATATTTAAACTACCAGTTTTTATTTGCTGATTTTGGAAAGTTCATATAAACTGAGCCATACAACATGTCTTTTTAAATTTTTTATTGGGTATATATTTGTTGTATGAAGTAATGGTTTTATGATATAATTCATACAAGTACATCATATACACTGACCATATTCATCTCCATTGTCCTCTTCCCAGATAGTCTCCTTTCTACTTTTGTGTTACGTATATGTTTCTTTTAAATCTAGATTCTGTTTATATTTGGTCTTCTGTGACTGGTTGCTTAACATACTTTTAAGTTTTATTATTTCTTTTTGAGATAGGGTTTTGCCATGTAGCCCTGCTTAGCCTAGAATTTGCTTTGTAGTTCAGGCTGGCTTTGCACTTATGGCTATCCTCTTGCCCCTGCTTGGCGCATGCTAGGATTGCAGGTGTTGCACCATGCCCAGTTCAGTACCTTTATGAAAGGTTATCTAGATTGAAGTATAAATCAGTACTTCATTCCTGGGTTTTTTTTTTTTTTTCCCCAAGGTAGCGTCTCACTCTAGTCCAGGCTGAACTGGAATTCCCTATGTAGTCTCAGGTAACCTTGAACTCACAGCAATCCACCTACCTCTGCTTTCCGAGTGCTGGGATTAAAGGTGTACGCCACCATGCGTGGCTGTTTTTTTTTTTTTTTTAATATTTTATTTATTTGAGGGGGGTGGAGGGGGCAGAGGGAGAGAAAATAAGAATGCGCGCACCAAGCCTCTTAGCTACAACTCACTCCAGACACATGTGCCACCTTGTGCCTCTGGCTTACATGGGTACTAGGGAATCAAATTTGGGTCCTTTGGCTTAGCAGGCAAATGCCTTAACCACTAAGCCATCTCTCCAGCCCCCTGTTTGTTTTTGAGGCAGGAGCTCACTCCAGCTGGAACTCACTCTGTACCCCAGGCTGGCCTTAGACTCTCAATGATTTTCCTACCTTGGCCTAAGTGTTGGGATTATAGATGTGAGCCACCATGCCCAGCTCTTTATTCCTTTTTTTTAAATTAAAAAATGTTTTTAAATTTTTGTTAACAACTTCTATGATTATAAAAACTATCCCATGGTAATACCCTCCCTCCCCCCACTTTCCTCTTTGAAACTCCATTCTCCATCATATCCCCTTCCCATCTCAATCAGTCTCTCTTTTATTTTGATGTCATCATCTTTTCCTCCAATTATGATGGTCTTGTGTAGGCACTGTGAGGTCATGGATATCCAGGCCATTTTGTGTTGTGGGGGAGGAACATGTTGTAAGGAGTCCTACCCTTCCTTTGGCTCTTATAGTCTTTCCACCACCTCTTCTGCATTAGACCCTGAGCCTTGGAAGGTGTGATAGAGATATTTCAGTACTGAGCACTGCAGTCACTTCTTTCCAGCACCATGATACCTTCTGAGTCATCTCAAGGTCACTGCCATCTGAAAAGAGAAGATTCTCTACCAAAAGTGAGAGTAGCATTAATGTAAGGGTATGAATGAACATTAAGAAAAGTGCTTACTGGTCTTCATTCCTTTTTATAGATGAGTAATATTCTAATATCTTCCATTTTCTTCTTTCTCCCCTCCCCTTTCCCCTTTCCTCTGCAGACTAGCTTTGAACTTGTAATTCTCTTGCCTTAACCTCCTGAGTGCTGGAATTACAGGTCTAAATTATATGTATTGTATATACACATACATACATTATATACATAATACCCTATTGTAAACATTTGTGGACAAGTTTTTTTTAAAAATTTTATTTACTTGTACACATGCATGTCTGCATGCTGGGGTCTCTTGCTGCTGCAAACAAGTGCCCACCTGGCTCTACATGGGTACTGGGGAACTGAACCCAGGCCAGAAGGCTTTCTAAGCAAGCTCCTTTAACCACTGAGCCATTTCCTCAGCCCCTGAACAAGTTTTTAAAAAAAATTTTTAATTTTATTTATTTATTTAAGAGCAACAGAGAGAGAGAAAGAGGGCCTCCAGCCACTGCAAACGAACTCCAGACGTGTGTGCCCCTTTGTGCATCTGGCTAATGTGGTCCTGGGGAATCGAGCCTTGAACCAGGGTCCTTAGGCTTCACAGGCAAGCACTTAACTGCTAAGCCATCTCTCCAGCCCCCTGAACAAGTTTCATATTGACGTGTTTTTGTTTCTCGGTATATAACTAGGTGTGGTGGTTTGAAAGTGAAATGTCCCCCATAGCTTTGTGTGTTTGTGATTAAACCTCATAATTAATCCCCAGCTGGTGGCATTGTTTGGGAAGTGATGCCTTGCTGGAGGAAACATTTTGCTGGGGTTGGGTCCTGAATTGCTATAGCCCAGCCCTGCTTACCACATTGAGCTCATTCTTCCTCCACACTGATATGGAGGTGTGACATCCTGCTGTCTGCTTCTGCCCTGAGGAAACTTCTCAGAACTGTAAGCCAGAAATAAATCTTTTCCTTCTATCAGCTTGTTGGACAATTTTGTGAGAGCAATGAGAAGGTAACTGCTAGAGTGGACATAAGATTTCTGGGTGAAGCCGGGCATGGTGGCGCACACCTTTAATCCCAGCACTCGGGAGGCAGAGGTAGGAGGATGGTGTGAGTTTGAGGCTACCCTGAGACTACATAGTGAATTCCAGGTCAGCCTGAGCTAGAGTGAAACCCTACCTTGAGAAACAAAGAACAAAACAAACAACAACAACAACAACAAAATTCTGAAATAATAACTATTTGAGTTTTTGAGACATTTCCAGGGTATTTTCACACTGGCTGTACTAGTTTATAATGACTTCCTGAGGGAAAGAATTCTGTCATATTGAAAATGCTTCTTTTTCATTCATCAGCATTCATTGAGTACCTGTGTGTGAAGCATTTTTCCAGGTGCTAGGAATATATGTGGACGGAATAAACACCCTGTCTCTATTGTGTCCATACAAGGAAGATCAATAACAAAAGGCATAAATTAAGTGTATTCTGTAGAGTATTAGAAGGCCTCTCAGCAAGCCCTGGGGATTTGCCTGAGGAGGTGTCTGTCTGTCTCTCAGTAAATGGATATCACGGTGTGGGGGGGTGGGGTGGGGAGGGATGTGTAAAGATACTTTCCCACAGTACAGGGACTGAAGTGAGGGGCATGGAGATAGACATGGGGTGACTCCAGCAGTGACCTGGATAGATAACCAAAGGCATGCCCCTGCAGAGGAGACAGAACAGGCTCTGGGAGTTGGAGCTTCAGCCTGTGATGTGGAGTGGAGTGGCGTGTCCCACCTGGATGGAGACTGGGCGAGCTGTGGGCCCCGTTGGCTGCTCACATGCCAGAGGAGCTGACCTACCTCTGGCCCCTTCCGTCCTCTTTGTTTCCAGGTGTGGCCCACAGAGCCTTTGAGAATGACGTTGATGCTTTGTGCAGCCTCCGGGCGTTCTTCAACTTCCTTCCTCTCAGCAACCAGGACCCGGCCCCTGTCCGCGAGTGCCACGATCCCAGGTGAGTCTCCGCCCTGCTGCGTCTGCCCTGCTGGGCAGCTTGGAGCCGCTTAAGGGCGTCAGCAAGGTCCCAGCTGTGGGGAGGATGATGGCACATCTGGTCCCAGGAGCAAAGAAGAAGGTCTATTTACTTTCGTCCATGGTAGTATCTGATGGGATAGCTTGGGGGGGGGGGCAGGAGTAGACCACAAAATAAAGCCTTTGAGGACTTCTTTTTTAAATATTTTATTTGTTTGGGAGAGAAAAAAAAAATGGGCACCCCAGGGCCTTCAGCAAACGAACAAAACTCCAGACACATGTGCCCTTTGGGCTTATGTGGGTCTGGGGGAATTGAACCTGGGTCCTTTGGCTTTGCAGGCAAGCCCCTTAGCTGCAGCTTCTTCTAGGACTTTTTGATTGTCTATATTTGGAGATGGACAGAAGCAACTGAAATGATGTCAAGGGTGTGTCCTTAAGGAGATGATGTGCTGTGGTTACTGCTCCTGGCCCAGGGATGGGGCTCTGCTGGCCACTTCATGAAAACCTGCATTGCCCCTTGCTTGGGGCTGCTGCCTGACCCAAGGAAAGGCTACTGCAGAGCTGAGTGCAAGGGGATAAGGGGGAGCTGGCTGTAACACCCCCGAGCCTGCCCCCACAAGCACACTTCATCATACATCCATAGCAGAGAGACCAGCAGGCCCGAGCTGGCTCTGAGCATACTGTGGGGCCGGACTCAGCCCCAAGTTCTGCCCCTGCTGACACACATCCTATGGCAGGTAGGGGCGAAGCAGAGAGCTCCAGCACAAACACCTAAGACTGTGGGGGCATTTACATTCAAACTGCCACACACAAATAAAAAAATTGAAAGGTTGTATGGGGTCTGGAGAGATGGCTCAGCTGTTACGGCGCTTGCCTGCAAAGCCTAAGGCCCTGTGTTTGATTCCTCGCTACCCATGTAAAGCCAGATGAGTTTGTTTGAGTTGACTAGAGATCCTGGTGTGCCCTTTCTTTCCTTCCCTCCTTCCCTTTCTCCCTCCCTTCCTCCTTCCCTCTTTCCTCCTTCCCTCTTTCCTCCTTCCTCCCCCTTCCTTCCTCCCTCCCTCCCTTACTCCCTTCTTCTCTTCCTCCCTCCCTCCCTCCCTTCTCTCCTTCCTCCCTACCTTCCCTTCTCTTTCTTCTTTTCCTTCCTTCCTTTCCCCCTTCCTTCCTTCTTTCCTTTCTTCCTTTTCTTTCAGGAAAGGTAGGGTCTCACTGTAGCTCAGACTGACCTAGAATTCACTATGTAGACTAAGGTTGGCCTCAAACTCACAGGAATACCTCTGTCTCCAAGTGCTGGAATTAAAGGCATGCACCACCACACCCAACCCATTCTCTCTATCTGCTTTCTCTTTCTCTCTCAAATAAATAATAAAACTATATAAATGGTTCCATGAAAGAATTAAATTGAGGGAAATAAGCTAATTTTTGCCTGTATAAGAAAACTACAAGATTGGGTAGGTTGTGATGGTCTCAGGTTCTGCTCAGTGATGTGGAGACAAGGGTGACTTCTTTGCAAATCCAGTTGCTACAGCAACACCCCTGTCACCATGATGTGTATACTTAATTTCCTTCCCAGTTCCTCATAGAAAGAACTGGTTCTTAATGCTGATTGCATCTGTCCTTTCCTAGCAATCGTCAGGTTCCTGAGCTAGACACAATTGTCCCTTTGGAATCAACCAAAGCCTACGACATGCTGGACATCATCCACGCAGTAAGTGCCCGTCTTGCCTTCCTTTGCTCTGCCACACCAGGGTCACTGTACCTTGGCCTAGCCAGCAGCCGGCCTTGTCACGCAGCACAGGTGGGATGGAACAAGGCCCATCAGGCGGTATAGGCATTAGTGACCACAGATATCCTGGTGGCTCAGGTGGACCTAAGGTGTGCGACATTGCTCAGGGGTCTTAAGAAGGCCCTCTGAGACACAGAATTGGGGCTGTGTTTCAGTCTGGCATGAGGTGGGATGGGGTACTGTTGTTGGAGGCTCCTTATGCTCAGGTACATAATTTTTTTTTCTTTTTTTCTGAGGTAAGGTTTCACTCTAGCTCAGGTTGACCTGGAATTCACTATGTTGTCTCAGGGTGGCCTTGAAGTCATGGTTACACTCCTACCTTTGCCTCCCAAGTGCTGGGATTAAAGGCATGCACCACCACACCTGGTTTGTTTTATGTATTTTTAAAATTCATTTGTGGGGCTGGAGAGATGCCTTAGTGATTAAGGCCTGCGAAGCCTAAGGACCCATGATACATCTCTTTTCCAGATCCCACATAAGCAAGACGTGATAAGATGAGGCAAGCGCAAGGTCGCGCATTCCCACTAGGTGGCGCAAGTGCCTGGAGCTCAATTGTAGTGGTTAAGGTTCTGGTGCACCAATTCTCTCTCTAAAATAAAACAAAAACAAACAAACAAAAAAAAAAAACAACCAACAAATTATTTGTGAGTAGAGAGGGGGCAGAGAGTGAGAGAAAAATGAGAATGGGCATGCGCAGAGCTTCTTGCTACTGCAATAGAACTTAAGATGCATATGTCACTTTGTGCATCTGCTTTTGTGTGTCTACTTGGGAATTGAACCCAGGCTGGCAGGCTTTACAAGCAAGTGCCTTTAGCTGCTGAGCCATCTCCCCAGTCTTCTTTGTTCTTTTAAACTTTTTTTTTTGTTTGTTTATTTTGTTTTGTTTTTCAAGGCAGAGTTTCCCTCTAGCTCAGGCTGACCTGGAATTCACTATGTAGTCTCAGGCTGGCCTTGAACTCATAGTAATCCTCTTACCTCTGCTTCTGGAGTGCTGGGATTAAAGGCATGTGCCACCATGTCTGACTTTAAACTTTTTAAAAAATATTTTTATTTATTTGAGAGAGACAGAGTCAGACAGATTGAATATAGGCCTACAGGCCTTGATCATTAGGATTTGCAGGCTAAGGCATCTCTCTATTACTCAAAGTAGTTTTTTGTTGTTGTTGTTGTTTGTTTTTGCTTTCTTTCTTGTTTTTTTCAAGATAGGGTCTCACTCTGGCCCAGGCTGACCTTAAATTCACTATGTAGTCTCAGGGTGACCTTGACTCAAGGCGATCCTCCTACCTCTGCCTCCCAAGTGCTGGCGTTAAAGGCGTGCTCCACCATGCCCAGCTTCTTTTTTGTTTTTTGAGGTAGGGTTTCACTCTAGCTCAGGCTGACCTGGAATTTACTATGTAGTCTCAGACTGGCCTTGAACTCACAGCAGTCCTCCTACCTATGCATCCCCAATGCTAGGATTAAAGGTGTGCACCACCATGCCTGGCTTCAAAGTAGTTTTAATATGCTTTCCCATAATGGCTAAAGATGATAAACATTAAAAAAATATTGTACTCTTTTGAGAACTCTATTCATTTCTGTGACCTAGTTTTTGGTTTTTTGAGGTAGGATCTCTTTTTTTTAAATTTAGTTTTGTTTATTTTTATTTATTTATTTGATAGTGACAGAGAAAGAGGCAGATAGAGAAAGAAGAGAGAGAATGGGCACGCCAGGGCCTCCATCCACTGCAAACGAACTCCAGATGCGTGCTCCCCCTTGTACATCTGGCTTACGTGGGTCCTGGAGAATAAACCTGGATCCTTTGGCTTTGCAAGCAAATGCCTTAACTGCTGGGCCATCTCACTAGCCTCTTACTTACTTTTTTAAGGGGGCTAGATAGAAAATGAGCATGCCAGAGCCTTAAGCCGTTGCAACTGGACTTTAGACACATGTGCCACCTTGTGTATCTGGCTTTATGTAGGTACTAGGGAATCAAACTTGGGTCCGTAGCCTTTGTAAGCAAATACCTTAATGGCTAAGCCATCTCTCCAGGCCTTAGCCCAGTTTTTGATTGGATTATTTGATTATTAGTTTTTTTGTGTATACTAGGTATTAATCTTCCATTGTATGTATAGCTGGCAAAGATTTTCTCCCATTCTGTAGGCTGCCTCTGCTCAATTAACAGTGTCCTTTGCTTTACAGAAGGTTTTTTAATTTTATGAGGTCCCAGTGGTTGTTTATTGGCCTTACTTCCTAAACAACTGAAGTTCTCTCCAGAAGATCTTTGTCTCTATGTTGAGTCATTTTCCCTACTCTTTGCTCTACCAGTTTCAACATTTCTGGTTTTGTGTTAAGGCCTTTGATGCGTTTGGAGTCAATTCTTGTGTGTGGAAAGAGAGGAGGCTCTTAACTTAATTCTTCTGTATATAGGGATCCAGTTTCCCCAGCACCATTTGTTAAAGAGACTGGCTCTTCTCTCATATTTTGGCATTTATGGTGGTTTGAATTATATGTCCCCTATAAACTCATGTGTTAGAAATGGTTGGTCTCTAGTTGGTGGCAATTTGGTGGGTGGAGCTTTGTTGGAGGAGGAGTATTCCTGGAGTGGACTTTGGGTGTTCTGTCCCAGCAACATGTAGGTAACTACAATGGCATTTTTGTAAAAAAAAAAAAAAAAAAAAAGAGATGGGCCGGATGTAGTGGTGTACACCTTTAATTCCAGCACTCAGGAGGCCCAGATAGGAGGATTACTGTGAGTTTGATGCCAGCCTGAGACTATGTGGTGAATTTCAGGTCAGAGCAAGACCCAACCTCACAAAGGGGGGGGCGGGGGGGGGGGGAAGCTGCAGCTGCATGGGGTTCTTCTGTTCCACCGATCCACGTGTCTGTTTTGTTACCATGTTTTGTTGCTTAACATTGCTTTGGCTATCTGAGCTCTTTTGTGCTTTCAAATGATTTATAGGATTGGTTTTTCTATTTCAGTCAAGAATGGCATTGTGGTTCTGATGGGCGTTGCATTAAATCTGTTGATTGCTTTTGGTAAGATGGCCATTTTCACAATATTAACTCTTATCCATGAACTTGGTTTTGCTTTACATTTCCTGGTGTCGTCTTCAATTTGTCACTTGATTAAGGTGTAGAGGACTTCACTCACTCAGGTTTATTCCAAGGGTATCATCATTGTTATTGTAGTTAATTGTGCATGGGAATGTTTCCCTGATTTCATCCTCAGCACATTTATTCTTGGTACATAACAAGGCTACTGATCTCCATGTGTTAATTATGTTTCCTGCTGCTTTGCTTATTAGCTCGAACAGTTTTCTGGTTCCTTATTTGTAAAATACATCATCTGCAAATAGTGATAATTTGACTTCTTCCTTTCTTATTTGTATCCCTTTTATTTTGTTTATTTATTGAAAAAATTTCCCCCTCTTCTCTCCCTTTACAAAGCGTTAACCTCAGAGGTCTTATGTCAACTGGATGGATTTTTTTTTTTTTTAATTTTACTGAGAGGAAAGAGGGACAGAGGGACAGAGAGAGGGAGAGAATGGGTGCTCCAGGGCCTTCAGCCATTGCAGACAGACTCCAGAAGCGTGCACTCCCTTGTGCACATGTGCGACATTACACGCTTGTGTCACTGTGCATCTGGTTTACATGGGACCTGGAGATTTGAACATGTGTTCTTAGGCCTCACAGGCAATCACCTTAATGGCTAAGCCATCTCTCCAGCCCTGTGTCCCTTTTGTTTGTATGACTGGAGCTAGGACAGTACTCTGTTATGTGAGAGTGGAGAAAATGGACGCTCTTGCCTTGTTCCAGATTTTAGTGGAGAAGCTTTGAGTTTCCCTATTTGTCGGCTGTGGGTTTGTCATAAGCAGCCTGTATTATGTTGAGATATGTTCCTTCTATTTCTGGTTTCTTCATTGCTTTTCTGTTTGTTTGTTTTGAGGTAGGGTCTCACTCTGTAGTTCCTGTCCTCAATCTCAGTTCTCCTACTTCTGCCTCCCAAGTGCTGGGATTAACAAGACCCTCCCTCAGCAAAACAAGAACAACAAGAAAGAAAGGTGTGTGGTGTGTGCCACTACAGTCAGTTCACTTCAGGACTTTTAACATGAAGGGATTTGGACTTTTGTCAAATACCTTTTGTGCCTCTATTGACATGATCATGTGACTCTTGTCCTTGTGTCTGTCTATGTGGTATATTACAGTTTTTCATTTGCATTGGTTGAACTATCTGTGCAACTGTGGAATGAATCCCCCTTGATTATGGTGAACGATCTTTTTGATGTGTTCCTATATTCTGGTTGCCAGTATTTTGTTGAGAATCTATCTATCTATGTTTATGAGAGAGATTGGTCTATAATTTTCTTTCTCTCTCTCTCTCTCTCTCTCTCTCTTTTTTTTTAGGTAGTGTCTTGCTCTAGCCCTGGCTGACCTGGAGTTCACTATGTAGTCTCAGGGTGGCCTTGAACTCATGATGATCCTCTTACCTCTGCCTCCCAGGTACTGGGATTAAAGGCGTGTACCACCATGTCCAGCTTCTTTTCCCTTGTATTTTAAATAGTTTATTTATTTATTTTGCAAGCAGACTGGGACACAGAGAGAGATAGAGAGAATGGGTACACCAGGGCCTCCAGCCACTGAAATGAACTCCAGGTACATGTCATCTTGTGCCTCTGGCTTCACATGGGTCCTGAGGAATCAAACTCAGGTCATTAGGCTTTGCAGGCAAATGCCTTAACAACTGAGCCATCTCTCTAGCCTCCTCCTCCTCCTCCTCCTCCTCCTCCTCCTCCCCCTCCTCCTCCTCCCTCCTCCTCCTCCTCCCTCCTCCTCCTCCTCCCTCCTCCTCCTCCTCCCTCCTCCTCCCTCTTCCCTCCTCCTCCCTCCTTCTCCCTCCTCTTCCCTCCTCCCTCCTCCCTCCTTCTCCCTCCTCCCTCCTCCCTCCTTCTCCCTCCTCCCTCCTCCCTCCTTCTCCCTCCTCCTCCCTCCTCCCTCCTCCTCCCTCCTCCCTCCTTCTCCCTCCTCCTCCCTCCTCCTCCCTCCTCCTCCCTCCTCCTCTTCCTCCTCCCTCCTTCTCCCTCCTCCTCCCTCCTCCTCTTCCTCCTCCCCCTCCTCCCCCTCCTCCTCCCCCTCCTCCCCCTCCTCCTCCTCCCTCCTCCTCTTCCTCCTCCCTCCTCCTCCCTCCTCCTCCTCCTCCCTCCTCCTCCCTCCTCCTCCTCCTCCCTCCTCCTCCCTCCTCCTCCTCCTCCTTCTCCCTCCTCCCTTCTCTTCCTCCTCCTTCTCCCTCCTCCTCCTTCCTCCTCCCTCCTCCTCCTCCTCCCTCCTCCCTCTTCTTCCTCCTCCCTCCTCCCTCTTCTTCCTCCTCCCTCCTCCTCCCTCCTCCTCCCTCCTCCTCCCTCCTCCTCCCTCCTCCTCCCTCCTCCTCCTCCTCCCTCCTCTTCCTCCTCATCCTCCTCCTCCCTCCTCCTCCCTTCTCCTCCCTCCTCCTCCCTCCTCTTCCCTCCTCCTCCCTCCTCCTCCCCCCTCCTCCTCCTCCTCCTCCTTCTTCTATTGGTTGTGTCTTTATGTGATTTTAGTATCAGGATAATACTGGCTTCATAAAAGAAATTTGATATTACTCTGTCTTTCTCTGTTTTATAAATTAATTTGAGAAGCGTTTGTGATGATTTTGTGACTGTCTGGTAGAATTCTCCAGAGACTTCTTCTGGGCCTGGGATCTTGTTATTTGGGAGATTTAAAAAATTTAATATTTTTGGTTAGGCATGGTGGTGTACACCTTTAACCCAGCTCTCAGGAGGCAGAGATTGGAGGATTGCTGTGAGTTCAAGGCCACCCTGAGACTACATAGTGAGTTCTAGGTCATCCTGGGCTAGGATGAGACCCTCTCTCAAAAAAAAAAATTATCTGCAAGCTCGGGTGGGGGTGGGGGACGCAGAGAGAGAAAGGGTGCATTAAGGCCCCTTACCATTGTAACCAAATTCCAGATGCATGCCCCACTCTGTGCATCTGGCATTACATAGGTAATGGGGAATCAAACCCAGGCCATCAGGCCTTGCAAGCAAGCATCCTTAACCAGTAAGTTATCTCTCCAGAGTGTGTGTGTGTGTCTCTCTTTCTCTCTATATGTATGTGTTGTGTTGTGTCTGTGTGTATGTGTGTGTGTATGTATATGTATATATGTGTGTGTGTATATATATACACATATATGTGTGTACACACACACACACATATTTTTATTATTGTTTTTATTTATTTATTTGAGAATGAAAGACACAGGGCTTCCAGCCTCTGCAAACGAACTCCAGACGCGTGCGCCCCCTTGTGCATCTGGCTAACGTGGGACCTGGGGAACCGAGCCTCGAACCGGGGTCCTTAGGCTTCACAGGCAAGCACTTAACCGCTAAGCCATCTCTCCAGCCCCCCACACATATTTTTAAATAATTGATTTGATCTCATTGGTTGCTCTTGATAGTCCCTCCACCCAATGTAGGGTCTTGCTGTATGTAGCCCAGTGTTGCAGTCAGGTTTGCATTGTTGGTAGAAATCACCTGACCAAGAGCAGCCTCTGGGAAAAAGAGGTTTATTTTGGCTTACAGGCTTGAGGGGAAGCTCCACGATGGCAGGGAAAATGATGGCATGAGCAGAGGGTGCACATCACCCCCTGGCGCACATAAGGTGGACAACAGAAACAGGAGAGTGTGCCAAACACTGGCAAGGGGACACTGGCTATAATACTCATAAGCCCACCCCCAACAATACACTGCCTCCAGGAGGTGTTAATTCCCAAATCTCCATCAGTTGGGAACCTAGGATTCAGAACACCCACGTTTATGGGGAACACCTGAATCAACCTACCACATTCCATCCATGGCCCCCATAAACTGATAACCATTCATGATGTAAAATGCAGTGTATTTATCCAACTTTAACAGTCTCTGTAGTTTTTTTTTTAATTAAATATTTTTTGTTTATTTTTCTTCATTTATTTGAGAGGTGGGGGGGAGAATGGGCACACCAGGGCCTCCAGCCACAGCAAATGAGCTCCAGGTGCATGCGCTACCTTGTGCATCTGTCTTAATGTGGGTGCTGGGGAATCAAGCCTCAAACTGGGGTCCTTAGGCTTGATAGGCAACTGCTTAACCGCTAAGGCATCTCTCCAATCCTCCCCACAGTTATCATCAATTCCAGTGATGTCCAGACATCCCCATAGTCCAAGATCTTCTAACTGAGCCATAATACCAAAAGATAGCCTCAAAAAACCCACAATGGCACAGAATAAATATTCACACTACAAAAATTGTCTTTGGGCATAGCAAAGAAATGTTCAACTAATACAGGATTTAAAACAACCAGGGCAAACACCAATCTCTGTAGCTCCAAGTCCAGCAACTCTAGCCAGTGGCAAATCTCCAAGTCCGATAACTCTAACCAGCAACAAGTCTCTGGCATTTCAATTCCGCTCCTCCAGGTAGGCTACTCACAGTCCTGGAAAACTTCATCAGGGCGGCAGCTTTAGCAGGCATCTCCACTGGGTCTTCATAGCAACCTACAGTTCATCTTCATGGCTTCATCCGGTCTCCATGCAGGCATCCAGCAAACCTGCTTCACACTGCCCATGGCCATTTCCAAAACACAAGACCGTGTTGCAAACTCAATGACCCTCTCTTTCCTGCGTTTCTTATATTCCACAAAACAAGGTAGGGTGCCAGTTTGTTAATCCAGCGGGGAATAAAGCAGACTTTGAAGAACAGGATACTCCTTGAGCACTCAGGTCCCTTCCAAAGAGTCTACATTCTTCCTGTTGCCCCAGTACAGGTCAGATGGCCCAATCTCAGTGGTTGTAATCTCTCAAACAATTTGCAAGTGAATGGGCAGCAGTTTAGGCCTAAAGATTCCATTTTTTTTCTGTGCCATATCCCTCTGCTTACACCAGTTCATTTCTATGCAAAGCAACCGTGCACAACTTCTCAGAACACAGGGTTAACAACAAACTTCTTATACAAACTGCTTGCCCATTCCAAGCAAAGCTCTTTCTCACCCTCATAAGCCAAACCTCACAGTCCGTAGTTCTTCCTGCATTCAGGTCTTTCAACTCTGACCAGACTAATCCATGAAGCTGTACTTAACAGCACTGCAAGGCGCCTCAGGCCAAGGTTTCAAAACCTTCTACATTTGTCTTGAAAATCAGCTCCAAATAGCCAAAGCCACACAGTCAGGATTCTGGCAGCAATCCCACTCTCAGTACTGCTTTACTGTTGCAGTCTTGTTTGCATTGCTGGTAGAAATCACCCAACCAAGAGCAGCTTGTGGGACGAAGAGGTTTATTTTGGCTTATAGGTTCAAGGGGAAGCTCCATTATGGCAGGGGAAGATGATGGCATGAGCAGAGGGTGGACATCACCCCCTGGTCAGCATAAGGTGGACAACATCAACAGGAAAGTGTGCCAAACACTGGCAAGGGGACACTGGCTATAATACCCATAAGCCTGCCCCCATCTCCATCAGCTGGGAACCTAGCATTCAGAACACCTAAGTTTATGGGGGACACCTGAAGCAAACCACCACAGACATTTTGTCATAGTGATGGAAAGTGGAACACATACTGTCACCATCCTCTCCATGTCTGATCTCTGGGGACAAAGAGAAAAACTGACCCAGATCATAAAATCCTCACAGCTTTGAAGGCCCCACCTCCTACCTTCACCCCTCTCACTAATGCCATCATGTTATGATCCCATCACGACATGAAGCCACTGGTGAGATCAGAGCCTTTGTGATCTACTGAGCTTTGGAAACGTTTTCACAGATGCCCACAGAGGTGAGCTTCACTGATCTTCTAGGTTCTAAAAATAGTGTTGTTTATCTGTGTGTGTGTATGTGGTCTTGTCAAGGCGTCTCTGCTGCAAATGAATGCCATACTCACCTGCCATTTTGTGCATCTGGCTTTATGAGGATTCTGGGTAACTGAACCTGGGCCAGCAAGCTTTGCAAGCAAGCACCTTTAACTGCTGAGTGATCTCCCCAGACCTAGCTGTGGTTTAATCCAATCAAACTGACACAATCATCATAGCAGTCTCAGGGTGGCCTCGAACTCTCGGTGATCCTCCTACCTCTGCCTCCCGAGTGCTGGGATTAAAGGCGTGCACCACCACACCTGGCAATGTTCTTTTTAATATATTTCTGACTAAGACATGGAGGAGAAGCACTGGAATTGGAAACATCGCATCTAAGAGCTAGTGTGAGGACTGGGGGGATGGCTCAGCAGGTTAAAGAACTTACTGCACAAGCATGAGGACCTGAGTCAGATCCCTAGCAGCCATGTAAAAGCGGAGCGTGGAGGTGCGTGCCTGTAATACCAGCTCAGGGAGTTTCTGGATACTTAATCTAATCAAATTGAGCCACCTCCTGTTCAGTGACAGACCCTGTCTCAAAAAAATAAGGTGGAGGAGCTGGAGAGATGGCTTAGTTGTTTAGGTACTTGCCTATGAAGCCTAAGGACCCATGTTCATTTCTCCAGATCCCACATAAGCCAGACACAGAAAGGTGAGGCAGGTGCAAGGTCACATATGCTCACTAGGTGGTACAAGTGTCTGGAGGTTGATTTCAGTGGGTAAGGCCATGGTGTGCCAGTTTTCTCTCCCTTTTGCTGTCTCTAAAATAAAAAAAATAAATAAAAAATAAGGTAGAGGGCTGGAGACAGAGCTTAGTGGTTAAGACATATGCCTGCAATGTCTGAGGACCCAGATTCAGTTCTCCAGGTCCTACAGTAAGCCAGATGCACATGGTGGCTCATGCATCTGGAGTTCATTTGCAGTGGCTGGAGGCCCTGGCATGCCCATTCTCTCTCTCTCTCTCTCTCTCTCTCTCTGTCTCTCTCTCTCTTTCACACGCACACACACACTCACACTCTCTCTTTCTCCCTTCCTCTCTCTGTCTGAAATAAATAAAATAGAGAAATAAAATGTTTAAAACTATATCTTTAAAAAATAAGGTGGAGAATGATTATGGAAGATGCCTAATTCCAACTTCTGGCTTCCCCATACCATATGTGTACCTGCACCCGCCCCCCACATACACATACAACACATCCACCTTGTTAGGGAAAACTGAGTCACACAGGGATGGCACCAGAGATAGAGTAGATAATCAGAAAATTTATTCATGTCGACACAGACTTGGGAGTAACTTCCAAAGCCTGAGTCCTGAGCTCTGATAACTCAGAGGTTTTATAGACAGTATGGCAGGCAGTCTGACATCATCTTGAATTCTTTATACTATTGGTGGGTTACAGGTTTCTAAGGTTACATGATTTGGGCACAAACAGAAAATTCCTTAGCAGTCAATCAGTGATAACAAAGTAGAATGTAGAACAGAAAGCTGTTTGTTCAGGGCCGTTTGTGGCGGCACTGACCAGATAACATACAGTCAGGGCGCAGCTGCATAGACAGGGAGGAGACAAAGGGTAATGCTGTCTCCCTGGTGAAGCTTGTCCAATAGAAACTGCTTGAGAGTATCATCTGGGCCTGGTTTCTTTGTTAAATTTCTTTTACCACAACATGCTGAGAGAGAGATAGAGAGAGAAGAAGAGAGAGAGAGCACTGTTGTGATAGTTGACTCATATAAGAATCAGTAACACATTTTAGCCTCAAAGAGCTGAATTTTTCATGAAAGTTTAATAAATAACAGGAGTTTTACATAGTCTCAAAGTGTTTTCCTGCAAGGTACTTGTTGATTACATTGGAAAAATGATGGACTCATAGTGCAAAGCACACAGATGTCACCATCATTAAAGGACAGGTTTGAGACGTCGGCTGCTGGGGCGTTCCTGGGAATGCACTTAGTCTGAGGTGAACGTGGAGGAGCCACAGACATGCCTGAGAGCAAGGCGTGCTGCCAAGGCTTTGGTCTCTTGTCTTCAGAGATGTCACTGTCATGGCACGTGAAGACCTGACCCAGAAAAATACCAGGTGCCCATGGATCCTGGATCAGACTTTTGTCTGTATAAGGGATGTTGCTGATGCTGCTGTTATAGTTACCTTCTCCTTGCTGGCACAAGGCACCTGACCAAAAGCAGCTGATGGGAGGAAAGGTATTTATTTTGGCTTATGGTCTCGAGGGGAAGCTCCATGATGGCAGGGGAAAGTATGGCATAAGCAGAGGCTGGACATCACCTCTGCCACAACAGGTGGAAAACAGCAGTAGGAGAGTGAGCTGGACTCTGGCTAGGAGGAGCTGACTGTAACGCCCATAAGCCTGTCTCCAGTGACGCACCTCCAGCAAGGCTCCACTTCCCAAATTGCCATCATCTGGGGATCAAGCATTCAGAATAAGAATTTATGGGGGACACCTAATTCAAACCACCACAGCTGGCATAAAAGGTATAATAAAATTATCATAATAAGATTAGTATTAACACTGATTGTAATGTCTGCAGTTGTTTGAGAGACTTCTTTTCTGAGGAGCAGAGACAGGGAGGGACTCAGAGATAGAAAAGCATTATATATGTACCAACCTTAAATGATTCAGGAAAGAAATATCTGATATAAAAAGGAAGAGAAGCCGGGCGTGGTGGCGCATGCCTTTAATCCCAGCATTCGGCAGAGGTAGGAGGATTGCCATGAGTTCAAGGCCACCCTGAGATGACAGAGTTAACTCCAGGTCAGCCTGGACCAGAGTGAGACCCTACCTCAAAAAACCAAAAAAAAAAAAAAAAAAAAAAAGAGAGAAAATGAAGGTAAAATGTTAAATGAATGAATCTATATGGAGTATATATGAATGTTCTGGTACATTTCTTGAATTTTTGTTAGCTTGAAATAATTTAAATTATCATGAATAAGTCAAGACTCATCTTTTTTAATTATCCGAGAGAGAGAGAGAAGCAGACAGGTAGTAGATGATAGACAAGATAGAGAATGGGTGTGCCAGGGCCTTCAGACACGGCAAACAAACTCCAGACGCATGCACCACCTTGTGCGTTTGGCTTAACGTGGGTCCTGAGGAATTAAACCTGGCCCTTTGGCTTTGCAGGCAAGCACATTAACCACTCAGCTGTTTCTCCAGCCACCAAACTCAGACTTTAACGCTCTTAAAACCAGCTGCATTGTGTGTGATGGTTACCCACATCTTCCCCAGCAGAGAAGGGCTACATGTCTACCTGTCGTGTGTGCTTGGAGCACCTGCTGTGGAGTGAGGAGCCATCCATAGCATCATCTGTAGGATGGGTATCTAATTCAGTATTATCATTGTATTTTTGTCTTTATCATTTTTGAGCTCAGCAGGAAATTCATTCTTACAGGTTATTGATGAACGAGAATTTTTTGAGATCATGCCCAATTATGCCAAGAACATTGTTGTTGGTTTTGCAAGAATGAACGGGAGGACTGTTGGAATTGTTGGCAACCAGCCCAATATGGCCTCAGGTAGGAGTGGGGGGAGTCCCCAGAAACCTTGAGTTGGTATTGAGAGACCAGAGTTTCCTGTCCTGCAAGTGTCCAGGTTGTTTTCTGCCTTTCCTCATGGCCTTGCATGACCAGAGGAAAAAGCTCACATACATTTTGTAAAAGTAACTTTCTCTTTACTTTTTAGCTTACAAGGTCTGTATATTCTTTAAAAAAAAAATTGAGAGAGGGAGGGAGGGAAAGAGAGTGAGAGGCAGATAGAATGGGCACATCAGGGTCTCCAGCTACTGAGAATTTACTCCAGATACATGTGCCGCCTGTGCATCTGGTTTACGTGGGTACTGGGGAATTGAACATGGGTCCTTAGGCTTTGCAAGCAAGTAACTTAACTACCAAGCCATCTCTTCTGCCCCAGTGTCCTTATTTCTAGAGTTGGCTTTAAGAGGGTTGGTGTACCGCATGCCTCTGGTGCACAGTTAGCACCTGACAGATCAGTGCTCCACAGCCAGGCGAATTGCTTACTCATGGTTGTCGTCTTAGGTTTCTTTTGAACAGCTGTATAAAGAACCTGTCCTCCTTGAGCTGGGCGTGGTGGTGCACACCTTTAATCCCAGCACTTGGGAGGCAGAGGTAGGAGGATTGCTGTGAGTTCGAGGCCACCCTGAGACTCCATAGTGAATTCCAGGTCAGCCTGGTCTAGAGTGAGACCCTACCTCGAAAAAACAAAACAAACAAACAAACAAAAAAAAGAATCTGTCCTCCCTTATAGACCCAGCCTCTTCTCTTTGCTGTAATGGTATAATATTTCTTGTTAGGAAAACAATCTTTTGGTCAGTCATGCCTGGTTACATACCTGTAATCACAGCATTTTGGAGGCTGAGGTGGGAATATTGTAACTTCAAGGCCAGCCTGTGCTACATAGCAAGACCCTGTCTCAGAAAACCCAAAACAGGGCTGGAGAGATGGCTTAGTAGTTAAGGCACTTGCCTGCGAAGCCGAAGGACCCAGGTTTGCTTTCCCGGGACCCACCTAAATTCAGATGCACAAGGGGGCACATGTGCCTGGAATCTGTTTGCAGTGGCTGGAGGCCCTGACGTGCCCATGTTCATTCTCTTCATCCCGCTCCTTCTCTCAAATAAATAAAATATTTGGAAAAAAAAAAAAAAAAAAGAAAACAAACCCAAAACAGAGCATGGGGTGATGGAGCCAACAAAACAAAACAATAGTAATAACCACAGATAATGCCTTCTTTTCTTCATTGAAAAATACTATATAGCATAATAATTTTTTGTTACTGTTTTTGAGGTAGGGTCTTAATCTAGCCCAGGCTGACCTGGAACTCACTCTGTAGCCCCAGGCTGGCCTCAAACTCAGGGATCCTCCTACCTCTGCCTCACAGGTGCTGGGATTAAAGGCATGCATGCACCAGCACGCCCAGCTCAAATAAATTTTTTAAAAAGTGAAAGCAAGGACTGCAAAGATGGCTCTTGTTTGCAAAACTTGGAGATGCTGGGTTGAATTCTCAAGTTGCTCACATTAGCTAGATGCAACCAAATGGTGCAAATAGATACAATTTTTATTTTTATTTTTTCTCAATTTTTATTAACCTCTTCCATGATTATAAAAAATATCCCATGGAGATACAATTTTTATTTTATTTTTTAAAATATTTTTGTTTATTTTTATTTATTTGAGAGTGACAGAGAGAGAAAGAGGCAGAGAGAGAGAGACAGAATGGGCGCACTATGGCCTCCAGCCACTGCAAACAAACTCCAGATGTATGCGCCCCCTTGTGCATCTGGCTAACGTGGGTCCTGGGGAATCGAGCCTCGAACTGGGGTCCTTAGGCTTCATAGGCAAGTGCTTAACTGCTAAGCCATCTCTGCAGCCCGAGATACAATTTTTAAATAAATGGAAGCAAAAGCAAAAACCAGACATGGTGGTACATGCCTTTAATCCCAGCATTTGGGAGGGAGAGGTAGGAGGAACATTTGAAGCTACTCGGAGACTACATAGTGAAGTCCAGGCCAGCCTGGGCTAGAGCAAGATCCTACCTCAGGAAACCAGGAAGAGACTGTGGAGCCCCTGTAGAACCAGCTCTGGGTGATCTGAGAGTGTACTCCCACTGTGGGAGGAGCTGGGATCCATCTAGACGGTTAGGGTTGGTGCGCTCCCTGAGGGTGTACTCACACTGTGGATACCCTCTCTCTGTAGGATGCTTGGATATTAACTCGTCTGTGAAGGGGGCCCGCTTTGTCAGATTCTGTGATGCATTCAATATTCCACTCATCACTTTTGTTGATGTCCCTGGCTTCCTGCCTGGTAAGTCAAGGACACAGATGGCGCAAGAGAAGTGGTTGTGCCCAGTGGTGTGGAGAGCTTGCACAGTTCCCTATGGATCTGTGACTTCTCCCTCTTCTGGTATCCAGAAGATGGGGCCGTGTGAAAATTGGCCCCTCTGTGGACCTGAGATGACTTCACACCCACGAGACCTTGCAAGGACTTCTCTGGTAGCTGATAACTCTCCCTCATGACCTAGGCACAGCACAGGAGTATGGGGGCATCATCCGTCATGGTGCTAAGCTGCTGTATGCATTTGCTGAGGCGACTGTGCCCAAAATCACAGTCATCACCAGGAAGGTAAGGGCTTCACACCAGAGCCCGTGACCCCCTCGTTTCCAGCAGCATGGCTGTGGTGGAGGGCTGCTCCTGCGCTGGCTCTCCATCTCACCTGCCTTCTTGGGATCTTTTGCTATATGACTTCCTGCTCTGATGCTCAGCATGTGGGTCTGTTCTAGGCCTATGGAGGTGCCTATGATGTCATGAGCTCCAAGCACCTTCTTGGTGACGTTAACTATGCCTGGCCCACAGCGGAGATTGCAGTCATGGGAGCAAAGGTAAGGACCTGTGGGAAGCTTGCCTTTTCCTGTCCAGGGAGTGGATTCCCCCAGTGGCAGCCCAAGCATAGCTGGGAATTATGGAAAGAGGGCTGGACTGTAGAATAGGCCAGGGCTGAAGGAAGTGGTATCTAAACCTCAGCAAGTGTCCCTCCTGTTACAACTCAGGGCCAGTTCTGCCTCTTTTCCTACTCTCACTGCACATGTTGGTTCCGTGACATTGAAGGGGAAGATAGTAGCTGAACTCACCTGCCCACCACACCTCTGCCCGAGGGAGAGCCCAGAGCCACCTCATGCAGCCCATCAGATGCTGAACTGTCAATCTACCTTTGCTGGCTTTGGGCAAGGGAATGCCCATGGTTAATGGTTTCACGACTCCTTGCTGGCTTTGAAATGGCTGTTAGGATTGAGCCAGGTACCTCTGGGGTTCCAGGGATGACTTTACAAGCGTCCAAACTTGAAGGCCGTGCCTCCCCCACTTGCAGTTTTGCCCTGCTCCTCTTGCTACTGAACTACATGCGCAGTGTTCAAGGTAGTGGGCGAGGAACGGGGCTTTCAGTTCCTTTGACATGCAGTGATGATGGCTTTAGTTTGGAAAATAGGCCAAACATCTCTGCTTCAGAGAAGATAGAGGGGTTTCAGAGGGAGGGGGGGTCAGAAGCTGGGGTCCAGCGAAGGAGTGTTCTGTCTCAGTCTGCAGAGCGGCCTGGCTGGCCCCAGGCAGCACCTGTCTCGGTGCTCTTCTTTGGAGCCGATCCTTCCCTCGGACGTTTGCCGGGAAGTTTATAAATGTGAATAGTGATGATGCTCTGACTGATCCAAGTCGTAAGCCCACTCCAGTGAGGCTGTGGAACCCTCTCTTGACAGGGTGCTGTGGAGATCATCTTTAAAGGGCATGAGAACGTGGCAGCCGCCCAGGCAGAGTACGTGGAGAAGTTCGCCAACCCCTTTCCCGCAGCAGTGAGAGGTGGGCCTGCTGGGGAGCACCGCGTTTTTCCATCTGCTGTCTCACTTGGTCATACTCTTTCTGGAACATCTCACCAAGTTGCCTTTTGCCCTTGCAGTTGTACTTGTTGACTGGGTGGGACTGGGGCTGCCCCTGGGCAGTCCTTAGGTAGGGGCAGTGGTCCCATCACACTGCTTTGATCACCAGGATCAAGACAACACCTTCGACAATGCTGTCTTTCTAGGTATTGTCTTTGTCACCAGCTCTCTGTGAAAGTCTCGAGCTTAGTGGCTTAAATCCCTCGGCTTGTTCTGGGTTCAGCCGAGGCTTCTTCTGGGGGCTTTGCCTGGGATCACTCACACACTTAGACTCCACTGGCCTCGATGGTCCGTGGTGCTTCCCCCTTCATGATGGTGTGGGCCGCTGCCCGGGCTGTCCCATAGGGTCTCTTGATCTTCAGAAGGCAAGAGCTGGCTTCTTCACGTGGTGTCCCTTGGATAGCAAAGGGGGTAAGTGGTGAGCTACAAGACCCTTAAGCTTAGGTGTAGAAAGTTAAACAATACCACTTTTGTTAACATTTTATTGAGCAGAGCAAATTACAAGGGCGTGTAAAGAAATAAAATTTACCTGTTCATGGAAGAAGTGACACAAGGGATGGGAGGAAGTTGTAGTCAATTAAAAAAAATTTTTTTGAAGAGTTTTATTTATTTATTTGAGATGGAGAGGGAGAGAGGGTGAGTGAGAATGGGTGCGCCAGGGCCTCTAGCCACTACAAACGAACTCCAGCCGCATGTGCCACCATATGCTTCTGGCTTACATGGGACCTGGAGCATAGAACCTGAGTCCTTAGGCTTGGCAGGCATGTGCCTTAACCACTAAGCCATCTCTCCAGCCCCTTTTAGTCAATTTTTAAAGCAGATGTATTTTCTTAATTTTATTTCCTGCTCAATCCATCTTAACAAAATGGAGACATTGGGAAGCCAGGTGTGGTGGCGCATGCCTTTAATCCCAGCACTCAGGAGGCAGAAGTAGGAGGGTAACTGTGAGTTCAAGGCCACCCTGAGACTATTACATAGTGAATTCCAGGTCAGCCTGGACTAGAGTGAGACCCTACCTTAAAAAAAAGATGTAGGCATTGGGAAGTGAGAGATCACGTTTCATTTTCGTACATTCTCATAAGTACTCATAGGTCAGCGATGGAGAGGCTGGCAAAAGCAGACAAGCCCCTGGATGAAGGGAGCTTTGTGGGCTTGGCACCTCTTTGCAGACCAGGCACTGCCCACACTGTCATGGTTGAGCTGGACATGTAGTGAACTCTCCCTGTTGCTTCCCCAGGCTTTGTGGATGACATCATCCAGCCATCCTGTACCCGTGCCCGAATATGCAGTGACCTGGGAGTTTTGGCCAGCAAGAAGGTACACCGACCTTGGAGGAAACATGCAAATATTCCACTGTGAACAGATCAGAGGAAAATAGACCATAGCTAAGTGACTGGTTATTTGTAGCGTTTTGCAATCATGAAAACCTGGGAATCAACATACAAGTAATAGCTTGGAAGTTTATTAAATTTTGGAGAGATCTCTTTTGCCTTAATATAAAATTGTTTCCTCTACTAAGGAATCTTTGGTGGGGGGTGGGGTGGGGCTGGAGAGGTAGCTCATCAGTTAAAGGTGCTTGCTTGCAAAATTCCAATGCTTGGGTTCAATTCCCTAGCACCTATATAAATAAAGCCAGATGCACAAAGTGGCACATGTGTCTGAAGTTTATTTACTCCAGCAAGAGGCCTTGGTGTGCCCATTTATTTCTTTCAGCTTGCAAATAAAAGGATAAACATATTAAACAAGAAATCTTTTGGGGCTGGAGAGATGGCTTCGTGGTTAAAAGTACATGCTTGCCAAGCCTGCTGGTCCAAGTTCAGTTCCCCAGTGCCTACATAAAGCCGGATGTACAAGTGGCACATGCATCTGAAGTTTGCAGTGGCAAGAGGCTCTAGCATGCACATTCTATCAAAAAACATCTATATTTAAAAATTAGGCCAGGCATGATGGCGCACACCTTTAACCCCAGCTCTCCGGAGGCAGAGGTAGGAGGATTGCAGTGAGTTCGAGGCCACCCTGAGACTACATAGTGAATTCCAGATCAGCCTGGGCTAGAGTGAGATCCTACCTCAGGGGGGAAAATGTTTTAAAAGGAATCTTTGGTGGTCGTGTGTGTGCACATGAGTGAAGGCGTAAGGCGCCATGTGTGCTGTGGGGCGTGTGTGGAGGTCAGAGGACAGCTTTCGGGTTGGGGGTTCTTGTCAGCTCCACATTGCTTGGGATGAAACCCAAACCAGGCACAACTGAGGGGAGGAAGGGTTCATTTCAGGCTCACAGATCCAGGGGAAGGCCCCTCAGTGGCGGAAGAAGCCGCCTCCGTAGAGCCAGGCAGAGAGAACCGGTACCAGCCAGCAACCACCAGAGGCAGCAGCCTCTAACTGGCGGCGGCAGGAGTCCGGAGCTCAAACCCCTCCGCGCACCTTTGGGCTGGAAATCAGAACCACCCTCCAACACACCTTAGGGCCGGATCCCAGGGTTCACCCACAGTGACACCTCCTTCAGCCAGGTGGCTGGAGATCCAAGTTATAAGTTTGATTGAAACACCCGAGTGTGTGAGGGGCAGGCATTCAAAGCAGTGGGCACATCTTCCCTGCCCGGCCAGTGGTGTGGCTGACAAGATATGCTGCTGGTGAAGACTGTTGATGAGCGCCTGACCCCTCGCCCCATTCTGAGCACCCCTTTCCAGCTGTATGACAGCTAGTCAGCTGGGAGGGGTTTCTAGCTTAGGTCCAGCTTGATCAGTCAGTGTCTTGCAACCAATGCATGTGGTATCTATATCAACAGGGTCTCACCACATAGTTCCGATGGGCAACCAAGAACCATGGCAACAAGCTGTTTTGTTTTGGGAGCCTCAGAGGCCTCCCTGATCAACAGCTCACCGGGAGGTATCACACCCCTGGCACTGGAATTATCCTTAGCAGCCTGTGGCTCTGGGCACAGGATTATCTACCCCCACAGGTCACTTCTGCCTTACTCTTTTAAAAAATATGTAGGGCTAGGGCTGGAGAGATGGCTTAGCGGTTAAGCGCTTGCCTGTGAAGCCTAAGGACCCCAGTTCGAGGCTCAGTTCCCCAGGTCCCACATTAGCCAGATGCACAAGGGGGAGCACGTGTCTGGAGTTTGTTTGCAGAGGCTGGAAGCCCTGGCGCGCCCATTCTCTCTCTCCCTCTGTCTTTCTCTCTGTGTCTGTTGCTCTCAAATAAGTAAATAATTAAAAAAAATATGTAGGGCTAGAGAGATTGCTTAGTGGTTAAGGTACTTGCCTGCAAAACCTAACAACCCGAGTTCTGTTCACCAGTACTCACATAAAGCCAGATGCACGACTTAGTACATGTGTCTGGAGTTCATGTGCAGCAGCTGGAGGCTCCGGTGCACCCATTCTCTCCTTGACAATAAAAAAATACACACATACACGCTAAGAAAGAATTAGGTTTCCATATGACTTATTCATAACATTAGCTATTAAAAATAATTTGTTTATTCATTTATCTCCGAGGAGCGAGGGAGAGAATGGGTGCACCAGGGCTTCAAGCCACCGCAAATGAATTTCATATTCTTGTGCCACTTTGTACATCTGGCTTTATGTGGGTACTTGGGTATCAAACCTGGGTCATTAGGATTTGCAGGCTAAGCTATCTCTCCAGCCCTCAAAGTAGTGTTTTTTTGGGGGGGGAGGGGGTTGCACTAGGGTTTCACTCTAGCCCAGGCTGACCTGGAATTCACTATGTAGTCTCAGGTGACCTTGAACTCAGCAATCCTCCTACCTCTGCCTCCCCTCTACAAGGATTAAAGGCGTGCACCACCACGCCCGGCTTCAAAGTAGTTTTTAATATGCTTTTCCCTGATGGCTAAAGATGATAAACATTAGAAAAAATATTTTTTAGTTTTTTTTTTGAGAACTCTATTCATTTCTGTAACCTAGTTTTTGGGTTTTTGAGGTAGGGTCTCTAACCCAGGCTGACCTGGAATTCACAATGGAGTCTTAGGCTGGCCTTGAACTCACAACAATCTTCCTACCTCTGCCTTCCCAGTGCTGGGATTAAAGGCATGTGCCACCACACCTGGTTTAGCCCAGTTGTTTTTTCAAATATTTTACTTTTTTAAGGGGGCCAGATAGAAAATGGGCACACCAGGGCCTTAAGCCACCTTGTGTATCTGGCTTTATGTGGGTAATAGGGAATCAAACTTGGGTCCTTAGGTTTTGCAAGCAAATACCTTAACGCCTAAGCTATCTCTCCAGCCCTTAGCCCAGTTTTTGATTGGATTATTTGACTTATTAGTTTTTTGTGTATACTAGGTATTAATCCTCCATCATATGTATATTTGGCAAATATTTTCTCCCATTCTGTAGGCTGCCTCTTTGCTCAATTAACAGTGTCCTTTGCTTTACAGAAGGTTTTTAATTTCATGAGGTCCCAGTAGTTGTTTATTGGCCTTCCTTCCTAAGCAACTGAAGTTCTTTTCAGAAGGTCTTTGTTTATATCTCTATGTTGTATCATTTTCCCTACTTTTTCCTCTACCAGTTTCAACATTTCTGGTTTTGTGTTAAGGCCTTTGATGCATTTGGAGTTGATTCTTGTGTGTGGAGAGAAAGGAGGCTCTAACTTAATTCTTCTGCATATAGGAATCCAGTTTCCCCAGCACCATTTGTTGAAGAGATGGGCTCTTCTCCAGTACTTTGGCATTTATGGTGGTTTGCATTATATGTCCCCTATAAACTCATGTGTTAGGAATGGTTGGTCTCTAGTTGGTGGCAATTTGGTGGGTGGAGCCTTGCTGGAGGAGGGGTGTTCCTGGAGTGGACTTTGGGGTGTTATAGCCAGCTCCCCATAGCCTGACTATGTCTCACTCTTGCTGCTGTTTTCCACCTCCTGCTACAGACTGTGGTTCCTACTCTCTGCTCTGCCATCCTTTCCTACTGTCATTAAGCTTCCCCTCAAAACGGTACGCCAAAATGAGTCCTTTCTTCCTGTAAGATGCTTTTGGTTGGGTGTTCTGTTCCAGCAACATCAAGGTAACTACAGTCGCATTTTTGTCAAAAATGAGATAGGCTGGATATGGTGGTGTACACCTTTAATTCCAGCACTCAGGAGGCCAAAATAGGATTGCTGTGAGTTTGATGCCAGCCGGAGACTAGTGAATTTCAGGTCAAAGCAAGACCCAACCTCACAAAGAGAGAGAGAGAGGGAGGGAGGGAGGGCGGGCGGGCGGGCACAAGCAAGCTGCAGCTGCATGGGATTCTTCTGTTCCACTGATCCACGTGTCTGTTTTGTTACCATGTTTTGTTGCTTAACATTGCTTTGGCTATCTGAGCTCTTTTGTGCTTTCAAATGATTTATAGGATTGGTTTTTCTATTTCAGTCAAGAATGGCATTGTGGTTCTGATGGGCGTTGCATTAAATCTGTAGATTGCTTTTGGTAAAATGGCCATTTTCACAATATTAACTCTTAACCATGAACTTGATTTTTCTTTACATTTCATGGTGTCTTCTTCAATTTGTCATTTGATTAAGGTGTAGAGGACTTCACTCCCTCAGTTAGGTTTATTCCAAGGGTATCATCATTGTTATTGTAGTTAATTGTGCATGGGAATGTTTCCCTGATTTCATCCTCAGCACATTTATTCTTGGTACATAACAAGGCTACTGATCTCCATGTGTTAATTATGTTTCCTGCTGCTTTGCTTATTAGCTCGAACAGTTTTCTGGTTCCTTATTTGTAAAATCACATCATCTGCAAATAGCGATAATTTGACTTCCTTTCTTATTTGTATCCCTTTTATTTTGTTTATTTATTGAAAAAATTTCCCCCTCTTCTCTCCCTTTACAAAGCGTTAACCTCAGAGGTCTCATGTCAACTGGATGGATTTTTTTTTTTAATTTTACTGAGAGGAAAGAGGGACAGAGGCACAGAGAGAGGGAGAGGGAGAGAATGGGTGCTCCAGGGCCTTCAGCCATTGCAGACAGACTCCAGAAGCGTGCACTCCCTTGTGCACATGTGCGACATTGCACGCTTGTGTCACTGTGTATCTGGTTTACATGGGACCTGGAGATTTGAACATGTGTTCTTAGGCCTCACAGGCAATCACCTTAATGGCTAAGCCATCTCTCCAGCCCTGTGTCCCTTTTGTTTGTATGACTGGAGCTAGGACAGTACTCTGTTACGTGAGAGTGGAGAAAATGGACGCTCTTGCCTTGTTCCAGATTTTAGTGGAGAAGCTTTGAGTTTCCCTATTTGTCAGCTGTGGGTTTGTCATAAGCAGCCTGTATTATGTTGAGATATGTTCCTTCTATTTCTGGTTTCTTCATTGCTTTTCTGTTTGTTTGTTTTGAGGTAGGATCTCACTCTGTAGTTCCTGTCCTCAATTTCACAGCAGTCCTCCTACTTCTGCCTCCCAAGTGCTGGGATTAACAAGACCCTCCCTCAGCAAAACAAGAACAACAAGAAAGAAAGGTGTGTGGTGTGTGCCACTACAGTCAGCTCGCTTCAGGACTTTTAACATGAAGGGAATTGGACTTTTGTCAAATACCTTTTGTGCCTCTATTGACATGATCATGTGACTCTTGTCCTTGTGTCTGTCTATGTGGTATATTAGTTTTTCATTTGCATTGGTTGAACCATCTGTGCAACTGTGAAATGAATCCCCCTTGATTATGTTGAGTGATCTTTTTGATGTGTTGCCAGTATTTTGTTGAGAATCTATTTATGTTCATGAGAGAGATTGGTCTGTAATTTCCTTTTCTTTTTTCTTTTTTTTTGTTTTGAAGTAGTGTCTTGCTCTAGCCCAGGCTGACCTGGAATTCACTATGTAGTCCCAGGGTGGCCTCAAACACATGGCAATCCTCCTGCCTTTGTCTCCTGAATGCTGGGATTAAAGGCATGTGCCACTACACCCAGTTGATTTATTTATTTGGGAGCAACAGAGAGAGGGAGGGAAAGAGAGAGGGAGAAAGTGGGTGTACCAGGGCCTCCAGCCACTGCAGATGAACTCCAGATACATGTGCCACTACAAAATCCAGATGCATCTGGCTTTATGTGGGTACGAGGGAATTGAACCCGGGCTGTCAGACTTTGAAAGAAGCATCTTTAACCACTGAGCCATGTCTTCAGCCCTTGACATGCAAATTCTTTTCCTGTTGTTTAAGATGCAGTCTACTCAAAGATGGTTAACACAGCATAGAACTGAGACATCCCATATGACAGCTATGAATATTTTGTCTTACTACTTCCAGAAGATTTCTAGAGACTTGTGAGTTCACTTTTGTACTGAGAACTACTGATCCTCATGTTCTTACACTTCTGCCAGTCATCCCCTACCATTTGGAGTTGTGGTCACTTGATGGGAAATCCATTTGACATACTACAGTGGATGAGGTAGCCTCAGCTGTACTGTCTTGGGTTCCTATTGTTCTGTGGTAAAATATTTCCATTATATATCCTTGGAAACAGAAATGTTCTTCAAAAAGTGGTGCATGATGGGGGCACTCTCCTGAAGACATTCAGGAGGGCAGGGGTAGAACCTTGAGTATCACCTGAGAGGAAAAATGGACACAATGAAAACCTGTTTTCCACAAAGACACTCCTTTCTGTGAATAGGCACAGAATAGCAAATTATTCAGATTGTTAAGCCTGTTTATCCCAAGTGAAAGTCACTTGCAGGCAAAACCATGACCTCTTCATGCACCATTCCTTCCTTGGCTGTCCTGGTGACTTTCTCCCCAACATCCTTACCTAGGACTACTTCATGATCTCAAGCCAGAGAACACAAATGGGCGTAGGTTGTGGTGTGAAAACCTTTGTTTCTGCACCTGTGTGGAATCTGGGCACATTTCCATGGACCACTTCTAGGAGCTAAGGCAAGAGGTAGTGGCTGTTCCTCAAAGCCTCATCCAAAACTTTGGCTATGCATAGTCCTCTTGTAGGCATTCTTTCCAGGGAAATCCAAGGAGTGAAAGAAAAATCACAAGTGAGTCCTAACTTTAAAAAACCTTTTTATTTTATTGGCGGGGGGGCAGATAGAGAATGGGTGCACCAGGGCCTTCAGCTGCTGCAGACAAACTCCAGATACGCCACCTTGTGCAATCTGGCTTACGTGGGTCCTGGGGAATCGAACCTGGGTTCTTTGGCTTTGCAGGCAAGCACCTTAACTCTATGCCATCTCTCTAGCCCTTCCCCCTTTTGAAAATAAAATCTTTCTAATATGATAATTTTGCTATCATTTAACAAACTATCTTAAAGAACATGCACTCTAGAGCAGGAGAGAAACAGTGTTCTTAAAGCTTTACCTAGGAGCAATAGGATGACTACCACAAACCTGATTTTGAATAGTTTATTAAAGGAAAGGTGAAGCATCAGTTTCAAATTGTACAAAAGGAAAAAAACTTCATATTGCAAATGTACAATTTACAGAATTACTAGCAAAACCAATCAAGGAGACACTGAAAATACAAAAATCTGACTTCAAACCGAAGTGGAAACCCAGTGGAGTAAGTCTTAAACGGTTTTGTGGTTGTTGCATGTTTGTACTTTTTTGTCAGCATGTTTTCCACAGGAGACTGTCAAGCAAAGGACCAGTCTGTGCAAGTGCCAGGGTCCCCCGGCCTGAGCCACTGGCAAGTGGGGCCGGGGTGGCCAGTTCAGTCATTCCTGCCCCTTGACTTCCAGTGAAGCCTACATTTCTAGGAGGAAATGAGGCTCCACATCTCATAACTGGAGTCCAGGACTTGCTGGATTAGCAGGTAAAACATTTTTGGTGACCAAGTTTTTCTTTTTGTTTTTTAACTGTACAAATGTTGAGAAAAAAAATTTTGTCTCATGTCTGTGTACTAAAAGGATGAATAAAATCATCCATTTTGCTTTCCCACACAAAAGATAATCATTGGGTTCACAGAATTTTAAAAAATGCTTTTTATTTTTGGTAAAAAGGGAAAGCCTCATGATTCTTTTACAGCTACTTTAAAAACCAGCCCAGAAACAGCTGTGGATGGATTGGAAATTCAGAGGCTTACATTAAAAATCAGAAAGGAAGAAACTAAGTAAGTGGGTTTTTAAAAACAGTAGCAGCATGTCATAAAAGTAAGCAGATTATAACTAAACCACTGAAGACTGTCCTGAAGGTTCATAATTTCTTTCCCCCAAAGAAGTGTTCTTGCTATGCACACTTAACACTGAGATGGAGCTGTAACTCAAGGTAAGCATAGGAACTTCACCTCTAAGCACAGACGTCTATAATTGGTAAACTTAATTTACAAAATTAGCGCTCTAGGGGCATTAAGTGCATGAGACACAGACACAATTATGTTACACTTAAAGTCACTTTTGAGTGACAAAGGATTTCTTCATGATTATAAGAAAAAAAGTTTATGTGACTTGAATTTGGCAGGGCATGAAAAACAAGTGGTAAAAACAGCAGACTGATAACTTGAGAACCATTTTTGTTTTACTGAGAATACTTTATTTGCTGGTAGAAGTTGCTAAAAATGCACAGAACAAATACCAATAGAAAATGCACTGTAGTTGAATCTCCCTATTCTATATAAAATGAATGGTGTACAGCATCTGTTGGAAAAATGGCTGTATGGACATTTATTATTTTATGCCCACTTATAAATAAAAATAAACCTTTTTATTCAAGAGTATATAAAATCTGGGACTTAATATCCATATCCACATAGGGTGTGTGGTTTTTGGCAGAAATGCACGGTGTCAGAATTTCATCTTAGCTTGTCAATGTTCTGTTCTTTCAATATTTCTGTGTTCTACAAGGTCAACCAAATCCAGTGAGCTCCAAAAACACTCTTCGGTGATTAGGATGAGCTGCTTACTTATAGGTTTAATAAAAAATGGTTAGCTTTTAAAACATAAAAAGGCAAAATGTTAAAACGGTTTTTAAATTGTACAACAGGAAAATAAAGTTAAAAATATTTTTTTTTTTTACTCAACACTGAGTTTTCATAAAACAGGCGTATAACAGTGTTTATTTTGACTGCTGTTTTAAAAATTTAAAATTTCTTCCTCCCATCAGAAAAACACACACATCTGTACTGAGATAAGTCCAATATTAGGGCACAAATGATTTTCTGGGTCAGTCTTTCTAAGGTGACATTCACCGTGGTAATTTACATGCTCCTCTGTCACTGCAAAAGGAATGACCTTTAATCATTTGATTAAAAAACAAATCCAGATCACGTCAAAAGTGTTTTTTCCCCCATACAAGCTATCACAGTATATAGGCCTCTAGCTCTAAATAATAGAGTTCCAGATTTGTAAATTTTCTTCAGACTTCAGAACATAGGCATTCCAAATCCCTGGAAAAATGAAAAAGAAAATTATTTTCATGTTTCTGCAGAGCTCATAAATAAATAAATACAAAGAAGCAATGATCTAATATTTACTGAATCATCTTCTATGATAGCTGCAGAGTCAAAGAAGTCTGGCCTCAGCTCAGCTCTCTCGCGCCGATTCCTTGATGGGGGCTGAAAAGAGAAATCAATATTTTTTTTGTTCGACAAACTGTGATAATCTGGCTGGAGAGATGACTCATCAGTTAAGGTACTTGCCTACAAAACCTAGTGACCTGGGTTTGATTCCTAGTACCCATATAGAGCCAGACGCACAAAATGGTGCATGTATTTGGATTTTGTTTGCAGTGGCTAGAGGCCCTGGAGCACCCATACTCTGTCTCTCTCTGCTTACAAATAAGTATCACAGTTTTTAAAATATGTTAATCAACTAGTATTACTGATACTATCCTAAGTGCAAATGTTAAGGGTCAAATCTGAAAAAAGAATGAGAATCTGGCTTTTATGTGAAGTACAGATTTTTTTAAAAAGGTGTGTGACACCACACCTGGCATTTATTTGATTTACACGAGAGAGAGAATGGGCATACTAGGACCTTAGCCACTGCAAACATACCCCAGCTGCATGTGCCACCTTGTGCACCTGACTTACTTGGGTCCTGGGGAATTGAACCTGGGTCCTTCAGCTTTGCAGGCAAACACCTTTACTGCTAATCCATCTTCCTACCCTAACAAGAGAGGCCAACAATTCTTTTATTGCTGTTCCTCAGTGCTGAGCAGTCATGCCTGGCTTTTTACATGGGTGCTAGGGATTGAACTGAGGTCCTCATGTATGCCCTTACTCACCAAGTCATCTTTCCAGCCCCTCCACACACATTTTAACAGGAAAAAAGGTAGTAAATTCCTTACCAGATCAATAACCATGGTGTCTTCAAATTCCTCATTCATATCTTCTAACTGGCTTCGGGATGACATCATTACATCTTCGAAGATGGGCTCAGCATCTTCCTCCATTAGACCCCGACTAGTAAAGAAATGGTAGTCAGGGATGTGAGGACAATCTGGCTGGCTAGGCAGGTGTCCTTCCTCCCAAAGCTGTGTGCTCATTTGAAGAGGACAACCATCCCCGAATAGAGGAGGACTGGTCTTCGGTCCAGGGTGTATGAGAAGCTGTGCTCCCTTGCTAGAACC
Source organism: Jaculus jaculus (assembly GCF_020740685.1). Lineage (NCBI taxonomy): Eukaryota > Metazoa > Chordata > Mammalia > Rodentia > Dipodidae > Jaculus > Jaculus jaculus. Next base: position 27,139,007 of record NC_059118.1, read on the forward strand.
TCCAAACAAGCCCTCAAGAAAGGGTAGCCAGAGATGTTTACATTCATCCAATTTGGAATCTTAGCTTTAATTATCATACTTTCTAATTATGATCTATAGATTATATAAGTTATGATAACGAACTCTAAGACGACTAAGGATAATTCTTGTAGGGATCATTTCATTCAAGATTCCATGTTACCAGGAGGAATTGTAACAAAGAACATATATAGAATAAAATGTTTAGTTAGCTATGTATCAATTCCCCCTATTTCTGCTAAAAAGTATTCGCTCAATTTCATAAATAAGGATTCCAAGGCATAGGTGTTTCAGAACTTGGCTGAGGCTGTAATACAGCCACAGCTTAGAACTTAAATGTAGAGAGCTTTAAGAGCTTATGCCTCCACTGCTACCCTATGCAGCATAACACATCCAGAACTGTAATTTTAATTCCCAAGACTAAACAAAGATACTCAAGACAATCAGCATCACAGTTGCTACATTTTTGTTTAACACTTACACAGCGTGCCTCACTCCAGTTCTCACTTTCATGTAGTTCATTCCTGTTCTGTCCTTCCGGTTTAAGTCTTCTAACTTCGGCTGGCCTAACCAAGAGATCTGCATCTGAGGACTAAGAGAGGGTACTATTATTTGTTTTGTGGCAGCAGGTAATGTATTGAGTGAATCAGCCCCATGATAAGAAAACCACATTGGCTGGCTTAATTCCCATGTGAGGGAATTAGCTGGACTTATTCCAGTGCCTTTGTAAAAAATGTAGTAAATTATGCCCAAATAGCCTTATAATCTCCATGAGAAGCAGGCTGGGGCTAGTAATTAATCCTTAAACTACATGTACCAAATTTCTGCCAAATAAGAGCACATCTCAGATTTCTGTTGTAAGTTGCTATACCATTTCCAGTAGCTGGAGACTCAGCTCCCAAGGAACAGAAATGATGCTGGCCTGGCAGCTGAAAGTTGTGTAGAGCTGCAAAAGGAAAGCTTAGCAAAACTCTCAGGTCTTTGCCAAGGTAGTAATCTGCATTATTTTCTCAAGTGTCTCTGAGAAAAAACAGGCATGCCTAACATGCAAATGCTAGTCTCATTGAAATTAGCCCTTGGTGAGAGAGACACTCTACATTCAGAGGTTTGTGAGAAGAAAAATATTTGTTAAAGAATTAAGAACAGAGCCGGGCGTGGTGGCGCACGCCTTTAATCTCGGGAGGCAGAGGTAGGAGGATTGCCATGAGTTCAAGGTTACCTGAGATGACAGAGTTAATTCCAGGTCAGCCTGGACCAGAGTGAGACCCTACCTCGAAAAACCAAAAAAAAAAAAAAAAAAGAACAGAATATACTATCACTGGCAACATGGCAACATAAATAACTGGGCAAAGAGAGGAATTATTCCCATTATAGACAAAACAAAGAATGCAATGACATTTATCCAGTGTTCCTAAGCTTTTCCCAAAGTCCTCCTTAGTCCAGTACTCCAATTCACTTTAATAGATTCCTGTGATGTTGGTAGGTGGGGAAATTATCATTCTATCTTAAAAGATAAGAAAACTAAACTAGTTAAGTAGCATAATGTTGTTTATTACTAGATCCCTATGTTTCTGAATTTGAGCCCGGGGTGGAGCGCCCTTAATCCCCAGCACTCATGAAGCCAACATACACTCAAAGGATCCCATGTCTGAGGCTAGCCTGGGCTGTGTGACCATGCCTGGAAACTTAACGAAACAAAACAAATTCAACCAACCAAAGTCAATTAGAGTTGGGAAGGCCTCTCATCTTAGTATTTAGGAGGTTAAGGCAGGATAAGAAATTCAAGGTCATCCTTGGTTACATAGCAAATTTGAGGCCAGCCTTGGCTACTTGAAACTCAGTCTCAAACAAAAACCAGAAACATTTAGGGCTGAAAAACAAGATAAACAAAAACAAAGAAAAAACTTTTAGAGCTAGAGATGTAGACCAGTGACAGAGTGAGCTTTGAGGAAACGATATCCATAAGTGTTTGTAGACATTTTATATACCTTTGCATACATACTACCCCATTTGCTTTCATCTTCTCAAAGTGTGACCAGCAATGGGCCCTGATGAGTACAATCAAGCAGTGGTTTTATACTAAGAAAATAAACCTCTAATACTTACTTGTGTAAAAAGTCCGGTTCCGAACCATGTTCAGACTCGGGTTCTTGAATCTGTTCTCCCATGGGCCGGGTGTTCTCTCGCAGAACAGTGGATGTGAGCTGTGGGGTTGGCAGGGGGCCAGGAGTCTGAATCATGGTGTCAGTCCTGTTTAGCCACGTGTTATCCAGACTTTCATCTGCAAAAATTCCAGTTAATAGACATTTGAAATGTGTGGCTTTGCAGTCAGACCACCTAGTTTGAATCCCATTTTCAACATTCCCTCCAGTAATTTTGTATCAAGTTATTAACTTTTTCCAAAGCTTAGTTTTGGTGTGGTGTTGGTGAACATAGATGCCTTCCAGAGTTGTTTTCTCACATAGAAAATGGAGATGTCAGTACATAGCCTCATAGAACTGAATAGTTAAATAAGGTTCTCCGTAACCACTGAATATTAGCTAACATCACATTATTGTGTCTCCCATGAAACTCCATCTCTGAGGATTAGTTTATACTAGAAGTGGAAGGTTGGGACCAGCTAAGGCCTCTCTAACCTTCCTTTGCTCCAGGGCCTAGTTCTTGGGCCTATGGGGCCCCAGGGAGCAATACTTAAAGACTTGTCTGGTCTTTACAGAAAACTCAAGTCCTCTTACACAACTAGACACTGCTTACCACAGAAATAACCCTTTTTTGTCAGGTTATACAGGAAATGAGCTCACAGTTTATATGTCTGTAAGTTTCTCAGGGAAGCCTTCACTTATTCCAAGCAGCCTGTAATTACATTCTCATTTAACTTTTAGAGGAAATACAGTCATATTGTTTGCTCAGAAATGATGAGATTACTGTGCATTAAGGTGGTCTGTCAGGTGTATGTGTTTCCTGTTTTTTCCTTCTGAAGATGGTTTGTAAGAATTTGAGCAGACACACATGGAAGCACACATAATATACAAAACAAGAGCTTTGAGCAGATTGAAGCATGATATGCATACCTAAACCATCCTGATAAAATAATGCATAATGAATTAGTTATAGTTTGTACCTGTAAAAGCTCTATTTTAATAGGAGATTTCACAAGGAGGATCTGGAAGTATTTTAATCATAAAAATGAAGCCCATTGTTTATCCTCTAGTAAGTTTTAGAGAGGTGTCTGCTAAGGTTTTTCATTTGCCAAAAGTATTCCATCCATACCCCAGAGTTTCTCGGTGTTTTAAGGATCTTGTCAGACACACGTGTACATTCTGGATTGGCTGTTTTGTTCCTAAACATCTATATTGTACCTGGCCAAGTAAGGCCATTCTACTGAGCTGAAGCTCGATTCTAAATCCTTATTCAACAAAGACATGTCTAGTCATCGATTCATACTACTTTTTAAAAAATTATTTGTTTGAGAGAGGGAGAGAATGGGCATGCCAGGGCATCCAGCCACTGCAAATGAACTCCAGATGCATGTGTCACCTTGTGCATCTGGCTAATGTGGGTCCTGGGGAATCGAGCCTTGAACCAGGGTCCTTAGGCTTCACAGGCAAGTGCTTAACCGCTAAGCCATCTCTCCAGCCCTGTTCATAATACTATTCATTCAACATTTTAATTCTAAACTTTTATTTGCTTAACATTGTATGGTCAAAAGATGGTAGCATTTAGCCGGGCGTGGTGGCGCATGCCTTTAATCCCAGCACTTGGGAGGCAGAGGTAGGAGGATCGCCATGAGTTCGAGGTTACCCTGAGACTCCATAGTGAATTCCAGGTCAGCCTGGGCTAGAGTGAGACCCTACCTCAAAAAACCAAAAAAAAAAAAAAAAAAAAAAAGATGGTAGCATTTAAATTCTTGAAGTGGTTCAAAAAAATCTGTTAATTTTCATGTCATAGTCTCCAGAAAAATCTTCCCTAATTAGTTAAAATTGACTGCCCCTTGTACATTCCCAGAGCCTCCCATGTTAGGCTCAGAGTACTGATCACATTTAACTCAAATGCTTTCTTCTGTCTCCGTCTGCTCTGAGAGGGCTTTAATTAATTCCTAATCTGTAGCATTTATTCCAGTTTTTAGGTTTAGTGGAGACTTAGACCTTAGAGTTCATTCTTATTCTTCTTCTGTTTAAGAGTGAGTGAGAACGAGAGTGAGAGAATTGGCACACCAGGGCCTCAGCCACTGCAGCTGAACTACAGATGCTTGTGCCACCTAGTGGGCATGTGCAACGTTGTGCTTGCCTCACCTTTGTGCATCTAGCTTACATGGGATGTGGAGAGCTGAATATGGATCCTTAGGCTTTGCAGGCAAGTGCCATAACCACTAAACCATCTCTCCAGCCCTGAGGAAGAGCTCATTCTTGACTGTTCCTTCTAATCCTTTCACGATTCCTCAGTGAAAGTCTTGCTTGCAATTCTTCTTTCTCAAACAGATGGAACTCTGCTGTCTAAGGGCTCCAGGCACCCAGAACATTTTAATAATTTTGTAAATTTCAAATGTACACAAAGCCAAGTTTTCTTTTACAATTTAACACTTACAATACAAAAGTAGGCTATCTGATTCATATATACTTCTTAAAGTCTTAAAGGGGATAATAATGACTGTTCCATTAGTAAATAACATATGGTTACTTAAATTCTTTAACCCTTAGGTGGTTGTATGTTAAATCTGGCTAATAGTACTCAAAGTTGATTCATACAGTAAAATAGCAAGAATTTGGTAAATTATGGTTCATAAGAGTATCACATTTAAGACAAAACTGTGAGTGAAACAACCTCTGGTGAACAGATGTATGGGAAGCCATCGTAGGCCACTCAGCCATCTTGTCATTCTCAAGGAGCCATAAGATATTTAAGATTAGCACACAGCATTAATTATAAGGGCATGCACAGGTCCCAGTAAGGCATCTGGTGTTTGCTCTCACCCTGAGGTCAAGATGTCCTGATATTTGGTATCTGCTTCATACCTGGTGCTAGCTGCAAAAATTCTGCTTTTGTAATCTTGTTTGCTTGCTTGTTCTTGCTAAAGACAATTGTGTGTGGAAGGGCTGGCTAGGGTTTTTCAGATCATTGTAAAGGAATGTTTTGCCTTTAAAAACTCATTGCAAAAGTAGGATGGGGCTGCTCTCCCCCTTGCTGTGAGGGGACAGACAATGGCCGGCTTAATAAAGACTCTCCTTTTGAAATTTTTATTTGGGTGGTCTTCTGTTCATTTTTGGTCTGGGACTTGCTAGATGGGTAGGGGAAAAGGTCATAAACATGCAACACCCTAATCAAAGTTGCTATAGAAGATTTTTTTCCCAATGAAATGGACTACAGAAAAGTTCAATATCCTACAGTACAAAGGCAGAATTTTATATTTTCATTGTTTTGACAGAAAGTCTCAAAGCTAAAATTTAAAAAGAAATCTCAAAGTTTAAAAGACTGTTAAATTTTAACATTAGTAATGTTGGTTCCTTTATTCTTTTTGAAATACAGATGCTACATAATCCATGATGCTAAACTAGAAGTACTAGACAATTAAAACATTCTGGCCATAGCAGCTGGCATTTATTGAATGCTACCAATGAACCAAGCATTGTGCTCAGCAATCTGTATACACTGTGTTTTATTTGGAGAATTTCATTTAATAGTCACAGTAACCGATAGGTTAAGTACTCTGGTCATCTTTCATTTAGTCAGTTACCAAACCTTTGAGAGGGTTCAGTAACATGTCTCTCAGCTGACAAATCAGAAAGCCAGGTTTGAAATATGAAACTGTTCTACATTTGTGTTCTTCATTCAGAGTCAATACTTCTCTAATAATGAAAGACATGGGCTGGAGAGATGGCTTAGTGGTTAAGTGCTTGCCTGTGAAGCCTAAGGACCCCAGTTCAAGGCTCGATTTCCCAGAACCCACGTTAGCCAGATGCAGAGGGGGGCACATGCATCTGGAGTTTGTTCGCAGTGGTTGGAGGTCCTGGCATGCCCATTCTCTCTCTCTCTCTCTCTCTCTCTCTCTCTCTCTCTCTCTCTCTCTCTCTCTGCCTTTCTCTGTCTGTCACTCTCAAATAAATAAAAATGAACAAAAAAAAATTTAACAAAAAGAAAATGAACGACATGTTAGGGCTGGAGGGATGGCCTAGTGGTTAAGGTGTTTGTCTACAAAGCCAGAGGATCCCAGTTTGAGTCTCCAGGACCCACATAAGCCAGATGCACTAGGGGATGCACGTGAATTTGAATGTATTACAAAGACATCACATAGGGATCAACTTTATAGTTTGTTTTTCAAGGTAGGGTCTTACTCTAGCCCAGGCTGACCTGTTTCTCTCTCATATATATTTGTGTGTGTGTATATTTTTGGTTTTTTGAGGTACAGTTTTACTTTAGCCCAGGCTGACCTAGAATTCACTATGTAGTCTCACGATGGCCTCAAATTCATGGCAATCCTCCTAACTCTGCCTCCCGAGTACTGGGATTAAAGGCATGCACTAGGTCTGAGTTTCTTGTGCAGTCAGTGTGTAGGCTGGCACAGCAGTATGGAGTGAGTAGGAAGGACCTATATCTGGACTCCTCCCACCACCAGGGTCTGAGTTCCTTGCACATCAGTGTGTGGGTGGCCATAGCCCACTGGAGTGAGTAGACCACACCCCTATATCTGGGCTCCCCTCACCTCCCCAGTTAAGGTTGCCTGCAACGGCCTATGTCCTGGAGGGATCAGAATGAAGTAGGCCAGATCCCTGTTCCCTTACTCCTCCTAGTCCCCTGTGCCTGGTAGGTCCCACTGTGCCTTGCTTGGAGAGGCCTGGCTCCTGTGTGAGCTATGGAATCAGGCCTTTTGCTCTGGTATCTTGACTGGCCACTAGGTACCAACAGCTCTGTTCACTTGACTTAGAAGGTGAATGGGCCAAAGGATACAAACTTGCTTCCTCCTTAACAAAATAGTCTTCCTAAAATGGGTAGACAACAATGCAAAAAAACCAATGAAAGTCAGAAAACAGAGATTGGTCCTACTATGGAAGCTTCCGATGAAACCATACAGAAATCAACTCCCAAAATGAAAACACAACAACCAATGAGCCGCTGATTAAAAAAAAAAAAAAATCAGGCTGGAGGGATGGCTTAGCGGTTAAGGCATTTGCCTGCAAAGTCAAAGGAACCAGGTTTGATTCCCCGGAACCCACATTAGCCAGATGCACAAAGGGGCACACATGTCTAGAGTTTGTTTGCAGTGGCTGGAGGCTCTGATGCACCCATTCTTTCTCTCTTTCTCCCCTCTCTCTGTCAAATAAATAAATAAAATATTTTTTAGAAATCACTGAACTTGAAGCAAACTATTAAAGAACCAACAGTCGCATCAACGAAATTAAACAGAATTGTCTCCTAGAGCTGTTCAGCTTTGACAGTAGGCTTACTTATGGAAGAAAACATTAGGACCCTCCAAAGAGATGTGGATAAATTGAAAGGAAATCAAGAAATGGAAGACCTCAACAACCGGTTAATTAAGCTTAATGAAGACTTGATCAAATGTAAGAATGAACTATAAGGAGCATCAAGAAAATCAGAATTCAAATTGAAATCATACCTGGAAAAAGATGGATATTATACAAAACAACAGAAACAAAGATCAAATATAATTTATGAAAACCTTTCTAGAACCACTCACCAACAGAATTACTCATGTGGAAGACAGAACCTCTGACCTAGAAGATAAGACAGAAGAAATTGATCGGGAGGCCAAAAACTTTTCCAAGTTCAAAAAATCAAGTGAACAGAATACAAGGGAACTGTGGGATACTCTAAAACAACCAAACATCTGGATCATGGGTATACCTGAAGGAGAGTAAATCCAGACCAGAGGCATAGCAAACATACTCAACAAATTTATTGAAGAAAATTTTCCAAATCTTGCAAAAAGAAAGGTTCATCCTGATACAAGAAGCCCACAAAACACCAAACAGGAAGGACTAAAGAAGAAACTCTCCAAGACACATCATAGTTAAAACCCTTACCAATGAAAACAAAGAGAGTGTTAAAAGCAGCAAGAGAAAAGCAATTCACAACCCACAAAGGCAATCCCATTAGAATAACATCAGATTTCTCAGTGGAAACACTGAAAGCCAGAAGGGCCTGGAATGGAACATTTCAAAGTCTGAAAAACTATGGCTTTCAACACAAACTACTTTACCCAGCAAAAGTATCCCTCATAATAGATGGTGAAAGAAAAACTTTCCATGAAAAAAGTCAATTCTATAATTATATGAACACAAAGCAAAACCTACAGAGAATACTTGAGGGAATACTCCACTCACTCAATCAATCAATCTCAGGAGGCAACAAGAAGAAAAAAGATCATAATAACCAAAATAGACCAGGTTCAAAACAGTACATAACACAAGCACCCAACCACATAAAACACCTCATCATGGCAGGGATTAATTCAAACCTCACAGTAACAACTTTAAATATTAATGGACTTAACTCACCCATCAAAAGACACAAACTATCAGGATGGATCATCCAAGCAGAAAATCAACAGGAAAAATCATAGAACTCAACATCATAGATCAACTAGACCTAAAGGATATCTGCATAACTTTCCACCCCAACTCTATAGAACACACATTCTTCTCAGCAGCCCATGGAACCTTCTCCAAAATTGACCATATGTTAGGCCATAAAGCATGCCTTCATAAAGTCAGGAAATCTGAAGTAACTCCCTACATCATGTCAGATCATGATGCTTTGAAGCTAGAAATTAACAAGAGACACATCAAGAACTCTACCAACTCCTGGAGACTAAACAGCACCTTTTAAACAATGAATGGGTTGTGGAAGAAATCAAAAAAGAAATTGTAAAATTCCTGGAAGTGAATGACAATGAAAACACAACCTACCAAAACTTATGGAACTCAATGAAGGCATTCATAAAGGGAAAATTCATAGTCCTAGATGCCTTCATTACAAAGACAGATTACAAATCAGTAGCCTGATTAGGTGGACACACCTAAAGGTGCTGGAAAAACTAGTATCCAAGCCAAAGAGCTCCAGATGGAAAGAAATAATCAAGATTAGAGCAGAAATTAATGAACTGGAAATTAGGAAAACAATTTTAAAAAAATCAGTGAAATGGGCTTTGTGGTTAAGCACTTGCCTATGAAGCCTAAGGACCCCAGTTTGAGGCTCAATTCCCCAGGACCCACGTTAGCCAGATGCACAAGGGGGTGCACACGTCTGGAGTTAGTTTGCAGTGGCTGGAGGCCCTGGTGCGCCCATTTTCTCTCTCTCTCTGCCTCTTTCTCTGTCATTTTCAAATAAATAAAAATAAACAAATTAGTGAAACAAAGAGCTGGTTCTTATGAAATAAGCAAGATTGACACACACCTGGCCAAAGTGATCAAGCACAAAAAAGAGAAGCCTCAAATTAGGAAAATCAGAAATGAAAAAGGAGAGATCACAATAGACATCAATGAAATTGGAAGAATCATCAGGGCATACTTCCAAAACCTGTACTCAACCAATGGAATCTCATGAAGCTAAAAAGCTTTTGCACAAACATACCATAAGCAGAGCCAATAGATTATCCATTGAATAAGAGAAAATCTTTGCCAGCTATACCACTGATAGACAACAGTAAGGATAACAAACATTAAAAAAATCAAATGAAAACAAATGTTGGTGAGGCTGTGGAGAAATAAGAACCCTCACTCACTGTTGGTGGAAAGGTAAGCTGATACAACCACTGTGGAAATCAATTTGGAGACTCCTGAAAAGGAGGAATATAGAGTTACTAGCAGACCCTGTTACTCCCTTACTAAACATTTACCCTAAAAGCTCCATGTCTCGGTTCAGAAATAATTTGCTCAACCATGTTTTTAGCTGCTCAATTTGTAATAGCTAAAAACTGGAATCAGCCCAGGTGACCATCATTGGATGAATGGATAACCAAGATGTGGTATACCTACATGATGGATTTCTACTCAGCAGTAAGAAAAAATGACACATTGAAATTTGTAGAAAAATGGTTGAACTTAGAACAGATCATTTTAAGTGAACTCACATAATCACAGAAAGACAATCGTTGCATGATCTCACTCATCTGCAGTTCCTTGGATCAGTCCAAGTTGCTGATATAACTGAATAGCATCTTGAGGCTTGGACAATAGGGAGGAAGGGCAGGGCATGGGGGAAGGGAAAAGGTGTGTGTATGTGGGGGGAAGATACCAAATCTGAACCTAAAGTGAACTGGTACCATAAAATCCTATATTCTGGAAATCAGACTAAAAGGTGGAACCCTCAAGCAAACCTTAGAAGGAGCACCTGAATCGAAGGGCCCTGAAGAGAGTGAGATGAAACCTAACCTCAAATTTCTCCTGTTTCTTTTTCTTCTCTGGCTTTTTCTTTTTACTTTTCCCTTGGCGCTGACCTATAATTCCCTGTACCAGGATGTGGTGTACATTGACAGTGATCTGTTGATCAGAGAGACCTACTAGATCTCCCAAAACAAGACAGACTTCTGTCAGAGCACTTGATTGATTACTCACCAGAGGTTAATGGTAAGACCCTACTGCTGAAGACACCAAATGCTGTCAGCATGGTCCATGGAGAGACCTGGTTGGAATCTGAAGGACAACCAACCCTCAGATAATTAGGCCATCTAGTACTGGAAGGTGTTTCATGAGCTACCAGGGCAAAGTGGCCAACATCTGTCCAAGCAACTCAAAGTCTAGGCAACTCAGAAGCAAACAACCTGATGTAATGCTCACATTAGTGCAACAGTGGCACACAGCCATGGTGGGTAACCAACTGTTCTTGGATTGGCTAACAAATCTGCTCAGTGGAAAGGAAACCATACCTGGAACTGGGAAACAAGTCTGAATCATATCTAGATAATGATTCTGCTTTCTATTGTCAGGCTCCCACTATCCTTAGACTAGAAAAGTGTCTAAACCCTTTTACTTCTCTCTAAATTAATAATGGTTATTTCATTTAACTGGCACTGACTTCACTCTCTGTTGGAGATTCTGCTTCTCATTTTTGGATGGGAGCTGGACTTGAGGAGATAAAGGACCCAACACACTGCACCCTGGCCCCAGCTGAAACCACAGAGGAATTGGGAAAATGATCAAGAATGCTTCTCTTAGTTAAGCTGATATCAGCACAAGGATGATGGGGAAAGATACTTAGGACACTCAACACCTACCAAACCAGACATCTAGATGCTCCTAAGTGCTCATCACTGAAGCAGACTTAAAATGCTCCCAACATGGCTCAGGGAATTTTGCTGAAGGGGGGTGGGAAGATTTTTAGAGCCATAAGTTGGGCTATTTTGCAGAGACATTGCCTCTCCCACATAACTGACTGCTGCCCCCATAATGCATGACCCACAATCCCCATGGGGTTATCCTGCATCCCCGATGAGGAGGGCCTCTTCAGAAATGGGGCAGGGAGGAGGAGGGAAAGGATGGTACCAACATATGATGTTTATATACAAAATATGTCCATATCTAATAAAAATATTTCCAAGAGAAAAAAAGGCATGCACTACAGCCTCTCCTGGCTTTAAAAAAATTTTTTTTTTTAAAATTTATTTGCAAGAAAAGAGAGATAGAAAGGAGAGAGACAAAGAGAGAATAGGCTCACCAGGGTCTCTAGCTGCTTCAGATGAACTCCAGATGCTCCACTTTGTGCATCTGGCTTTACATGGGTACTGGGGAATTGAGCCCAAGTTGTTAGGCTTTGTAGGCAAGCACTTTCACTGCTAAGCCATCTCTCCAACCCTGTTTCTTTCTTTTTTTTTTTTTCAAGGTAGGGTCTCACAGTGGCCTCCAGTTCACAGCAATACTCCTACTTCTGCCTCCCTAGTGCTGGGATTAAAGACGTGTGCCAAAACACCTGGCTCTGTTTCCTTTTTATTTTATTTATCTGTGCCTATCTTTATTTCCTCTGCTTCTACAAGGTCCCTTCCCTTGATCCTTTTCTGTCCAACTTTGTATATTCCAACCTTTGTATCTGGGTATTTCAGTGTGTATCAAAAATGTAAGGATATCATATGCCTCATACTGTTTTGTTTCAACAAATCACATACCACTTTATTTCTCTCACAAGGAAGATATATCTTCTACCCATTTTTGTTTGTTTGTTTTTGTTTTTGAGGTAGGGGCTGGCTTTAGCTCAGGCTGACCTGGAATTCACTATGTCGTCTCGGGATAGTCTTGAACTCACAGCGATTCTCCTACCTCTTTTTCCCGAGTGCTGGAATTAAAGGCGTGTGCCACCATGCCTGGCACCTTTCTTACTGAGGAGGTTTACAGGGCACTGTATTTCTCTCAGTCACAAATAAGACTTACCTTCTACTCGTTTCTTGTGAAGTGGGGGTCGTCCTTTCTTGTTTCGTACTGAGGAGGTTTTGCTGCTGCTACTTCCACTGTTCACAGACATTCTATCATCTTCACCCCCAGTGACTAATGAATTTCGGTAGGAGATGAGTGGGAGCCATACATCTTCCCTCCTTTCCATCATCTGCTCAGTAAGGAATTTTTCTAGATATGAATGACTAGAAACAAAGCAGAAGCAGCAGTGAGTTACAGGTAAGCACTTCACATATCACTTACATAGTTTTGCTTTACATATTCCTGGAATATTTTCCACTAGGGAAGGATGTGTATAAACCAGTAAATGTATGTGTACTTTTCCTGCATTTTTTTTACTCTAAATAGCAATGATTAAAAATAAGTTTGGAAGCCAGGCCTGGTGGCGCATGCCTTTAATCCCAGCACTCAGGAGGTAGAGGTAGGAGGATCATCATGAGTTCAAGGCCACCCTGAGACTCCATAGTGAATTCCAGGTCAGCCTGAGCTAGAGTGAGACCTTATCTCAAAAAACAACAACAAAAAGTTTGACGTAGAGTTTAGGGAGTCAGTATTACCAGAAAAGCAATCTTTCCACTAGTTAAAAACTGTAAGATACCTATGCTGGAGTGGGTTTCCTCCGATGCAGCTGTTTCCAAGTTGCCTATGCTCTGATAAGTAACCCTTCACTCATCCTCCTGTTAGTAATCCCAACAGACTCACTGGTTCATTAAGTTATTAGACTGTCTGTTGTCTATGCCCTGTCTGTGGTAAACAGATGTTTGTTCACATCTTCCCAGGAAAAGTTAACACAGCACGAGCCTTACAAGAAAAGCTAAAGAAAGTTCTATAAACAAAGAGAAAGTTAGATGAGTAAGAACACTGGAACACTTACAAGACATGTAAATGTACAGAAAAATTTAGATGTTCTGTATTGTAAACATGGCATATAAATCATTTGCAAAACAATGAAAACGAATACCTACATAATGATGTGGAGAATACTATAATATAGAAAGATGGCAGATCAGAAGGAGCATTTGTGAGACCAAGTGTTTGCATGGAAGAAAGTCAAGATGAAAAGCCACCACCAATACAGAAAGCACAAGGAAGATGATGTGGTATTTTATCCTGAAGCAGCCACCTGTTGCCCCCATGCACACACTAAGTGGTTTGTGCTGAAATGGATTCTGCCAGTTAATTTGGGTCAAGGACTCTGAGCACTGGGCACTGAGTTAATTCCTGGTCTCAAATTGGAGGGAAATTCAGCATTCCCAGAGGAGGAATAGAGCACAGCAAGCCTGAGAGTCTACAGTGGGAAGACTAACAATATTCACTGTCCTGCAATCCCCTCCCACTGCCATGGCAAGCAAGCTTGGACCACAAGAACAGTGTGGTTGATGCTGACTCAGCGTGCCCCAGGAGAAGAGTGGAACACTCAAGCTGAAGAGAAGGCGCCAGGAACGAGGTACAGGAGTCGGAAGCTGAAGGGTTAACAACACTCACTATCCCTCCTACCACCACTGTTGTGCTAGTAAATAAGGGACTGGCATCCCAGGAAGAGAATGGCAGAATGTGGAACACAGTACAGCCTCCTGATGGGAACAACAGACCTCAAGCAGCCAGAATGTAGAGCCAGCAGTAGAAGTGTGCTAAGAGGATCTAAAGCCCAGAATTCTCAAAACTCTTCAATCTTGCCACTTAAGGGAGGTGTGACATACATACATACATTTATTCATTTATTCTCACAGGAAGTTTGTGCCAAAACTAGCAGAAGCATTCTGACAGTAAGAACTAGGGTAAGCAGGGGCTGGGCCCTCCTAAATCCAGGAAGAAACAAAAGTTCTGTTTAATTTTATTGCTTATTTTGGTTTGCATTTTTATTTGTGTGTGTGTATGTGTGAAAGAGAGAGAGGAAACTGGCATACTAGGACTTCCAGCTGTTGCAATCAAACTCCAGATGTATGCACCACATTGTGCATATATGTGACCTTGTGCACATGTTACCTTGTGTGTCTAGCTTACATGGGTTCTGGGGAGTAGAACATTGGTCCTTAGGCTTCACAGACAAGCATCTTAACTGCTAAGCCATCTCTCCAGCCCTAACTTAAAATTTTTTTATTTTGTTTTTTGAGGTAGGGTGTTGTTCTAGCCCAGGCTGAGCAGGTATTCACTATGTAGTCTTAGGCTCTGCCTCCTGAGTGGTGGGATTAAAGGCATGTACCACCATATCCACCTGTATTAATTTTAAGAATCTATAGGGTTAGAGAGATGCCTTAGCAGTTATGGCACTTACCTGCAAAGCCTAAGGACCCAGGTTCGATTCCCCAGTACCCATGTAATGCAGATGCACAAAGTAGCACATGCATCTGGAATTTGTTTGCCGTGGCTAGAGGCCCTGGTGCACCATTCTATCTGCCTCTTTCTCATAAATAAATAAAATAAAGTAAATCTTAAAAAAGAATCTGTATTTTTGACTTGTGTGTACATGCATTGTATATGCACATACATGTGCACTTGCAGCATGTCAGGTGCTTGCCTGTGGCAGGGAGCGTTACTCATGTGTGATGGCTGGAGCAGAATGTCATGTGTCCTGCTCCATCACTCTTCTGCTTGTTTTTGTTTTGAACAAGTGTACCTTAAGGACACTGGAGCTTGGTATTTTTTTCCAGCTTTCCTCATCTCTGCTCCTCTCTGTGTGAGACTGGGATTACAGGTGCATGGTAGAGTCTTTAGGGTCCTTTATGTATAGGATCATATAATCTACAAATAATGATAATTTGATCTCTTCCCTTCCAATATGTATCCCTTTTATGTGTATCTCTTGCCTTATTGCTATAGCTGAACACTCTACCAGCAAGCTGTTAGAGCTGATAAACACCTACAGCCATGTAGCAGGATATAAAAATAAACCCACAGAAACCAGTAGCCTTCCTATATGTTAACAACAAATATGCTGAGAATGAAATCCGGGAATCACTTGCATTCATAATTACCTCAAAAAAATAATAAAGTATTATACCTGACTTTAACCTATATTACAGAGCCATCGTAACAAAAACAGCATGGTACTGGCACAAAAAAACAGACATATATATCAATGAAACAGAATAGAGGACCCAGATATAAGTCTGGACAACTACAGCCACTTGATCTCCAATCAAAAATACTCATTGGAGAAAAGACAGCCTCTTCAACAAATGGTACTCAGAAAACTGGGCATCTATATGTAAAAGGATGAAAATAGATTCTTAGCTCTCTCCATGCACAGGAATTAAGTCCAAATAGATCAAAGACCTTAATATTAAACCCGAAACTCTGAAACTGCTATAGGAAAAAGTAGGGGAAACCCTTCAACATATTGCCATAGGTAATGACTTTAGGAATATAACCTAAATCACTGAGACCTAATGAAATAACAAAACTTTTGTACAGCAAAAGGCACTGTGAATACAGCAAATGGGAGAAACTCTTTGCCAGCTATACACCTCACAGAGATTAATACCCAGGATACACAAATAACTCAAAAAAACTAAATAATAAGAAATAAGACTTACGGTTAAGATGGTGGCATAGGAAACATGCCAAAGCAGCCTAGGGGAGAAAAAGTCAAAAACAACAACAACAAAAAAGCCCCAGCAAAATACACTCTTCTACTAAAATATGAGGTGTATAAGAAATTAAAATGGCAGCAGAGAAGTAGGAGAGATCCAGAGCCCACACAGGCAGGCAGAAGCGGCTCTAGCAGCGGAGGCACCAGGTCCGCAGGGCCACAGCTGCCAGGCTTGGCTTGAGCTGCAGGAAAAGCCAGGTGAGGGGATTTTCCACTCACACCGGAGCTCTTTGCAAACTCAAGAAACATGAAGGGAGAACTGGGCAAACATCAAAGGAACAGATCATGAGGTAGAGGATCATGTGGACCAGGGAGAGAACTAGAGCCACTATTGACAGTCTCCCCTCCCCCATTGCTACTGCAAGCGCCAGAGACCAGTGGAAGGGAATCACAGCACCAAGCACCAGTGACCAGAGCAGTGATCCAATGACCCAGCCAGCCTACTTGAACCCACAGTGCACCAGAGGGACCCAAGCAGGAGTGCAGCATAACTGAGACCAAAATCACCCCAAAAGGTAACTGGGATTACACTAGGTCAGTACCCACCAAATAAACCTGGTGTATAGGTAGGCCTGAACCAGAAGTGCTAATTGCACCTTCCATATCAGGATAATTATGTTAAATCTGATAGATGGTCAGATTTGCCATTTTTTTTTCTTTTTCTTTGGTTTTTTGAGGTAGGGTCTCACTCTAGCCCAGGCTGACCTAGAATTTACTCTGTAGTCTCAGGGTGGCCCTGAACTCACAGCGATCCTCCTACCTCTGCCTCCCGAGTGTTGGGATTAAAGGTGTGCGCCTCCTCACCCGCCATATTTGCCATTCTTAACTAAGTTATATTTTGGGCTTGTTATTTGTTGCTTCTTGATTTATAGTAGCTTTGTTTCCTCTTCTGTTATACATTAGGGAAGGGTCTCACTTGGTCACAAGCTGACTTGGAACCCTCAACAGACCAGAAATCCTAACCGCCTTGTTGTCAGGATTAAGGGTGTGGGTGGGGTACCACACACCCTAAGGAACAGTTAGAGGATCCAGTTGTCATAATACCTATTCTTGCATAAATACTCTGTGTGGTTTTTCATTGAAAGTGTACATTGTTTAGTTACACTACAGAGCCATAGTAACAAAAACAGCATGGTACTGGCATAAAAGCAGACATGTAGAACAATGGAACAGAATAGAGGACCCAGATGTAAGTCGGGGTAGCTATAGCCACCTGATATTCAATAAAAATGCCAAAAATACTCATTGGAGAAGAGACAGCCTCTTCAGCAAATGGTGCTGTGAAAATTGGATATGTATCTGAAGAAGGATGAAAATAGATTCTTCTCTTTCTCCATGCACAAGAATTAAGTCCAAATGGATTAAAGACCTTAACATCAGACCTGAAGCTTGGAAACTGCTAGAGGAAAATGCAGGGGAAACCCTTCTACATATCAGTCTTGGCAATATTATATTTCTGAATATAACCCCAATGACCCAGGCAATAAAACTACAGATTAACCACTGGGACTTCATGAAATTACAAAGATTTTGTATGGCAAAGGACACTGTGAATAAAGCAAAGAGGCAACCTATAGGATGGGAAAAAATGTTTGCCAGCTATATATCTGATAGAGGATTAATATCTAGGATATACAAAGAACTCAAAAAATTAAATAATAAGAAATCAAACAAGCCAATTAAAAAACGGCCTATGGAACTAAATAGAGAGTTTACAAAAGAAGATACACGAGCTAGGCGTGGTAGCACACGCCTTTAATCCCTGCACTTGGGAGGCAGAGGTAGGAGGATCGCTGTGAGTTCAAGGCCACCCTGAGACAACAGAGTGAATTCCAGGTCAGCATGGGCAAGAATGAGACCCACCTTGAAAAACCAAAAAAGAAGAAGGAAGAAGAAGAAATACGGGAGGAATATAAACATCTAAAAAAATGTTCTACATCCCTAGTCATCAGGGAAATGCAGATTAAAACTACAATAAGATTCCATCTCACTCCTGTCAGATTGGCTATCATCATGAAAACAAATGATCATAAATGCTGGCAAGGATGAGGAAAAAGAGGAACCCTTCTATACTGTTGGTGAGAATGCAATCTGGTCCAGGCATTGTGGAAATCAATGTGGAGGTTGCTAAGACAGCTAAAAATAGATCTACCACATGACCTAGCTATAGGACTCCTAGGCATATATCCTAAGGACTCATCTCATTACCTTAGAAATACTTGCTCAACCATGTTTATTGCCACTCAATTCACAATAGCTGGGAAATGGAACCAGCCTAGATATCCCTCAACTGATGAGTAGATAATGAAGATATGGCAAGGTCACTGAGAAATCCTGTTGGAGCTGAACTGAAAACCTCCTTTGTGTAGACCAGCTGACAGCTGGAAATAACTATGCTGTATTCAGTTCCATAGGAGAGAGATAAATCACCAGTAGAGATAAACAACAGAGGACACTGCAAGCCTTAAGATGGGCTAGGCAGGCCAAATGAGACAACAGGTGCAATAGTGACATATCTGTTATGGGGGAAACTAACCACTCTCTAATTGGACTGGAGACCCACTCCACAGGAGAGAATACATGCCTGATACTGAAAATCTATGACGGGGGAAGTCATGAGCCCTAGGGGTATAATGTCTGCTGGTGTCTGCCTAAATGTACATATGCTCACCAAACTGCCCAGTAGCACGTCTCTTAATGTTCATACCTATATATTAATGCTACTCTCACTTTCCGTTACAGAAGTTTCTCTTTTCAGATGGCGGTGACCTTTGGATGACTCAGAAGGCACCATAGTGTTGAGAAGTGACAGAGGAGTGTTCTGCACTGCAACATCTCTATCACACCTTCAGGGTCCATTGCAGAAGAGGTGGTGGAAAGAATGTAAGAGCCAAAGAAAGGGTAGGACTCCTTACAACACACTCCTCCAGACACAAAATGGCCGGGATATCCATGACCTTGAAGTGCCTGACTATACAAGACCATTATAATAAGAGGAAACAATGATGACATCAAAATAAAAGAGACTGATTGAGAAAGGTAAAGGGTATGATGGAGAACAGAGTTGCAAAGGGTAAAATGGAGGAATTACCTTGGTGGTACCTTTAATCCCAGAACTCAGGAGGCTACACAGGAGGATACCATAGGTTCAAGGCCAGCCTGGAGCTATAGCGTGAGTTGCAGGTCAGACTGGGCTAGAATGAGACCCTGACTTGAATGCTCCTCCTTCCCCAAGAAAAAAAAGCAAGCAGGCATGGTACAGCATACCTACAACCAGCACTTGGGGGGTTGTGGCAGGATGAATGTTAGTCTGAAGCAAGCATGGCAAGGGGGGGCCAATGGTTAGACCCTGCTTTAAGAAAAACAAAGATCCAACCCCCACCTACCCACCCCACGGAAAAAAAAAAAAACTACAGAAACAGCAGCAGCAACTACAATTTGTTCTTAAACTACTACATTGCCATCTGTTATGATGGTAAAATCTATTTTAGTGGTAAGACAATCTTTCTTTTTGTTTTTGTTTTTGTTTTTTGAGGTAGGGTCTCACTGTAGCTCAGGCTGACCTGGAATTCACTATGTAGTCTCAGAGTGGCCTTGAACTCACAGAGATCCTCCTACCTCTGCCTCCTGAGTGCTGGGATTGAAGGCGTGCGCCACCACGCCTAGCAGTAAAACAATCTCATTTGTTAGTCTGCATGCTTACATTGTATTCCCCTGTAGTAGGAGTTAAGCTTTACAATATTATTTGACCATCTTTTCAGCTTCACAAATTTTTTTGTTGTTGGTTTTGAAAGCAGAGTCTCACTGTAGCCCAGGCTGACCTGGAGCTCACTCTGTAGCCCAGGTTGGCCTCAAACACATGGTGATCCTTTTACCTCAGTCTCCTGAGCACTGGGATCAAAGGTATGTGCCACCATGCCCAGCCAAAATATTTTTGACCATGATGAAGCCATCATATTTCCTAAGAACTATCACTTCTATTCTTGTTAACACTAATTTCTCTCTAAATTTATTTAGTATCTTATGACTGATTCTCCTAAATTCACATAAATTTATAAAACTTGGGATATATATTACAGTATTATTCTCCTGAGAAGTTTTCTACTTTTTTCCAAAGTACAGTATTACATTAAAATAAACATTTTTTTTCCTTAGACTTATCAAATCTATAAGAAAAATGTGAAGCTTTTCAATGTATGTATGTATGTATGTATGTATGTATGTATGTGCTGCCCTGGCTGGTCTAGGACCTGCAATTCTCTGTTCTTGAATGCTTGGATTACAAGTGTACACCACCAGACCTACAATGTCAATCTTCTTGATACAGATAGATAGCAAACAAAACTAAAATTAAATTAATGTAGGAGTATAGATAGATTTTACAGTGTAACTAGCATTGTTCACATATTTTTAAACTGTAGGATAAGAAATCATTTCTATCTACTTAATTTAATTTTGCAGGTTCTAGGTCAAATTGCAGTTCTTTATAGCCGATAGAGCCTGAATTAGCAGTAGTAATATAAAAGTAAACATTAAAATTCCAGTGGTGTCATTCATTATCAAAACTACTTCTATTGGTATGTGCAACTTACACAGTCTTCTTGTCCTGTCGAAGAAGTTTAGATGAAAATTCACTTAGTACTTCAAGAAAAGCCAGATTAGGAGGTGGATATTCTTGTCCTTTTTGATTCTGATATTTAAAGGCAAACTCTATGCCATCCCTGAATTTAAAAAAAAAAAAAAAAACCAGAATAGAAGGTTATTTTCCTTTTTTTGCTTTCATGAAGTCACTTATTTCAGAGCAAATATAAGCTCATAATATTAAAATTCAAAACGTTACAATATTTACAAGACAGTTGACAAGAGAAACTTTCTGGTAGAAAAATAATACAGACACTGTATTTTCTCTTCAGCACCTGCCTGTAGAGCTCATTAATTAATGAACATCAGAGGACTGACTAAAGGGGAAATGACTTATTCTACACTACAGCTTCAGACCTTCCACATTCTTCTTCAAGTTAAGCAGCTCCTTTTCCTGCCTTCGTTTCTCCAGCTTGAATACTAACTTATTAGCTTTCTTCTCAAGTCTTTGTTCCTTGCACTCCTTTATAGCTTGCTTTCTGGCTCTTTTATCTTTTTTGCTTTCATGCTTAGAACGTGATTGGGTTGACACCCTGGGCCATTAATCATCTGCGTCCGCTCAACATGCTTGGCAGTCAGTCCTTTCTTAGGTAAGACATTGAGAGGGATTCCCGTTTTAGAAGATCGGTGGATTTGTTTGGGCTTTGGTTCATACTTGATAAGCTGAGGATGGTTGTATAAATTTGAGTATGTACTGCAGATGGACTGACAATCCCACTTCTCTTTGGCTTTCTTGAGAACTTCAGTAATAACCTCCTCCTCGGATTCAGCAAGCTCATTCACTGGTGGGTCTGGATCTTCAAAGGGTTCTAGACTATCCAACTTGACACAATTCTCTGCCTTCTCTTTATAGTAGTCATTCAAAACTTCCTGTAAATGGTTACTGTCTACTTGGATAGAACCTCCCAACTTAGCATTATCTAGAGCTCCAATTTCAACATCATCATATTGTTCATAAAACTTCTCAAACCTCTCATATGTAGGGTCAGCTGCTCGTTTCGCCGCATGACTGAGGACATCAGAGAATACTCTGTGAAGCGACTTTTGGTTTCCTCTTCCCAGAACAAGTGCTTTTGAATGGCTTGCTGAGCAGTTCCAGGGGCAGACGTGTCATCACCATCTGACAGGGGGCCAGGCAAGTCAGTTGCCTTCACTCCCTCTGCCCTCATCATCCACATCTCCCCACTCATTGCTGTCTTCACTTGCTGACTCCAGAATATCCATGCCCTCTTCCCCTCCTGCTGGCTTACTGGCCTGAAGAATAAAGTCATCTTCAAGCAGATTATCTGGATCGTCAAAGTCAAAATCATAATCAAGCACTGCAACAATGTCAGGATCAAAATCCAATTGAGGTCCTGAAACTGCTTTATTTAACAATCCAACATCTTCCTCAAATTCTGATGCAAACACTGATGAAGGCAACTTAAATCCAGTGTGTGAAATTAAAGTCTCTTCTTTCTCATCTACCCTGTCCAACAAGCCGGCGGTACTGGCGGGGATGAGTTCTGAGGGCCCCGACGGCTCCTTCAGGTGCTGCAGGTAGTCATAGTTGTCATCGAAGAACACACCGTACTTCCTCTGCTCTGCTCGCCTTTCTTCATCACTTTCTTTCTGTGTGGGCAACAGAACCCTCTGTGGCACAGTCTCGTCCACTGCTAAAGGATCTCGCTGGATCCGGTGGACCAAATGAAAAGACACTGCTTTCTTCTTCTCTATGAAGGGTTTTTTCTTCCTGTGAGGCATGCTGCGGCCGAGAGGAGCGGCGACGCTAGTGTGCAGAAGACCCCGGGGAAACCGAGGCATGGCTGGGGGTCCAGACCCACGTTAGAATATTATTTTTCAAGATATGGTCGTTATGTCACAGCATCACATGGCTATGTGGATGTACCTATGGTGGTCTAACATTCATTTTTTTTTAAGGCTTAGAGAGATTTCTAGGTTTGTTTTTTTAATTGTTATGGCAATAAAATAAGATTGATTAAATTAGTATTTCATCTATTTTTTTTGTTGTTCCAAGGTAGGGTCTCACTTTGGCCCAGGCTGACCTGAAATTCACTATATAGTGGAAGGATGGCCTTGAACTCATAACAATCCTCTGACCTCTGCCTCCCAAGTGCTGAGATTAAAGGTGTGCACCACCACGCCCGCTTTTTAAAAATGTAGTTCATCTTTATAAAAACTATGTTTCCTACAACATTTTCTGATAAGCCAAACAAGAACAGGTTATTATATTTTCTTCTCTTTAATTCTGTAAAATGGAAAAAAATGAAATAAAAATAAATAAAATTAAATCGAATAAAATTTGAAATAAAAACTGCATACTTAGTTGAGATTTCTAAAATGCAATACCAGGAGTCCTTATACTTTGAAAATCTTATCATTTAAAAATGGATTGAATAATAGTAGCTTTAATTATATTCAAAACATCCAGTTTTCTGATTGGCAGAAAGTGTTTATCTTACTCACTTGTGAAGTGTGGCGACTGCTTCTCGTGTCTTGATCTGGTCCAGTCCAAATGTAAGTGCAAAGCGCCGTGCCAATTCTTTAATGCCACTCACATGGGCAGATGTCCTATCTAGATTGGGACCTTGCTCTTGAACAAGTTCATTGAACAACTGGCATAAAGAAATTAAAAATTTTTTTTAAATTGGAAAAAATCCCCAACTAAGAAATATTTAAAATTTTATTTATAATAGATGCCATAATTTAAAAATATATAAGGGAACCTGAGCCAGAGTGAGACCCTAGCTAGAAAAACAAAAAACAAACAAAAAACCACATAAAGGACATAAGATAAATTGCTTCCTTAGACTGAAATGAAGTCACTCCAAAGTAACTTATTGTATTTCTTGAGTTTATATTCATAAAATGAGTTTTCATCCTTCCTTTCTTCTTGAATTTATTTATTACTCTTCTGCTTCAGCCTTCAGAGTGCTGAGGCTATAGTTTTTATAAAGTGTTTGCATAAATAGCATTAAATTTAAAAATTAAACATACAGATCAGATTACATATGCTTTAGTATTTCTTTTTTTAAATTTTGTTGTTTTTATTTATTTATTTGAGAGTGACAGAGAAAGGAAGAGGCAGATAGAGACAGGGAGATAAAATGGGCACGCCAGGGCTTCCAGCCACTGCAAATGAACTCCAGATGCATGCGCCCCCTTGTGCATCTGGCTAACGTGGGTCCTGGGGAATCAAGCCTCGAACCAGGGTCCTTAGGCTTCACAGGCAAGTGCTTAACTGTTAAGCCATCTCTCCAGCCCTGTATTTCTTTTTTTATGAGAAGTGCTTGATTTGAACCCCAGGCCCTCATGCCTACCAAACAATCATTATGCCAGACTGGCAGCCCCAGTCTGAATATGTTGCTCAGTTTTAATAATATGTTTTTTTTTTTTAACTGGTTTTTTTCAAGGTAGGGTCTTGCTCTAGCCCAAGCTGACCTGGAATTCACAGTGTAGTCTCAGGGTAGCCTCAAAGTCATGGTGATCCTCCTACCTCTGCCTTCCAAGTGCTGGGATTATAGGCTTGTACCACCATGACCAGCTTTAATGATAGTTTTTGAAATGCATTTATGATAGTATAAACTTATAAGCATCTATTTTTTGTTATTTTTACAGATGGACCAATATGGGATATACATGATTTAGAACTTATTTTTACTTATTATACATCAGAAGACTATATAAATATAAACATATGGTTGGCTATATAAGACTCTATCTTTCCAACATTAACAACAAAATACATTTAAAAGTTTCTAGTTGGGCGTAGAGATTTTATAATTTACCTATGTGTTACACAGTCAGTCTACCTTTTAAAGCAATAATTAAGAGTACAACAATATATAAGTAATTATTACTTCATTACCAATCTTTGCAGAGAGATAAGACACTTAACATATAGCGCACAATTTTATCTATTTTTATCCCCTTCTAAATTTCTTACCTAAATTTCTTACCTGCTGTAAACTGAGAATGAGGGTCTTGGCACATTGAATTTTATCGATCTGCCTGGTTTTACTCAGGGTTTCCTTAATAATATCACCATAATCATTATAATACTGTGAAGAAAAAGCAAAGAAAGTATATCTTAAAATTATTGCAACTTTATGAGAATAAGAATGGCAATGTTGGTGGAAAAAAAGGAAGGCAACTACCATAAAAACTTATTTCTTCACTTTAAACACAAGAGGAATTAATGATGTTTATAATTAAAGGAACACATATTTGAAAATTTAAAAAAATTAATTTATTTATTGAGAGAGTAAGAGAGGAAAAGAGACACAGAGAGAGAATGGGTGCGCCAGGGCCTCCAGCCACTGCAAATGAACTCCAGATGCATGCACCAGCTTGTGCATCTGGTTTACATGGGTCCTGGGGAATTGAATTGAGGTCCTTTGGCTTTGCAGGCAAACACCTTAACTGCTAAGCCATCTTTCCAACCCCACACATATTTGAAATTTAAGATTATGAAATATGCCAGGCATGGTAGCACAACCTTTAATCCCAGCACTGGGGAGGCAGAGGTAGGAGGAGGATCACAAAGAGTTTGAGACCATCCAGAGACTACATAGTGAATTCCAGGTCAGCCTGAGCTACGGTGAAACCCTACTTCGAAAAACAAACAAACAACAACAACAACAAAAGATTATGAAATAACTAATAATAAAACAAAAAAGTTTGAAATTCCAGGAGGAGAGGAAGTATATAGGAGAAAAGTCAGTCAGCCCCTTCTTGCTCCTTTCCTCTTTCTTTCCATATTGTTTGTTTTGAGATAAGGTTTGGTTATAAAGCCCTGGTTGGTCTGAAACTTGCTAGGCAGACTAACTAGACTATCCTTGAACTTGTAGTGATCTTTCTGATTCTGCCTTCCATGTTATGGGATTATAGTGCATGTCATACGTCCAACTCCTTACTCTTCATAACAGAATGAAAGACACAATGTAAAAAGTTACAAAATGAGCCAGGCGGTGGTGGTGCACACCTTTAATCCCAGCACTTGGGAGGCAGAGGTAGGAGGACTGCCGAGACTTTGAGGACACCCTGAGACTACACAGTGAATTCCAGGTCAGCTTGGGCTAGAGAAAGACCTTACCCCGAAAAACCAAAAAGTTACAAAATGCTGAGTGTGGTGTCTCATGCCTGTAATCCTATCATTTGAGAGGCTGAGGCAGGAGAATCACTCATTAGTTTGAAGATAA
Source organism: Jaculus jaculus (assembly GCF_020740685.1). Classification (NCBI taxonomy): domain Eukaryota; kingdom Metazoa; phylum Chordata; class Mammalia; order Rodentia; family Dipodidae; genus Jaculus; species Jaculus jaculus. The sequence continues at coordinate 27,164,854 of NC_059118.1, forward strand.
CATGGGCTACAGAGTGAAACTGACTCAAGAAAACTGATGAGTCAATAAATTATTACGAATTGAGGTCTGGGGATGTAGGTCAGTGGTAGAGTACTTGTCAAGCATGTGTGAGGTCCCAGATTCAATTCCTAGTACACACATGCATACACAGAAGAGAGTGAGAGGGGGGAGGGAGGGGGAGAGGGAAGGAGGGAAAGAGGGAGATTGATCATTTGTAAAGTCTAAGTCTACTTGGAGGAACTAGAAATTAAGATAACAGACTTTTAAGTTTTCATTTAATATTTTAGGACCCTATTACACTAAAGTAACTGAGCATATAGCTCTTTCTAAGATCAGATCTGAACTGATTACATACAGAAGTGGAGCAAGGTAACATAGCCATGTATCATACAGCCATATATCAGAGTATCAAATTGTTACTAAAACACTCACAAAAAACTTAGGTCCTATAATGAGTACAACAGGTGTGAAAAAAATGTTGCAGGTGATGAAAGTTTTGAATATGCTATCAATTTGTGTGCACGTGTGTGCAGGTACAGGCCAGAGGACAGCTGTGGGTGTCATCCCCAGATGTTGCCCATCTCTCTCTTCTTCTTTTGTTTTTGAGGCAGTCTATTACTGGTCTCACCAAGCAAGCTAGACTGGCTGGTCAGTAAGCCCCAGGATCCACCTGTTTTTGTCTCTCCAGTGCTGAGATGAAAAACACACACCATCATGTCCAGATTATTTTATGTGAGTTCTAGGGATCAAACGCAGGTCTTTGTTTACAAGCCAACCAGTTCACTGAGTGGGCTACTCCCGGACTCTGTCGCCCCCATACACTTCTGTTACAGGATAATTAGGAAACAACATATTTTCTGCTTCTCTATTCAGCTCATAAGTGGGAAAAAAAAAAGGGGAGGATAAACACTGATAGGATGAAACTAGGTTTAGAGAATAAGTAACAGGGGCATAAATTTGTTCCAGATGCATTAATTTTAAAGACCAGATAAATCATATCCTAAGAAAATTTTAGATTATGGAAATTGTGCTCTTTTAACAAGTGGTGAAAGACAACACACAGGAGCATAAAGAAAAATAATTATTGCTAATTTTCCAGAAACGTAAGGGTTAGAAGGAAAATTGTACAGGCTCCACATTAGATATTCTTTTCTTTAAATCCGCACACAAATCGATAGGTTTAACTGTGGTATTTTTACAAATTGTTTTAGTTAATCCTGGCCCTAACCCCACTTGTACCATTCCATGCCCAGAAATCTTGTTTCCACTTTCATGTCTCATGTACTCTACTATCTTCCCACCTTCTATAAATCTCTCCCCTTTTTAGTTTCATGATCCATACTTGCACCCACTCCCATGTAAGTACACATGTGTAAAAATTAGAAGATAGGATTCCCAGGAGGCAGAACATGTGACATCTGTCTGAATCTGGGATACCCAATGAATATAATTCCCGATCCATTGATTTTCCTGAAAACATCATAATTTCCCCCTTTTATGGCTGAATAAAAGTGTGTGTATATACCATATATATACCATATATCATATTCATGTGCTAATCAACATCTATACTTATTCCATTTCCTTCCTATTGTGAATAGGGCAGCAGTAAACATTGGTGTACAAGCATATCTATGGATATGGAGTCCTTTGAGTATATGCTCAAAAGTGGAGAAGATAGTAGTTTTTTTCAAATTTATTTGAGAGAGAGAGAGAGAGAGAGAGAGAGAGAGAGAGAAAGGCAGAGAGAGAGAGAGAGAGAGAGAGAGAGAAAGGCAGAGAGAGAGAGAGAGAGAGAGAGAGAGAGAGAGAGAGGGAGGGAGGGAGAGAATAGGTGCACCAGGGCCTCCAGCCACTGCAAGTGAACTCCAGATGTGTGTGCCCCCTTATGCATCTGGCTAATGTGGGTGCTGGGAAATTGGGCCTCGAACCGGGGTCCTTAGGCTTCACAGGCAAGCGCTTAACCACTAAGCCATCTCTCCAGCCCAGAAGATAGTAGATTTTTTTTTGGTTTTTCGAGGTAGGTTCTCACTGTAGCCCAGGCTGACCTGGAATTTACTATGGAGTCTCAGGGTGGCCTCGAACTCACAGCAATCCTCCCACCTCTGCCTCCCAAATGCTGGGATTAAAGGCGTGAGCCACCACGCCTGGCAGAAGATAGTAGTTTTACTGAGAAACCTATGCACTTATTTTTATAGTGGCTGCACCACTTTACACTCCCATCAGCAGGAATCCTCTTTCCCATAAGCTCATTGGCATTTGTTGACATTCATTTTCTTACAGATGGGCACTCTACCTGGGGTGAGATGGAATCTCAAAGTAGTTTTAATTTGCATTTCTCTGCTGGTTAATAATGTTCAACAATTATCCTGAAAATGTTTTCCTGCTGCAATTTCAGTGCTTCAAGTTTTTTCTTTGAGGTAGGGTCTTGCTTTAGCCCAGGCTGACGTGAAATTCAGTATGTAGTTCAGAGTGGCCTTGAACTCATGGCAATCCTCCTACCTCTTCCTCCCAAGTACTGGGATTAAAGGTGTGTGCCAGCACACCTGGCTCTTTGATACATTTTGAGTTGATTTTTGAGTAAGGTGAGAGATATGGATTTAAATTCATTCTTTTGCAGGTGGAATATTAAATTTCTTTTCTTTCTTTAAAAAAAAATTTTTTTTTTGAGGTAGGCTCTCACTCTTGCCCAGGCTGACCTGGAACTCACTCTGTAGTCTCAGGGTGGCCTTGAACTCATGGCAGTCCTCCTACCTCTGCCTCCCAAGTGCTGGGATTAAAGGTGTGTGCCACCACACCTGGCAGAATATTCAATTCTGCCAGCACTGTTCATTGACAAGCTGTCTCCACTCCGCTCTGCTCCCGTATTAGATATGACGATTCAGATTGTGTGGGATCCAAGACTATGTAATATGGGATAATGACTCATACAGGATAAGGAATAACTACTTTGAACACTGTATCAAAGAGCTTGAAAATAAAAAAAAATAAAAAAAATAAGCAAGGCTATTAAAGAGATGTTTTAGATGATTTTAGATGTTTAGAGAAAACTAAATCCCAGTGTTTACTACAATAACCAGTGTGTTGTTTTGGGTAAGTTAAATCTCTTTAGAGCCTTAGTTCTTGTCTCTAAGAGGAGATACAAATTCTCGTTTTTCAAGGTTTTTGTAGTAATTAGATAACGTGAAAGACTTGTGAAAATGCCCCAAATATCAACAGCACAAAATAAATGGCAGCTGTTCATTATCATACCATATTATGTTTTAGTCTGTAAATCTGTAAATTCCTTGGTGCAGAAACTACACTGTAGTGGGAATCTCTCTGGAATGATTACTCCAGCACCAAAGAGAGTGGAAGAGAGGAGTTTATATGTGCCTGTGTGGTGAGTAGGGAGGGGCAGAGAAGGCCACCTTCTCCATCAAGCAGCTAATCACCCGGCAGCCACCATCCCAAGGGGATTTAAGGAAGCCTTACCATAGGGCCATGCACATAAGCCTAGTGCCAACTAAGGTAAATGGTTTCTAGCAGAACCACAGGTTAGAGCACAATCAGATCCCACCGCCACAGGGACATGGAACCATTACAGTCATTTGCACATTCATTCACCATTCATGCTGAAGTTATACATAACCCATTTTAAATTCCTATGCTATCTATTACTCAGGAGACCAATCCACTTTTCCCTTAGAGACCAGTGCCATGGCTTCAGATGCAATCTCTTGGAGACCAGTGCCACCTTGGAATCACATCCAGGTTTTGTATGCAATCTCCTTCAGGGGTGATCAAGCCCAGGATGGCTCTATCTGTCTAGTTCCCTTTGGGCGAGGGGTGGGGGTGGTCCTTACCTAGTCTGAACATCTAGCCTGGTCTTGTCTTCTTTCACTCAAGGGCTACAGTCCTGGGTCTCTCAGTCCTCTGGGCCAACCAGAAGGGAACCCTGGAATCACACTGGGGGCACATGCTTCCCACTTCCAGCAATCTTTGGTGGTCTGAGAGGCCCAGGAGGGGCAGCACCCCCCCCCCCCACACTGCTTGAGCAACAAGGGCTGTGCATGAATCATGATGAGGCCTCCAGTGATGTAGTGGAAATTTCTCTGGAATAATTACTCTGAACACCAATGAAAATGGAAAAGACCTTATTTACCTGGGGACTGAAGCTGGGATCACTCTTAGACCTTGAGCTCAACCTGTACTTTCATTTTCTACTCTAGCAGCAAGGTGGATGCCATAGCAACAGGGTAGATACCATAGCAGCAAGGCGGTGTGAGCAAGCAAGAAAGAGCTTTCCAAAAGCATACTTGGCAGTCAGCTATGTGGTATGGTTATGAAGGGCAACTTCTATTTTGTCTTAGCCATTTCCTTCTTTTGACCATTCTTGGGGCCGTTGTCTAGGACTTTTCACTCCACAGAGCAAGAAGAGGTTAGGTCTGGCAACAATCAGTACCTACTATAACTAACTCAGTACTTTGCAAGTGGTCTCTTCTAATTCACTTTCAGTACCGTGGTCCTGACACTGCAGTTGTTAATCTCCTGAAGGAGATTGCAAAGCATGAAGACGTAGTTACTGCAGGTTGAGTATCGCTTATTTAAGATAACTAGGTCCAGACACACTGCAGAGTTCAGAGGTTTTTGGAATATTTGAATGGACTTTCCTGGCAGACAGAGTATAAGTAAATCCAATCAATAAATCTGAACTGCTCCAAAATTGGAACCTTGCCTTCCCCCCTCTTTTTGGTGGTGCTAGGGATGGAACCCAGGGCTTCTAGTAAATCTGCCACTTTTAAGATGCATCCCTAGATCTGAATCCTTTTGATTCAGAAGGTTTTATATTTTGCGTTAGGATTATGGATGTTCAACCTATATATCCAAAGTCGAATTGGACAATACTGAACATGGGTGAAACTACAAGTGCATCAAATGTCATCCACAATTCTCTGAACATGGGCAAAAGTGACCTGATTTGAAAACAAAACAATTGTATGAAAACTAGAAAGTGTTGCCTCCTATCTGTACCTGTCTGGCCATACTGTCAAGAATCCCAAGCACTGTGCTTTTTATAGAGGGTCAGGATTAAAATGGAGCATATGGAAAAAAAGCAAAGCCAGTGAGTGTTTCTCATATAAATGCTAGCAACTCCTGTCATATGCAACAAATAAAGTAGTACCAACCAAATAATTTTAATACTTCCATCAAAGACAGAGTATCAAGCCAGGCATGGTGGCACACACCTTTAATCCAGGCACTCGGGAGACAGAGGTAAGAGGATCACTGTGAGTTTGAGACTTACATAGTGAATTCCAGGTCAGCCTGGGCTAGAGTGAGACCCTACCTCGAAAAACCAGAAAAAAAAAGTAAATAAAAATAAAAAAATTGAGAAAATATCAGAAAATTATCCATAATACACAAGTAAACGTTTCAATGTAAGCTTCCGTTATTCATTCACTTTAACCGTAAATTTCTCTACTATGTAGGACAAGAGGTACAAAACCATACCTTCATGTAATGCTTAAAGATGTCAGCAGCTGCATGCATATCAACTATATCGTAGATGATGAGTTTGCTGAAGGCAGCAAGGAGATTCCTTCTTTTATGTAAGGCTTCAATTTTATTAGCTTCGTCTTCTTCATCACCCTCTAGCCACAGAAAATAAATTGCTTATGGATTTTGGTCCTTTTATGCAGGTAATCTGTATAACTTAAAATTAGCTTAAGATAATAACATCATAAATAAGTACAATTCAGATTTATTCTTTCATTTAGCAGTGCTGGGGACCAAGCCCTGGGCCTTGTATATGCTAGGCAATTGTTCTGCCAGAGCTACACACCCAGCCCTAACTCAGTTTTAATTGGACAAAAGCTATTAAATTTATTATTTTAGAATGCTACTTATTTACACATTCATCAAATACTTGGTAGGAAATAAGATCCTTATCTTCCAGGATAGCTAACATAAGCAAACTATATATTGTTTGTCTTATATTTTTGTAATAATAGTACTATCAAGTTGCCTATCCTAAAAATGTTATCTTCTAATTTTAGTACTTCTCATATGCTAAAATATTTTCAGAGAAAAACTTCTCTGAGGCACAGGCGGTTTTAAGAAAAATAGCTAGAAAAATATTTTGGAGAGAAATTGAAATATATGGAAAAGTTTATTTTTTAGTGATTTACCTAAACATGGTTATATCATCAGCTGGAAATGAGATATATATTTTAAAACCCCTAACAAAATGCATAGTATTTCTCAAAAAAAATTATTTTTTTTTCAAGGTAGGGTCTTGCTTTAGCCCAGGCTGACCTGGAATTCATTGTGTAGTCTCAGGGTGGCCTCAAACTCATGGTGATCCTGATCCTCCTACCTGGGATTAAAGGCGTGCACCACCACGCCCAGGTACTTTCTCAAAATTTTAACCTCAGTTCTCATTAGGTTACCTATATATTTTTTTTTTTTTTAAGTTTTTCAAGGTAGGATTTCATTCTAGACAAGGCTGACCTGGAATTTGCTATATCATCTCATGGTGGCCTTGAATTCACGGTGATCCGCCCACCTCTGCCTCCTGAGTGCTGGGCTTAAAGGTGTGCGCCACCATACCCAGCTCTATTCTTAATCCTAGAAAAAGCTTCCCTATAAGGATCTAGACTCTAGATGATAACATTTGTGACTCTGCACTAATTTTGGATCAGCCTTCTTCCTTCACATGCATACATTTATAAAACATTATGCTTAAGATCTTTCTTTTTTGTGAGAAGTAGCAATAAGGATGTTAGAAATACTATTTAGCTGGGTGTGGTGGTGCATGCCTTTAATCCCAGTACTCGGGAGACCAAGGTAGGAGGATTACTGTGAGTTCAAGGCCACCCTGAGACTAGAGTGAATTCCAGGTCAGCCTGGCTAAAGTGAGACCCTACCTTAAAGAACAAAAAACAAAACAAAACAAAACAACAAAAAAAACCCCATATATACATATATAATTTAAGATAGGAAGTAAATCTTATCTCTTGAGATACAGATTTTAAATAAATATATTTTGTTTTATAGTCTAGTATTTTAAAAGAAATTCCTTTTGAAAGAAGTATTTTATTTCTGTTTATTTGAGAGGAAAAAAAGAGAGGGGGAGGTGGAGAGGGAGAGAATGGGCACGCCAGGGCCTCCAGCCGCTGCAAATGAACTCCAGACACATGTGCCATCTTATGCATTTGGCTTATGTGGGTCCTAGAATATGGAAGTTGGGTCCTTTGGCTTTGTAGGTAAGTGCCTTAACCAATAAGCCATCTCTGCAACCCACAGTCTAGTATTTTAAAAATGTTCTGTTAAAGAATATGTGCCAGGCATGGTGGCAGATAGCACTCGGGAGGCAGAGGTAAAAGGACTGCTGTAGTTGAAGCCAGCCTGGGACTACAGAGGACAGCCTGAGCTGGAGTGAGACCCTTCTTTTTTTTTTTTTGGTTTTTCAAGGTAGGGTCTCACTCTGGTCCAGGCTGACCTGGAATTAACTCTGTCATCTCAGGGTGGCCTTGAACTCATGGCAATCCTCCTACCTCTGCCTCCCGAGTGCTGGGATTAAAGGTGTGTGCCACCATGCCCGGCTGAGACCCTTCTTAACAAAAGTGTTAGTGCTTCTTCCACTGTTATATTAGGGTGCTCCAATCATCTAAGTAAAAATACTCTATTCCACTAACACTCACTTATGACTAACCATTAACAATTCAAAATTAGTATTTTTCAGGTTCAGCAAAATTTGAACTATGAGGCTTGATTTTCATCTCATCTTTTAGTATGTGATGTCATACATATATTTTGTTCATTTAAGTACAACTACTTAATGTACTACTTAATGTAAAACTACTCAGAAACAGAAAAGAACCTGGATGCAGTCACTTAGAAACAAAAACATGTAGCCTGTATACATATTTGTACATGTGGAGAATGTCAAATATACATGACTATTCATTCGTTTGTATTCTGTTCTTGTTGGTTCAGTTTTTTTTTTTTTTTTTTTGAGACAGGGTCTCACTTTGTAGCCTTGGCTCCTCTGGGATTTACTATGCAAACCAAGCTAGCCTTGAAATAGTGCCTCTGCCTCCCAGGTTCGGGGATTATAGACATATACCACCATGCCTACTTAGGTCCACCCACTTTCAGTACTGGGGATTGAACCAATGGCTTTTTAAGTTTGTTTTTTTTTTTTTTTTTCCCCAAGGTAGGGTCTCACTCTGGCCCATACTGACCTGGAATTCACTATAGAGTCTCAGGGTGGCCCCAAACTCACGGCGATCCTCCTACCTCTGCCTCCCGAGTGCTGGGATTAAAGGTGTGCGCCACCACGCCCGGCTCCCAATGGCTTTTTATATGCAAGCAAACACTCCGCCACTGAACTATCCAGACATCTTTTCATTTTTTTTTTCATTAAGTTGCCCAGGTTGGCCTTGAACGCACTATATTGTTCAGGCCAGCCTAGCTACTGTGAATAGAGCTGGAGTAAACATGAATGTAGAAATATTCTCTATGACAGCATATTGAATCCTTTAGGTATATGCACAAGGGTGGTATGACTAGGTAACTGAACTGGGTAGTTTAATTTTTAACCTTTCTTGTTGTGTTCCCAACCCCCACAAAGTAGGGTCTCATTTAAGCCCAGGCTGACCTGGAACTCACTCTATAGTTCCAGGCAGGCTTTGAACTCACGGTGATCCTCTTACTAGACTTCCTGAGCGCCGGGATTAAAGGCATATGCCACCATGCCTGACCTGACTTATATTTTTAAAATTTATTTATAAGCAGAGAGAGGTAGTAAGTAGAGAGAGACAGAGAGAGAATATATGGATGCGCCAGGGCCTCTAGCCACTGCAATGGTTTCCAGGCAGATTCCAGATACATACTTTGTGTATCTGGCTTTACATGGAAACTGGGGAATCGAACCCAGGACATTAGGTTTTGTAGGTAAGTGCCTTAACTGCTGAGCCATCTCTCCAGCCCCTGACTTACATTTTTAAAATACAGAAATTTTTAAATTTTTTAATTGGATTTGAATGTTAAAACATTTCCTATTTTCTGAGGCTGATAAAAAAGGATAAACAATGATAAGGTGATAGCTGCCAAGTACCCATGCTCTGGTTTTCTTCATCTTGGTCAATGAAAACATGATCCATCACAAAACTGAGGAGTTCAGACTGGAGTCCAGTGTCTGGGTTAAACACCAAAGGCTGAAGACCTTCTCTGCCACCTGTCATTAACTGGTGGCTAAAAATCATTAGAAGATCACAGAGCAACATGAAAGCCTGGAATGCAAAAAGGATTCATTAGCAAATAATAGAGCCATCTACAAACCATTGTAACTAAAAACATACTAAGTCAGAATTTAATTTCTCAACCTAATAAGATTACCTTTTCTCATTAAACAGTAGTTATATTTAAGACTCCCCCAGTTTCATTTTTTTTTTTTTTTAAGTTGGATGTAATTAACTCAGAAACAGCTGACTGAGATTCGGCTTGAACTTTAGAACAGGTAAGGTTAACAGATTATGATAGGTATTAGAACCAAAGTATGCTGATAAATCAAGTAATTAGCTTGTTTTAAAATAAATGTCAATCCCACCTTATAATGCAGTGCACAAAACTTGTAAAGTACTATTGGGGATTAATTTCAAAAATCTAATACAAAAATACTTTAGCTTTGGGGCTGGAGAGATGGATTAGTGGTTAAGTGCTTGCCTATGAAACCTAAGGACCCCAGTTCGAGGCTCAATTCCTCAGGACCCACATTAGCCAGATTCACAAGGAGGCGCATGCATCTGGAGTTCATTTGCAGTGGCTGGAGGCCCTGGTGCACCCATCCTCTCTCTGCCTCTTTCTCTCTTGTGTCTGTCACTCTCAAATAAATAAATTTAAAACCACAAAAAAATTTCAAAAAATCTTCATTTTAAAATGGTATTAAAAATTATTAACACAGCTGGGCATGACGGCGCACACCTTTAATCCCAGCATTCGGGAGGCAGAGTTATGAGGATCACCATGAGTTTGAGGCCACCCTGAGAACATAGAGTGAATTATAGGTCAGCCTGGACTACAGTGAGACCCTACCTTAAAATAAAATAAAATAAAATAAAATGAAAATAAAAAAGTAAAAAATTAAAAAAAATCATTAACACAAATCAATATCCAAAAGCCTCCCAATAAATTTAATTATAATGGAACTTATACTATATTTCCCAAAGACAAAGTATTTATAGGTATGTAACAAGAGTTTTACGCTTTTTTTGTTTTTGTTTTTTTTGAGGTAGAGTATCACTCTAGTCCAGGCTGACCTGGAATTCACTATGAAGTCTCAGGATGGCCTCACAGTGATCCTCCTCTCTACCTCTCTGCTGGGATTAAAGGTGTGAGCCATCACGACCGGCTAAGATTTTCACTCTATAATAGCCAAAGCAAAGTAAGCATGAGTCATGTTTTTACAATAATGTGAGCACTTTGTTGTGAGACTTGTAAGCTCTGAAATCGCACAACAATCCACTAATATCAGTCATCTAATGGCTGATTTAAAAAGGGAGAACTATACTTTGGGTATTTATTTGAGGATGATGACTTATCTGGCTGTCTAGCTACAGCAACAATCAGGACAGTTCATGCACTTACTGCACAACCATAAACTACATAAAGATATTTAGAAAAAGCCATTTGAAAAGGTAGAAACAAAAAAAATACAGAGCTAATTTCATTTTAACCTAGACCATCTTATAGATCACCAAGCAAAATGCAGAAACACTGTATTTTTTGGGGGGCGGGTATAAATGGTCAGAGTTAGGTACGGCTGGACAGTACTGGTAGGGTTCTAGAGATCTAGTTTTAGGGAAGATCACTGATGACTCAATAGAGACTTTGTGACAACTTATTTGTGAGATAAGATAGCAATGGATGAATAATACTGTAACCTTTAACTCCTTTTCTTGCCCAATAAAAAAATAAAAAAACAAAAAAAGAGAAGGAACATTTTGTTTTGTATGTAAGTAGTCCCTAATAGAAGAGTGTAACTGAAGAAACAGTTTACAGAATTACTTCATGGAAACAGTAATTTCCCTGGGTCCCATAGGTCCTTGAACTGTACTCCTATCCAAGGAGTCAAACAAAAGCAATACCCTCATCTATACCCTGACTTCTATAATACTATCCAAGTATACAGATGTAGGAATTAATTGCTCTAAAAGACCTAATTATACTGTCCAAGCCTGTAAAGGGGCCTTTTCCCTAGTTATACTCTGTCTCTAATGTGTATACTTCTTGGCTTCAGGGTGGGTAGTCAAGAGGCTGTTGGCCTAAAGTTTTCATATGTATATGTCTTCCTGGTATGAGGAGTAGAAAGTGAGATATTAAGAAGGCAAGTCAAAGGTCACCCACTAGACTTTCAATAGCAGAGAATAATTAGGAGTCAATAATTCTAAATTTGGGGCTGAGGATATGACTTAGTGGTTAAAGATGCTTACACACAAAGCCTGTTGGCCTAGGATCAAGTCCACACTCATGAAGTAGGTTCATGTGTTTGGAGTTCGTTTGCAGTGGCAAGACATCCTGGAACACTCTTTCTTTCTCTGATACACACACACATGCATACATAATTAAAAAAAAATTCTAAATCTGATAAAGTGGTCAAATGAGTATGAGTCCTGTCTCAGTGATAGGCAGAGAATCTTCTCTGTGGAGATGGCAGTCACTGAGACTCAAAACTCATCAAAGCAGAAAATAAAAACTATTGGGAGTTCAGTACTAAAGCAGATTTCTATTATGGCCTCCAAGGTTCAGGAACATTGTGGAAGAGGGGATGGAAGGAATGTAAGAGCCACAGGGTGGGAAGGTGTACTGAGGCACTGACATAAACCAAATGGCGCATTGAATACTCAATAGTGGTTCTTGATACCCCCAAAAGACACACATGGTTATGGTTCTACGCCACAAACACTTTGACATGGAGGACAAAAAGAATGAGACAACAAAACAGAGGAAAGACTACCTTACAAGAGGAAGGTCCTAAGTATATCAGGTGGGGGGGGGGGGGGAGGCAAAAGAATAACAGAATGAGAACACGATCAAGTGATATTTCATTTATTGAAATTCTCAATGAAACAATTCTAAATTTGAACTTAAGTCTTACAGGTAAAGAGTATACTTGTTCAATAGAATATACTTATACAACAAGTTTAATAGCTTGCTTTGTAACTTAAAAATATTCAGACATCTATGTTCTTGGTCGAGGTTCCATATGTTAGTGATATATAAGTATATATGCTAAAATTTGAAAAATGTTATCTTTTTTGTTTATTTTTGTTTATTTGAGAGTGACAGAGAGAGAGAGAGAGAAAGAGGCAGAGAGGGGGGGGGGGAGAATGAGCATGCCAGGGCCTCCAGCCACTGCAAACTCCAGATGCATGCACCCCCTTGTGCATCTGGCTAATGTGGGCCCTGGGGAATTGAGCTTCGAACTGGGGTCCTTAGGCTTCACAGGCAAGCACTTAACCATTAAGCCATCTCTCCAGCCCGAAAAATAATATCTTATTACTGTTCATAAATAAATCTTTACTTAGCACTCTTAACCAATAGTATCTTACCTGTTCCTTAACTGGAGTATTAACATTAGATAGGCACTGCTGGCAAACAGCCAAAAATGACTTCACTGTTTTCCTTAACACCAACAAATCCTCCTGCAAGACACATTCAAATATACAAGCTCTAATTACAGTATCCTAGAAAACAGATTCAAATAAATAATGGACATAAAACAGCCAAACTGGTTTATTATTAAGGAAACAAAAAAAAATCAGGCTTATCATTGGGAACCAATAAGGACAGTTATTTCCTAGTTATCTGACCTAATGGAAAGGGCAGAGAACCTGAGAATACCAAACATTCAGTTGTGTTTGGCAGGAATGCTCAGTGTGACTGCTCATAAAATATTTGCCTTCACAAATGTAGGTTATTTAGGTCCATATTAAAATTGTTAGTCATTTTTCAAGCACATATTAAGCAGTGGTAAGATGAGGGAACACAACAGCCAAGTGAAAAAAATCAAGTTACCAAGAAACATGTACTGAACTCTTACTATCTTCTAAGTGTACCTGCAAAATGTTGAGAGAAGAAAGATAATGTTTCATAGGACTACAGCATTTAATCTAAGATTGGGTGGGTAAATAGCATTTTACATTATATGGTCAGATAAAGTTTCATATGTGACATTTGAAAAGTATAAAGGACAATTTAAATTTTTTATCTTTTCTTTCCTCCTTAAAAAAAAATTTTTTTTTTTGAGACCAGTTTGGGAAACACAGTAACAGACTTGTTTCAAAACAAAGATGAAACCAGGTGTGGTGGTGTACATCTTTAATCCCAGCACTCAGGAGGAGGCAGAGGTAGGAGGATTCTTGTGTTTCCAGATCACCCTGAGACTACACACTGAATTCCAGGTCAGCCTGGGCTAAAGTGAGACCCTACCTCGAAAAACTAAAACTAACCCAAGCTAAACCTTCACAAAACACAAGCAAAAATAATACTTAGATTTTTGGACTAGGGAGATGGCTCAGGTTAAATTTGTCAGTTTCAGTGTAAAGCTAGACACAAAATGGTGCATGCATTTAGTATTTGTTGGCAGTGGTAAGAGTTCCTGGTGCACTTATACAAACACATGTATGCAAATAAAAGAATACATAGATTATAAACTGAGCATGGAGGCACACAGCTAAATTTCAGCACTTGGAAGGCTGAGGCAGGAGAATGAGGAATTTGGATCCAGTGTGGGCTACAGATTGTGAAACGATGTCCTCAAAAACAAGACTTCTCAAGGAATAAATAAATAAGACTTCTCTTTCTCCTCACTGGTAACAAAAAATCTGATATCAAGACTGCCTGAAATCAGAGCTTGGTTGTTCCTCAGACACATATAGATAATTTAGCATTATACTGGCATTTAAAAGAGTAATGAGGGCTGGAGGGATGGCTTAGCAGGTAAGGTGCTTACTTGCAAAGCCAAAGAACCCAGGTTCAATTCCCTAGGACCCATGTAGCCAGATACACTAGGTGTGCAAGTGTCTGGACTTCACTGGTAATGGCTGGAGGCCCCGGCCCTCCCATTCTCTCTGTCTTTCTCTCACTCTGACTCTCTTTCTCTCTTAAATAAACAAATAAATAAATAAATAAAAGAGTAATGAGCAATTGTTTGGATAAAAACCCACATAGAAATAATTTTCAAAAGGTATTCTATTGTGGTAGTTTGAATCAGATGTCCTTCATAAACTCATATATTCTGAATGCTTGGTCCCCAGCTGGTGGCAATTTGGGAAGTATAGGCATGCTAGAGTTGTTGTCATTGGGAGGTGAATTTTGAGGTTTATTAGAATTTCAGTTTGCTAGTGCTAGCTCAATTCACTTACTTGTTATTTGCCTCCTGCTGTGGTAAGAAATGTTGTTCAGCCTCTGCTTGTGCCATGCTTTCTCTTGCCATCATGAAACTTCCCCTAGAGACTGTAATCCAAATAAAACCCTTTGCTCCCAACAGCTGCTTTTGGTCAGGTGTTTTGTCCCAGCAACACAAAGGTAACAACAACAGCTAATAGCTAAAATTCTTTAAGTTATTCTGTTTTGTACTGTTTTGGGATCTTCACAAACCAAATAATGACACTTAAAAATTATGCATGTGGGGCTGGAGAGATGGCTTAGTGCCTGTGAAGCCTAAGGACCCCGGTTCGAGGCTTGGTTCCCCAGGTCCCACGTTAGCCAGATGCACAAGGGGGCGCACGCGTCTGGAGTTCGTTTGCAGAGGCTGGAAGCCCTGGTGTGCCCATTCTCTCTCTCTCCCTCTATCTGTCTCTGTGTCTGTCGCTCTCAAATAAAAATAAAATAAAATAAAATAAAAAATTAAAAAAAAATATGCATGTGGGCTGAAGGGATGGCTTAGCAGTTAAGGCGTTTGCCTGCAAAGCCAAAGGAACCGGGTTCAATTCCACAGGACCCACATTAGCCAGATGCACAAGGGGGCGCATGCATCTGGAGTTTGTTTATAATGGCTGGAGGTCCTGGCACGCCCATATTCTCTCTCTCTTCCACTTTCTCTGTCAAATAAATGATAAATAAAAAAATTATGCATTTTTTCCTTTGGGTGCACATACTTGGAAGAGGAATCAAAGTAGCAAAAAGGATAAGTCTTGAGGACTTTTAATATTCCTGCAGGTGGATTCTTAGTAACAAAACCTCAGCAGTTCTTAAAATTTCAATTTCAGGGCTGGAGAGATGGCTTAGTGGTTAAGGCATTTGCCTGTGAAGCCAAACACCCAGGTTCTATTCCCCAGGACCCACATAAGTGAGATGTACAAGGTGGTGCGTGTGTCTGGAGTTCATTTACAGTGGCTAAAGGCCCTGATGCACCTATTCATTTTCTCTCAAATAAATACCATAAAATTAAAATTTAAAAATTTCAATTTCAAACATTTACAACAACTATAACAGAATATGGAGTGCTAAGATAGGAAAAACTATGGACCTTTACTGGAAAACCTAACTCAGTCAAAAGAGGTCTTGAAATGGCTTCTCAAATTATGACATGTTCTGAAGCTGGACCCAGAATGACAACATTTATCTAGCTACTGAAAAAGTAGCAAGTATATAAACTAAATTTCTGGGTGGTGGGGCAAGGACAGTATATGACACACATACCTGTGTTAAAGATTCTGCAAGGTCGAATGACTAATTAGAATTTACTAATTGTGGAGAGTTAAAATGTTACGATCCAGAGCTAAATTAGCTTGGACTGTTTTTAGTGTTATTAATAGCCATCCATTGCCCAACCCTATGTGTACCTGACATCATTCTGATTATCAGATTACAGGGTTAGGCCTATTAGTAAAACCCCTCTCCCACTTCAGGGAGCCTTTCTGGGTAGTTTGAGGTTTTATAATCTGGCCATGATTGCTGTTTTTCCTCTGCATCCTGCCTGCTGATGTGAGGATGTGATGACTGGATCCCTGCTCCTGTCATACCTTCCCTGTCATGATGGACATGGGGAACAGTGAGCCAAAATAAACATTCGTTCCTTACACTGCTTTGGTTAGGTTGATTGTTCACAGCAATGAGAAGGCTAACTGATACACTAAGAAACAACCACAGACAACCATACTTGATCCAGACATACAGGATGTTATTCACAGGGCAACAGCCAGCCTGGTGCACATAATACAAACTACTGTTAATAGTCTATTTACACTGAGGAGGGAAACTGTTTAACTTCACCAAAGAATGTCAAGTGTAACGCTCCAGATAAAACAGCCAAACACACCTAGTATGCAAGCTACAAGAGGCTGGCTTTATGATGGCTGAGATAGTCACCCAACTGAACATGACCATTACCCATATGATGGCACATGCTGTGACTAAGGACAGATATCCTTTTGTTGTGGATAGTTCCACAGAACTTACTGTTAGAAAACTGAAAACAGTTTAGGAAGCCATATCAAATTTGTTGTTTCAGCTTTCCACAAGGCTCTAATTAGGTTAATTAACAATAAGGTCAAGTGGAATCATACTAGAAAGAAGGGAAATTTTGTTTTATTATGTTTATTTATTTGAGAGAGAAAGAGGCAGATAGAGATGGAATGGGTGTGCCAGGGCCTCTACCCACTGCAAACAAATTCCAGATGCGTGTACTACTATGTGTGTCTGGCTGTACATGGGTACTGGGAAGTTGAACCTGGGTCTGTAGTCTTTGCAGGAAAGTGCCTTAGCCACTGAGCAACATTTCCAAGCAAAAGAAGGAAAATTTTGAGCTTATAAATAATTAAGAGCTAGAGGTATAGCTTGTGGAGAATCATGGGACTACCCCAGCAGGATAAAAACTTTTGTGAATACACAATAAAACTGGCAGATATTTAAGCCCCAAATATACCAAGTTTTCTTTTCTTTTTTTTTTTTAATAAATCATTATTTTTTATTTGAGAATGACAAACATAGAGAGAAAGAGGGGGAGAGAGAGAGAGAGAGAGAGAGAGAAAGAGAATGGGTTTGCCAGGGCTTCCAGTCACTGCAAACGAACTCCAGAAGCATGCGCCCCCTTGTGCATCTGGCTAACATGGGACCTGGGGAATCGAGCCTCGAACCGGGGTCCTTAGGCTTCACAGGCAAGTGCTTAACCGCTAAGCCATCTCTCCAGCCCGCAAATATACCAAGTTTTCAATGCTGCTACTGTTCTTGGCAATTTTAAAATTTAAATCCCTACATGCTGCCTTAAAGGATAATCCATGTATGATTCAGAAACTTTTACATTGTCTATTATAGTTCTAAAATAACTTTTTTATTTTTTTTTGGTTTTTCGAGGCAGGGTCTCACTTTAGCCCAGGCTGGCCTGGAATTCATTATGGAGTCTCAGGGTGGCCTTGAACTCACAGAGATCCTCCTACCTCTGCCTCCTGAGTGCTGGGATTAAAGGCGTGCGCCACCATGCCCGGCTAAAATAACTTTTAATTTATTTTTCCTACCTACAGTATACAAAGACAGAGGAAGTATAAGATAGGCAGGGGGAAAGTAGTGACTGTTAGTGTGGTGGTTTGATTCAGGTGTCCCCCATAAACTTAGGTGTTGCAAATGCTAGCTCCCCAGCTGATGGATATTTGGGAATTAATGCCTCCTGGAGGGAGTGTATTGTTGGGGGCGGGCTTATGGGCTTTATAGCCAGTTTCCCCATCCCAGTGTTTGGCACACCCTCCTGTTGCTGTGGTCCATCTTCTGTTGGCCAGGGGGTGATGTCCACCCTCTGCTCATGCCATCGTTTTCCCCTGCCATCGTGGAGCTTCCCCTCGAGCCTGTAAGCCAAATAAACCTCTTTTTCCCAGAAGCTACTCTTGGTTGGGTGATTTCTACCAGCAATGCGAACCGGATTGCAACAGTAAAGTGGTACCAGGAGTGGGGTTGCTGCTAGACACCTGACTATGTGGCTTCAGCCTTTTGTAGCTGATTTTCAAGAGGAACGTGGGAGGAGTTGAAACCTTGGCCTAAGAGATGCCTTGCAGTGCTGTAAGTACAGCTTGATGGTCTATCCTGGTCAGAGCTGAAAGACCTGAAGGCAGTAAGAACTATGGACTGTGAGGTTTGGCTTATGAGGGTGAGAAAGAGCTGTGCCTGGACTGGGCTAGCAGTTTGTGTGAGAAGCTTGCTCTTATGCCCATGTTCTGAGAAGTTGTGCAGGGTTGCTTTGCGTAGAAATGAACTGGTGTGAGCAGAGGGATATGGCACAGAAAGGAAAATCTTTGGGTGAACTGTTGCCCGTTCAGCTGCAACTGAGAGATTACAACCTTTGAGACTGGGCTAGCTGACCTGCGCTAGGGCAACAAGAAGAATGTCAACTCTTTTGAAGGGGTCTGAGTGCTCAAGGAGTGTCCTGTTCTTCAAAGTTTGCTTTATTCCCCCCTGGATTAACAAATTGGCACCCTACCTGGTATCGTGGAGTATAAGAAATGCTGGAAAGAGGGTCATTGAGTTTGCAACACGGTCTTGTGTTTTGGAAATGGCCATGGGCAGTGTGAAGCAGGTTTGCTTTTTGCCTGCATAGAGACCCCATGGGGCCATGAGGATGAACCGTGGCTTGCAGTGGAGACCCAGTGGAGATGCCGGGACCATGAGATGGCTGCCGAGGAGCTGCCGGCCCGATGAAGTTTCCCAGGACTGTGAGTAGCCTAGCTGGAGGGGTGGAATTGGAATGCCAGAGACTTGTTGCTGGTTAGAATTATCGGACTTGAAGATTTGTCACTGGTTTGAGTTGCTGGACTTGAAGCTACAGAGTTTGATGTTTGCCCTGGTTGTTTTAAATCTTGTATTGGTTGAATGTTTCTTTGCTATGCCCAATGCCATCTATTGCAGTGTGAATATTTATTCTGTGCCATTCTGGGTTTTTTGAGGTTATATTTTGGTATTATGGCTCAGTTAAAAGATCTTGAACTATGGGGATGTATGAACATCATTGGGATTGATTAAAAACTATGGAGACTTTTAAAATGAGATGAATGCATTGCATTTTACATCATGTATGATTATCAGTTTATGGGGGCCAGGGGCGGAATGTGGTGGTTTGATTCAGGTGTCCCCCATAAACTTAGGTGTTGCAAATGCTAGCTCCCCAGCTGATGGATATTTGGGAATTAATGCCTCCTGGAGGGAGTGTATTGTTGGGGGCGGGCTTATGGGCTTTATAGCCAGTTTCCCCTTGCCAGTGTTTGGCACACCCTCCTGTTGCTGTGGTCCATCTTCTGTTGGCCAGGGGGTGATGTCCACCCTCTGCTCATGCCATCGTTTTCCCCTGCCATCGTGGAGCTTCCCCTCGAGCCTGTAAGCCAAATAAACCTCTTTTTCCCAGAAGCTACTCTTGGTTGGGTGATTTCTACCAGCAATGCGAACCGGACTGCAACAGTTAGGATAAAAATGAATCTTAAATTCCCAAAATACTCCAAAATTTAATGGAGGACAAGAATCTACCATGCTGCATCCCAACCACTGAGTATGTCTATGTAATCCCACAGCTCCATATAATGCATCACTTAGTATAAAGTCTTGGTTCTGTCAGGGAGAAGTTAAGGAAATCAACAACAGGTATTGTTATCTAAAACATTTTTTTTTTTTTGAGACATGGTTTCACTAGTATGTAGCCCAGGCTGGATTATAATCCTCCTGTCTTGGCCTCCCCAGTGCTGGGACTAAAGGAGTATGCCACTAAATCATGATCTTCAGACTCCCCTTCCTCCATCTTTGAGCCTGTCTTCCTTTTGTCCTTCCCTCTTTAATTTTTTTTTATTTGATTTGAGAGATAGAGAGAGAGGATGATGGGGTGGGGAGGGGGGATGGGAGGGGGCAAAATGGGCACTCCAGGGCATTTAGCCATTGCAAACAAACTCAGACCATGCACCACCTTGTACATCTGGCTTATGTGGGTCCTGAGGAATTGAACCTGGGTCCTTTAGCTTTGCAGGCAAATGCCTTAACCAGTAAGCCATCTCTCCAGCTGCCCCCCACTTTTTTTTTTTCAAGGTAGGGTCTTGCTGGAGCCCACTGTAGCTGACCTGGAATTCACTCAGTAGCCTCCTAAGTGCTAGGATTAAAGGATACGCCACCACACCTGACTCAGCCCTCTTTATTTATTTCATTTTATTTTTTTCTGTGGTAGGGCTCAATAAGCTCAGGCTGACCTGAAATTCACTATGCAGTCTCAGGATGGTCTTAAACTCATGGCAATCTTCCTATATCTGCCTTCCAAGTGCTGGGATTAAAGGTGTGTGCCACCACACCCTACAGCCCTCTCTCTCTTTTTTTCATTTATTTGACAGAAAGAGGGAGAGAGAGAGAGAATGGGCATGCCAGGGCCTCCAGCCACTGTAGACAAACACCAGATGTGTGCACTCCCTTGTGCATCTGGCTAACGTGGGTCCTGGGAAATTGAACCTGGGTACGTTGGCTTTGCAGGCAAATGCCTTAACCACTAAACCATCCCTCCAGCCTGGCTCTCTCTCTCTCTCTCTCTTTTTTTTTTTTTTTTGATGAAGGGTCTCACTCTAACAGAAGCTGGAAGTCACCTGGCCTTGAATTCATGGTGATCTTCCTATTTCAGCCTCTCGAGTGCTGAATTAAGGGTGTAAGCCACCATGCCTGGCTACATATCATAGAGTAGAACATTTTGAGAGCTAGACATGAAATGGATATTAAACAAGATTTCCTGGATCTTTCTTCTTTAACTTTTCTAGATTAGTCAATCAGGTACCTGTAATTAGACATAACAAGAAGGAACTTACTAAAGTCAAGGGATGACCAGAAGAAAGGTTTAAAACTAATGAGATGTAGTAGTTTGATTCAGGTGACCCCATAAACTTAGGTGCTCTGAATGCTAGGTTCCCAGGTGATGGAGATTTGGGAATTAACGCCTCCTGAAGTCAGTGTATTACTGGGGTGGGCTTATGGGTATTATGGCCAGTGTCCCCTAGCCAGTGTTTGGCACATGTTCCTGTTCCTATTGTCATTCTGATGTTGGCCAGGGGGTGATGTTGGCCCTCTGATATGCCATCATTTTTCCCTGCCATCATGGAGCTTCTCCCTTGAGTCTGTAAGCCAAAATAAACCTTTTTTCCCACAAGCTGCTCGTGGTAGGGTGATTTCTGCCAGCAATGTAGACCTGACCGCAACAGAGATAATGAGAATAGAACGAAAACGTGGAGGGAAAGATCCTAGAAGTAGCAAAATGGTTGTACATAAGTAAAAACCTGTTCTTGTAGAGACAGATATTATCTCTAACTTGTGGCCCTATACCTTTTTGCTCAATGCAGCACTATAGATAGAGAGGTGCTATCTGTATTTCATTATTATAGGAATTCTGGGCAAGGACCCAAAAAAGCCATCTCTTATTCACTTCTACTCTAAATTGGGAAACAGTAAGAACCCCTTGGTTTCTTTGCATTTCAGTCTACTTCTAGAACATTTTTAGGAATGTATGTTTGTGGAAAGAAGTACAAGGTTAAAAGGACTTGCCTACTTTCACTCCCCCTTTTCAACTCCTCTTCCTTCCCCCAGTAGGCAAATCATGGTGGAATTTTCAAAAGAGAAACTTTAGTCAAGAGGGTAGGAGAGGAACACATTTTACATCTAAACACCTAATTAATAATTTGATTTATAGGTATTTAAAGAATATTGACTTTGACTTAAAGGATTAGGAATAGGGTCAGTGTCTAGGAGGCAGGAATGGCTGCCCCAAGTCCTCGCTACTAGATTAGAAACACACAAGGTAAGGCAGAGTAGCATTAATGTTAGGATTATAGAAAGCACCTCTCAGAAGAAAAAAACACTGGGGACAAATTCTCTATCTCCAGGTCAAGGAAGGCAACAAGGATATTGTTTTAGTCCTAACTCTCATTTACCAGGCTCTTTAAATAACTGTATATGTCCAGAAGGAGCTAGGATGTTTTCTGCTACACAAAAGAGAAACGGAAGACTGCTTGTACAGGACCAGCACTAGGGGGCACTGGAGCAAAGAACATGAGCACGAACTCCTGACCTGGCCAGACAGCTTTACCTTGGCAAATTAGGCAAACAGAAGAAATACCCACTGGTGAAACTCAGTGAATATCCATTCCAAATAAAGATCTAAGCCAGTTCATGATGCAGTCTTCTCAAATACTTCAGTTAATTAATTAATTTGCACATGTGTGAATAAAGGCATGCTAGAGGTTCTTGCCACTGCAAATGAATGCTAGATGCTCATGCTACTTTTTGTGTCCAGCTCATGTGGGTGGCTTGGGAATTGAACCTGGGCAGGCTGTCTTTGCAAGCAAGCATCTTTAATGGCTAAACCATCTTTCAGTCCCTATGCCTTAAATTTTATTAAAACTCCAAAAATTATTACCATTTATAATTTCCAGAACGACAGTGTTCATGACAGAACAGAAAAAAATTTAGCCGGTGTGGTAGTGCATGCCACTTGAGAGGCAGAGATAGGAGGATCACTGTGAGTTTGAGGCCACCCTGAGACTACATAGTGAATTCCAGGTCAGCCTGAGTTAGAGTGAGGCCCTACCTTAAAAAAACAAAAACAAAAACAAAAACAAACAAAAAGTTTTAGGAAGAACTCTTTAAAAAAAACAAAATCAGGGTTGGAGAGATGGCTTAGCTATTAAGGTGCATGCCTGTGAAGCCTAAGGACCCAGGTTCGATTCTCCAGGTCCCATGTAAGCCAGATGCACATGGTGGCACATACTTCTGGAGTTCATTTTCAGTGGCTAGAGGCCCTGGTGCACCCATTCTCTCCACCACCCTTGTCTCAAATAAATAAATAAATAAATAAATAAATAAATAAATAAATAAAAATCTTAAAAAACAAAAACAAAACAAGTCGGGAGCACTCAGGAGGCAGAGGTAGAAGGATCGCTATGAGTCTGAGGCCACCCTGAGACTACAGAGTGAATTCCAGGTCAGTGTGGGCTAGAGTAAAGTGCTACTTAAAAAAAAACAAAACCCAAAAAACTTGGGAAGTATTGGTAGGGTGATTGCTGTGAGTTTGAGGCCACTCTGAGACTACATAGTGAACTCCAGGTCAGCTTGTGCTAAAGTGAGACCATACCTCGAAAAAACCAAGACAATAAATAAATAAATAAATAAATAAATAAATAAATAAATTTTTAGGAACAAAATTGGGCTGGAGTGATGACTCAGCAATTAAGGCACTATTGCCTGCAAAGCCCAAGGGCCTGAGTATGATTTCCCAGTACCAATATAGAGCCAGATGCACAAACTGGCACATGCATCTGAAGTTGGTTAGCAGTGGTTAGAGGCCTTTGTGTACCCATTCTCTCTCTCTCTGCCTTTCTCTCATTTCCTCTCAAATAAATAAATAAATGTTCAGGAAAAAATTAAAGAGCAAAAAGTGTTTTAGGTATATCAGTATTAGAGTCATCCATATATTTTCATAAGCATTAAAATGATGCATTTCAAATAACTAACTTCCAATGTAAATAGGCTTAGGCATTCAGCAAGATGAAAGAAAGATGTGTGACAACTATGTTAAAACCACTCAACAGCCAGGTGTGGTTCCCAGCACTCGCTCGCCTTTAATCCCAGCACTCGGGAGGCAGAGATAGGAGGAGTTCAAGGCCACCCTGAGAATACATAGTGAATTCCAGGTCAGCCTGAGCTAGAGTGAGACCCTACCTTAGAAAACAAAAAAAACCCCACTTAACTAACAATCATTAGATTATAGATCATGTGATCTACAATCAATCAATCAATGTGCTGTGGGAAACTTGGTAAAAACAGAAACTATAACAACACAAGCCTCTAGAACTAGCTGCATTAGAACTTAATTCAAGAATGTCAAGAGAGCTAACATAAGGTACTAACGTGAGATATAAGTAACTGACTTGTGCTCTGTGATTTTAAGCAAGTTTGAATCTCTGTAAGGCAGAGGTTCCATATGTATAAAAGGGAATTAGAACTTACACTTTATAGTATCATTATTAAGATGATTAGTGCATTTTCATTCATGTGATTTATAAAGTCTCACATCAGTAAAGTATTAATTTCTCCTTCCAGTCTTCATCTAAAATGAACAGATTTCATCAGACAATTTTCAAATCCCCTTATAGTTCTACCAATATAACACAGGGCAATGTCAGCATTTTTCTAGGATTCATGCTAGCTCAACAGTTCTGTACTATATGCTATCACCCAACACCTGAGATTACTGTGGAGAATTAAGATTTTGTTTTGTTTTTGTTTTTCGAGGTAGGGTCTCACTCTAACTCACAGCTGACATGGAATTCACAATGTAGTCTCAGGGTGGCCTTGAACTCATGGTGATCCTACCTCTGTCTCCCAAGTGCTGGGATTAAAGGCGTGCACCACCACACCCAGCAAGATGTTCTAACAATATTAAACATTATTTTTGTGGTAAAATTGTATCATCAAAAAAAAACAATCACTTAAAAAGAATCTAACAGTATCAAGTGGATAGTAATTTTCTACCCTCCTTATGTATGCCGCCAAAGAAATTATACTTCCCAGAAGGAAAGAGATCTTATTCATCTATCTAGACGTTAGACATTTTCAGTATAGCAGTTATTAGCCTTAGCATAGACTAAAGAATTTTAGGGTATAAAGGATTGGGGATTGATGCAACTTTTAATTTCATAAATAAGAATTCTATGATACCGATAAATGTTTCAGTTGCTACAGTAGCCAGAAACCACTTTAAAATTTGTAACTTGCTTTAATATAAATTATATATTCTGAAATTACTTAAATGACTTGTCTCAAGATTATACAAGTTAATGATATGGTGGGAATGTTATAATCAGAATGCAAGTATTTATTGACCAGGATGCCAACAATAGAAAGTATATGTACACAAACCTTATGTTATATAACTTGTAAACATTTTTAAAGATTTATCTATTTATAATTATTTATTAGAGACGGGGGGAGGAAGAGAGAGAGAAAATGGGCATGCCAGGGCCTCTTGCTACTGCAAACGAACTCCATATGAACTTGCTACTCCAAACGAACTCCGCACGAGCTACCATGTGCATCTGGCTTATGTGGGACCTAGAGAATCGAACCTGGGTCCTTAGGCTTTGCAGGCATGAGCCTTAACTGCTAAGCCAACTCTCCAGCCCAACATGTAACTTTTTGGAAGGTGGTATACATACACTACATAAGGGGATCAGAAATTTGGCAATTCCGTATCTAGTATTATATAAATAATTGTTTTTTGAGGGGTCTCATTCTAGTCCAGGCTGACCTGGAACTCACTATGAAGTCTCAGGGTGGCCACGAACTCATAGTGATCCTCCACCTCTGCCTCCCGGGGCTAGGATTAAAGGCGTGCACCGCCACACCCAGCCCACTGTTTTTTGGGTTTTTTTGTTTAAGGTTTTTTTTTTTGTTGTTGTTTATTTATTTATTTGAAAGCGACAGAGAGAAAGAGGGAGGGGGAGGGAGGGAGGGAGGGAGGGAGGGAGGGAGGGAGGGAGGGAGGGAGGGAGAGAGAGAGAGAGAGAGAGAGAGAGAATATGAATGAGAATGGGTGTGCTAGGGCCTCCAGCCATTGCAAACGAACTCCAGACACATGTGCCCCCTTGTGCATCTGGCTAATGTGGGTCCTGGGGAATTGAGCCTCAAACCGGGGTCCTTAAGCTTCATAGGCAAGCGCTTAACCGCTAAGCCATCTCTCCAGCCCCATGTTTTTTGTTTAAATATTTTTATTTATTTACAAGGACAGACAGAGCGAGCAAGTGAGCAAGAGAGAAGAGACAGAGAGAATGGGAACCTCCAGCCACCGCAGACTCCAGATACATATGCTGCTCTTTGTATCTGGCTTTATGTGGATATTGGGGGAATGGAACCCAGGTTGTTAAGCTTTGTAGGCAAGCACCTTAACTGCTGAGCTATCCCTCTAGCCCCTGAATCATCATTTTAAAAGAAGAAAAGTCAGGGATGTAAATTAACAGTAAAAATTTGTATGTGCCCTGAGAATTCATTCCTTTCAAGATTATTACTTAAAGAACCACATTTATACTCTTAAGACACAGCTGATATAGAATCACCAGTAGTAAATAAAAACCACCGACAACTTCAAAATGAGAAGACATAATCTAGGAGGGTTTTGTATGCAATGTAAGTTTTTCAAAAAGTGATAAACAAAGCAAGTGAGTAATAAAGCACCTGAAAAATTCTGTAGCATTCTTTCTGACACAAAGAAAATTAGTGCTGGTTACTAAACATAAATAGCAATGTTGACAGCGACAAGCACAGTATATTTACTATGACCAATGAAAAAAAAAACCCAATTTTTATTAGGATAATGAGCCAGACAAAACTAAAGCAAAAGATGAGGAATTTCAAAGAATTCAAAAAATATATAGTTAAGAATAGAGATTCTCTCTCTATCAAGTATGGAATATATTTGTAAAAGAAGAAAATTTAAATTAGGGATAAGTAAGATTTAACCATTTATTACATTTCATTTTCAGGTAAGCATGATTCAGTTAAAATCCAAGTAACATGAACCCCAGACCTGCCTAGTAGACAGGCACTTTAAACAGCTAACAAGATTCTGATCTCAAACCCAGTAGATGCCAAGAAATAATTTAATTTTAATCTTTAAATTTTATTTATGAAAGAGAAAGGGAGGAGGGGAGAAAAGAAGATAGAATGGGTGTGGCAGGGTCTATAGCCACTGCAAATGAATTCTAGAAATGTGTGCCAACTTGTGCTGCAGGCTTTATGTAGATACTGGAGAAATTGAACCTGGGTCCTTTGTGAGCAAGTGCTCTAATGGATAAACCATTTCTCCAGCCCTAATCTCAATCTTTTTGTTTTGTTTTTGTTTTTCAAGGTAGGGTCTCACTTTGGTCCAGGCTGACCTGGAATTAACTATGTAGTTTCAGTATGGCCGTGAACTCATAGCATTCCCCCTACCACTGTCTCATGAGTGCTGGGATTAAAGGTGTGCGCCACCATGCCCCCAGCTAATCTCAAACTTTAATCAGAAATTAATGAGACTAGCTGAGTGTGGTGGCGCACGCCTTTAATCCCAGCATTTGGGAGGCAGAGGTAGGAAGATCTCTTTGAGTTAGAGGCAAACCTGAGACGACATAATGAATTCCAGGTCAGCCTGGGCTAGAGAGTGAGATATTACCTTGAAAAACCAAAAGACAGACTAATAGAACAGTATACAAAATCAACCAGTCAAAAAGTTGGCTTATTGGACTGGAGAAATAGCTCTGCCCAATGAATCCTGAAAGCCTGGATTCAATTCCATAGTGCCCACAGAAAGCCAGATGCACAAAGTAGTGCATGTCCTGAGTTCATTTGCAGTGGCAAGAGACCTTGGCATGCCCACACTCATTGCCTGTCTGTCTCTCAAATAAAACAGCTGTGACTAACATGAAGAATTTTCACATATTGTACTACATTTTTGCTTCAAGTAACTTTTTTCTTGGTTTTTGTCTGAAAACTTCATGTATGAACATTGGGTTATGCTGGTAGAAAACAGCAATCTGATCATTTTGGGGGGTTGCTGAGGCATTTGTGAGTCTTCCTTGTATATTAAGTGAGCAAAAGTCAAGCAACCAGCTTGTATGTGTTATCATAGAGCATCAAATCTTAAATTTATGAGTCCCTTGTCTTTTTAAAAATTTATTTAATTAGTTTTTTACTCGCTGAATACAGTCAAGTTGGTACCATTGTTAGCCTCCTCCCTGTTCTCCCCTCTCCCGCTCCTTTATCTTTTTTAAAATTTTTTTTGTTCATTTTTATTTATTTATTTGAGAGTGACAGAGAGGGGGGGGGGGGGGAGGGAGGGAGGGAGGGAGAGAATGGGCGCGCCAGGGCCTCCAGCCACTGCAAACGAACTCCAGACGCGTGCGCCCCCTTGTGCATCTGGCTAACGTGGGTCCTGGGGAATGGAGCCTCAAACCGGGGTCCTCAGGCTTCACAGGCAAGTGCTTAACCGCTAAGCCATCTCTCCAGTCCTCCTTTATCTTTTTAAAAATAAATATTTATTTATTTGAGAGAGAGAAAGAGGCAGAGAGAGAAAAAGACAGAAAGGGAATGGGTGCACCAGGGCCCTAGCCACTGCAAATGAACTCCAGATATATGCGTCCCCTTGTGCATATGGCTTACATGGGTCCTGGAAAGTCGAATTGGGATCCTTTGGCTTTGCAAAGCCATCCTTCATCCTTTGTATTTGCTATGAGACCACCTTTTCTCTTTAATTTGGCACTATTAATTTTTTTTCTTCATTGTCAGAGGTCTTTTCATTACCAAACCACTTTTTCTACCTATTCCCACATCTAATTCCTGATTCTTATTTAAAGTCATAAATGTAGCCAATTCTTAGTAAATGTTAACCTTCAGGATGGGAATTTTTGTTTGTTTCCTTCAATAAAAAGTAATATATATTGCAGTCCTTTTGAATTTTCCTTCCTTATTTGCAT
Organism: Jaculus jaculus; assembly: GCF_020740685.1. Classification (NCBI taxonomy): domain Eukaryota; kingdom Metazoa; phylum Chordata; class Mammalia; order Rodentia; family Dipodidae; genus Jaculus; species Jaculus jaculus. The sequence continues at coordinate 27,193,344 of NC_059118.1, forward strand.
AACTTTTGGAGACTTTTTTTCAAAATGTGGTATAGTATATTGTAGTTGATCCTATGTAAGATGAAAAATGATATAATAAATTATGTTTTCAACATAAAAATTATACTATAGTTATAGTGACAAGGACAGCATACTTGCATAGACACATAAACACAGACCAATGGAATAGAATAGAGAACCCAGAAATAAACCCATTCAGATGTGGTAACCCAATTTTTGCCAAAGACATCAAAACATACAATGAAGAAAAAAAAAACATAGCCTATTCAACAGATGGAGCTGGCAAAACTGGACATCCACTTGATCAAGAATAAAATGAAGCCAGGTATGATTGCATATGCCTTTAATCCCAGCACTTGGGAAGCTGAGGTAGGAGGATTGCCATATGAGTTTGAGGCCACCTTGAGACTACATAGTGAATTCCAAGTCAGCCTGGGCTACAGTGAACAACAAAAAGAGTAAAATTAGACCCACATATCTCATCCAGCACAAAGCTCAGTTCAAATTCAAAATGGATCAAAGACCTTTATGTAATGTCAGAAACACTGAAAATACTAGAGAAAAAATAAAGGAAATACATGGGAAATTATAGGTCTAGGTAGGAACTTTCTGAGGAGGACTTTAGTATCACAGGAAACAGTTCCAAGACTCAACAAATGGGACTACATGAAATGAAATATTTACTTCACAGCAAAGAAAAGAATCAGCAGAGTGAACAGAAGCCTACAGAATGGGAGATCTTTGCAGCTACTTCTCTGACAGGGGGTTGAGTTCTAGAATATAAAAAGAATTGTTGGGCCAGGCATGGGGGCGCATGCCTTTCATCTCAGCACTTGGGAGGCAGAGGTACTCTTGATTACTGCTGTGAGTTCCAGATCAGCCTGGACTTACTAATTTGGGACCCTACTTCAAAAAAAAAAAAAAAATGCAAAAACTAAACAACAAAACCAAAATTGTTGCTGGGTGTGATGACACACGCTTTTAAAGCCAGCACTCTGGAGGCAGAGGTAGGAGGATCACTGCGAGTTCAAGGTCACCCTGAGACTACATAGTGAATTCCAGGTCAGCCTGGACTAGAGTAAGACCCTAACTTGAAAAGCCAATAAATAAATATATAAATAAATAGGCTAATGAAATGAATAGTTCTCAAAAGAAGAAACACAAATGAACAACATGTATTTTAAAAAAAAGTTCAACATTTTTATCCATCATGGAAATGCAAATTAAAACAACTGAGATTTCATCTGACCCAGACAGAATGGCTATCATTAAGAAAATTGACAACAAGTTGGAGACGTTATGGGGAAAGGGAACTCTTATTCATTTGGAGGGAATATAAACTGGTGCAGCCACTATGGAAACTGCCATGGAAGTTTCTCAGAAAGTTAAAAATTAGGCCAGGCATGATCTTAAATCCCAGCACTCAGAAGGCAGAGGTAGAAGGATCACTGTGAGTTCTAGGTTACCCTGGAACTACAGAGTGAGTTCCAGGTCAGCCTGGACTTACTAGTGAGACCCTGCCTTGGGGGAAAACAAACAAAACACAACAAACACAACAAAAAAGGTTAAAAATTAAACTACCCAATTCAATGACCCAGTCATACCACTCTTGTGCATATACCTAAAGGATTCTATGTGCTATCACAGAGAATATTTCCACATCCATGTTTTACTGCAGCTGTATTCACAATAGCTAGGAAATGGGATGAAACTAAATGTTCATCAACTGATGACTGGATAATAAAAATAAGTATAAACACAATGGAGTTTTACTCAGCTATAAAGAAAAATGAAGTGATTAAATTTGCAAGAAAACTGATGGGACTGGAAACAAATTATGCTAAGTGAGGTTAACCCAAGCCCAGAAAGACAAAACTCACATATTGCCTCTCATATGTGGATCTTAACTTTCAATGTTTGTATGGATGTAAGTGCTAGGATACGAGATAGGAGAGGAACAACAGGGGATGAGGAGGAAAGGACAGAAGAAACCTGGTAGTACAAAAGCAGAAGGCTAATTTGAGGGGGATGGGAAGGTACAGGAAGGTAAAAACTGTCTGAAAACAAAAAAAAAATCCAATTCTTCATATGTTTATAAAAAAACTAAAACAGGGCTGGAGAGATGGCTTAGCAGTTAAGGCGCTTGCCTGCGAAGCCTAAGGACCCATATTTGACTCTGAAGGTCCCATGTAAGCCAGATGCACAAGGTGACACAAGTGGCCCCAAGGTCACACATACACACAAGGTGGCACACATGTCTGCAGTTTGATTAGAGTGGCTGAAGGAGGCCCTGGTGTGCCAATTCTCTCTCTCTGTCTCTCCCCCTCTCATAAAAAGGGGGAACAGTCTGTTGGGCTTGCCTCAAAAGACAAAAACAACAAACTAAAACAGCTGGGTGTGTGTTAATCCCAGCAAATGGGAGGCAGAGGTAGGAGGATCATGTGAGTTCGAGGCCTGAGATTACACAGCGAATTCCAGATCAGCCCGGGCTAGAGTGAAGCCCGGGCTAGAGTGAAGCCCAACCTCGAAAAACCAACACCAAAACCCCTAAAACAAATTCAAGTAACTCAAGATAATTGAAATGTATATGGATGTAAAAATGGAAGAAACCCAATCCAAAAGTAAAAAAAAAAAAGAAATCAGAATTGTATATAATAAATTACTGATATAAAATTTTAACATATATACTTAATATCCCTTATTTTTATCATATTATGAAAATATGGCTTGGATAGGTGGTTCAGTGGTTAACAGTGCTTCCTGGCCCAGTTTGATTCCCTAGTACCCATGTATAGCCACATGCACAAAATAGCACATGTGTCTGGAGTTCACTGGCAGTATTGGGAGGCCTCTCTATCTGCCTCTTTCTCTCTCTCTCAAGTAACTAAGTAATAAGTAAGTAAGTAAAATATCAGGAAAAAAAAAAAAAACACTTCAAAAATTGGAAGTGTTTTTGAGATAGGGTCTCACTATGTAGCTCATGTTGGTCTTGAACTTGAAATCCTTCTGTCTCAGCCTTTTAAGTGTTAGGACTGCAGATGTGTGAGACCATGCCCAGATATGTAACATGGTTTTAGTGTCCTCTCCTATTAATAAAAGAAAGTTAATTTAAAATTTGGGAGCTGGAGGGATGGCTTAATGGTTAAGGTACTTACCCGAGAAACCTAAGGACTCAAGTTTGATTCCCCAGGACCCACGTAAGCCAGATGCACAAAGTGGCGCAAGTGTCTGGAGTTAGTTTGCAGTGTCTAGAGGCCCTGATATGCCCATTCTCATTCTCAGTCTTTCTTTGACTCTTTCCAATAAATAAATAATTAAATAAATAAAGTATTTTAAGAAATGTTGGTACTTTTCAATACTTCTCAGAAACTCCTTTATTAAATAAAAGGAAAAGGGGCTGGAGAGATTGCTTAGTGGTTGAGGCATTTGCCTGTGAAGCCTAAGAATCCAGGTTTGATTCACCAGGTCCCACATAAGCCAGATACACAAGGTGGTGCATCCATCTGGAGTTCGTTTGCAGTGGCTAGAGGCCCTGGCATGCCCACCCTTCCCCCATCTCAAATTAAATAGATAAAAATAAATATAAAGAAAAGAAATTTGGTTTATAGGCCTGAAATTGTCAATAAATTAAAACGATATCCAATCTATAGCTATCCTTCCAACTAAAAACAAACAAAAAAACTTCAACTCTTTTTCAAATGTTGAAAAATTCTTAGGAAGGAAAAACAGAAAAAAAAATTGTGAAAAAATAATATCCAGACATGGTGGTGCACACCTTTATTCCCAACACTTGGGAGGCTGAAGAAAGAAAATTGCTGTGGGTTCGAGGCCAGCCCTAGACTACATGGTGAATTCCACGTCAGCCTGGGCCACAGTAAGACCCTACCTCAAAAAACCAAAAAGATCCACATTAAGCTAGTGGGTTAATATGCAAACATGTTAATTACCCTTGGAACTAAACAACTTCCGACTTATTAAAATGAGGATATATAAGTATCATACTATCCATATGGCTCTTTAAATGTCTGCTTTTTACTTACATGTTCAAGCCTCCCTCAATTCATGAAATAACTGAAACGTTTGTTTTATGGTTATGTCAGAAAATTTCAATGTGTCAGCCATTTTTTAATATTGATTTTATTCATGGTTGGTATATTCATGATTTCTTGTTTCACCCTTTCTCCCCCTCCTCCCTTTTCTCCCTGCTTCTCTCCTTCCTCTTACCTACCCTCCCTCCTTCTGTAAGAACAAAGATGTGATCATTTAAAAGTGGCCTGGGGATCTGGGAAAACAAGACCAGACCACTCTTGCAGGGAAAACTAAAACCATCTGAGATAAGTCCTATCTTAGAGCCAGAGCAGTAGCAGACTAGTTCTCTCCCTCAGAGACCTTGAGGGACTTAAGAGATCTCTCCCACTCTCTCCTGCTTCACAAAAGTCAGTGCCCATTAAAACACTACTTATGTTCTTCATTTCCAGAGTCTCTCTCTGGTACTGACTGCATCACACCACCCTGGGATGGTACTATATCTCTCCTAATAAAGCTTCAACTCTCAGCCACCTGCCATCAAACCAGCCTGTTGTTCTCCCTTTCATCCTGCTTAAAAAAATTTTTTTTGTTTATTTTTATTTATTTGAGAGCGGCAGACAGAGAAAGAGGCAGAGAGACAGAGAGAATGGGTGCATCAGGGCCTTCAGCCATTGCAAATGAACTCCAGATGCGTGCACCACCTTGTGCATCTGGTTTACATGGGTACTGGGGAATCAAGCCTTGAACCAGGATCCTTAGATTTTATAAGCAAGTGCTTAAACTGCTAAGCCATCTCTCCAGCCCCTCATCTTGCTTTTTATCCCCCCTTCCTTCCATTCATTTTTCTTAAAATTTTATTTTTTGAAAATCTTTAAGTCATGCTCCTCCTTAAGAGATTTGGATTTGATTCTGTTAGGTGCTCAGGGACACCACTATTACAGACACTAAAAATATCTTAACTTTTCCCTTTCTCTCTCTCCCTTCCTCCCTCCTTCTGAAAGAGAATTGTGTGAAAACTAGCCCATGGCTACATACTTTCATTAAGAGAGACATTCCTCCCTTTAATCTGTGACAAATTTTAAAACAGGTTAAAACACTTCACTCCATGAACAGAGCTGGCATGTGCTTATTTCTACAGACCACTGTGCAGGGCATAGCTCTTTAGGATCTTTGCTTTATCAGAAAGGTATTAGACATCCTATTTTAGAAGAACCCTAGACTTTCCAGGTTAGAAATGACCCTCAGTGTGAAACAGGCCTCAGGGTTCTTTTGGGTGGGTAGGTGGATGAGTGTGTGTATTTATTGAGGGGCTTGGAAGAAGGAGAGTGACAGAGGAAAAAGGAGGGGAGGGGGAAGAGGATGGAAATGTCAGGCATGCATGTGTAAGTCAAAGGACAACTTTGGATATGTTCTCACCTTCCACCTGGCAGGGGCTTTCATTCTGTTCATTACTGTTTGGTAGGGTAGCTGGCTTGTGAGCTTTGGGACAACTTTCCTGCTTCTCTGCCCTTGAGCATGCTGTGATTACAAATGATATCATTATAGTTGTCCAACTTTTACATGGGTGCTGGGGACTTGAACTTAGGTTACTCATGCTTGTGTGGCAAGCCTTTTATCCACAAAGCCATCTGCCGAGCCCCCTTTATACCTTCTTATAAGAAAGCTAAAGTCTACTATAAGGTTAATTTTACATGTTCAGGGATAAATTAAAACATATATTTATATTTTGTATGCTGTGTGTAGTTAAGTGTATGCATGTGTGTTCATGTACAGAGGTCAGAGATTGTTGAGTGTCTTCCTAAACCAATCGTCCATCTTATTTCCTGAAAAAGAGTCTCTCATTCAACTTGAAGCTTACCTACTGTTTTACAGTTACACTGACTACCAGTGAGGACTAGCGACTGTCCTGCCTCTGCCATTCTCAGGGGTTACAAGGGTGCATACCACACCAAGCTTTTATTTGTTTGTTTTTTAAATGCAGTACTGAGGATTGACCTCAGGCTCTCATGCTTGGGCAGCAAGTACTTTTACCATCTGAGTCATTTCCTTAGCACTAAAACAAAATTTTATTCAGGGGATGGAGAGATGGCTCAGTAATTGGACACTTGCTTGCAATGCCTGATGGTTGGGTTAGATTTTATAGTACCCACATAAAACCAGATGCAAAAAGTGATGCATGTGTCTGGAATTGTTAGCAATGGCAGGAGACCCTGGCATGCCTACATGCACTCACTCTATCTTTATTTCAAATAAATAAAATAAGTTTTTATTCATAATTTTAAGTTTTTAACTTAAATAATGTTATTTACATATTAATTAAACTTTTAAATTTATTTGCAAGCAGAGAGAGAGAGAGAGAGAGAGAGAGAAGAGAGAGAGAGAGACAGATACAAAGATGGAGGGAGGGAGGGGGAAAATGGGTGCTCCAGGGCCATCAACTACTGAAAACAAATTCTAGATGCATGCGCCATTTTATGCATCTGACTTGATGTGGGTACTGGGGATTGTACCGAGGTTGTTAGACTTTACAGGCAAACACCTTAACTGCTGAGCCAACTCTCCAGCCCCAAATCTATATATTAAAACAAAAACTAAAAAATTAAAAGGTTATATATTCTTTAACTTTTACCTTTTACTATTACTGCTCCTTAGAGCATTTAATTTAACATAACTTTTGTTCCTAGCAGCATGCCTTTTTCTTAAAGAAATAGCATGTTTCTTATAAATATTTTAATTAATTATATGTGTGTGTATGTGTGTAATGTGTATCTATGCATGTGCATGTATATTGTATTGCTTGAAGACTTGGCTATCTTCCAAAAGAAGTAAACATATACTCATAAATAAAAAATGTATAAAAATTAATATATATTTTATGAAGATTATACTTATGTAATTGATCAATATTAAGAAAGATTATTATATTAATAATAACCCTTTTGAGTATGGAATTTTTACTTACTTTGGAAGGAGAACCATCAGTAATTTTCACCAATTGCCATAGAATCGAGTAATGGGAACATTGCAGTGCTTGCACGACTATCTGTATCAAATGATAAAGAAAAACATTTAATGAAAAATTCAAACAAGTGAAACAACTTATGTTTGCACATGAAAATATTCATATTTGCTTTAATTTTATGGTAAAGCCTCAAATCTAAATTTTATAAAAAGAATAAATAAAAACATTTGGTTCAAAAAGATATACCAGGGACTGGAGAAATGGCTTAGCGGTTAAGGCACTTGCTTACAAAGCCAAAGGGCTCAGGTTCGATTCCCCAGGACCCACGTAAGCAGATGCACAAAGTGATGCATGCATCTGGAGATCTTTTTCCATGGTTAGAGGCCTGGCACACCCATTCTCTCCATCTACCTCTCCCTTTCAAATAAATGAATAAACATTAAAAAATTGTTTAAAAAGATAGACCAATATATTAACCTGTTAAATAAAGATATATTTGGGTAATATGGACTCAAATAACAATATGCTTTAAAAAATGTAGTGTCATGAACATTTTGCTTAGATTTTTAGAAAGAAATTGATGAAACTATTTTATCCAAATTTCCAACTGAAATATTCTACTTATTTTAAATAACTTTAATGTAAGATATAACACACATATCAAAAATAGTATAAACAAGTATAAAGATTAAATTAAAATAAAACAAAAATACCTATGTAACTACTACCTATGTCAAGACACAGAGCATGTCAATATCTCATTCCCTATCATTTCTTTCTTCTAAGGTTTACGGCTACTCTGACTTACATGTTAATATTTGCTGGGTGTGGTGGCTTATGCCTGTGTGTGTGTGTTGTGAGTGGGGGGGGAGGGAGAGGAAAAGGGGGAAGGGGAGAAGGGGAGAGGAAGGGAGAGAAGGTGGGGGAAAAAGAAAACAAGAGATAAGAGAGAGGAAAGAGAAAGAGAGAATTGGTATACCAGGGCCTCAGCTGGTACAATTGAACTCCAGATATGTGTGTCATCTTGTATGTATATCCAACTTTGCACTCCTTTGTCACTTTGTGCATCTGGCTTACTTGGGACCTGGAGAGTGGAACATGGGTCCTTAGGATTTGCAGGCAAGCACCTTAACCACTAATCTCTCTCTCCAGCCCTTAACTTATATATTTTAACTGCTTAAGTCTACATCCCTGAAGTTTATTATGACTGGTTATGAACTCTAATATGTAATAGTTTGATTCTACCTTCTTTTGGTTAACATGTGTTTAAAATTTATACATATTGGGGCTGGAGAGATGGCTTAGTGATTAAGGTGCTTGTCTGTGAAGCCAAAGGACACAGGTTCAATTCCCCAGGACCACATAAGCCAGATGCACAAAGTGATACATATGTCTGGAGTTCATTTACAGTAGCTGAAGGCTCTGGTGCACCCATTCTCTCTCTCAGCCTCTTTTTCTCGCCCAAAAATAAATAAAAAATTCAAATTTACACATATTTCATGTTCCTATAGTTTATTAAACTTTGGTCTTGTAAAACATTTACAACATTCCTCTAATTCATCTATTATGAATAAACTATTTTGTGAATAAACTTTTACAGTGATTTGAGATTTAGGTCATTGTGGATAACATATATATGTGTCTCCTAGTACACTGTGTCATTTTCCCCATGCCAGTGTTTGGCACACTCTCCTGTTCCTGTTGTCCACATGGTATTGGTCAGAAGGTGATGTCCATCTTCTTCTGCTCATACCATCATTTTCTCTGCCACCATGGAGCTTCCCCTCAAGTCTGTAAGCCAAAATGAACCTCTCTCTCTCTCCCTCTCTCTCTTTTTTCCCCCCACAAGCTGCTCTTTGGTGGTTTCTGCCAGCAATGCAAACCTGACTGCAACAGTAAAATTGGTACTGAGGAGTGGTGTCATTTGCTGCTAGACACCTGACTGTGCGGCTTTGGCCTTTTGGAGCTGATTTTCAAGAGGAATGTGGAAGGATTTGAAATCTTGGCCTAAGAGATACCTTGCAGTGCTTATAGGCACAGCTTGATGGACTATTCTGGTCAGAGTTGAAAGGCCTGAATGCAGAAAGAACTATGGACTGTGAGGTCTGGCTTATGGAGGTAAGAAAGAGCTTAACCTGGACTGGGATAGAAGCAGTTTGTGTGAGAGGTTTGTTGTTATGCCCATGTCCTGAGAACTTATGCAGATTGTAGTGCATAGAAACAGATTGGTGTGTGCAGAGGGATATGGCACAGGAAAAAAAAAAAAAAAAAGAAATCTTTGGGATGAAAATTCTGTTCATTCAGCTGCAATTGTATAAGAAATTACAACCATTGAGATTGGGCCAGCTAAGGGAGTGTCCTGTTCTTCAAAGTCTACTTTACTCCCTTCTGGATTAAAAAGGTGGCATTCTACCTGGTATTACCAGTCATTTTTGCATTTTATTCTCCATACAATATTATCCTAACTTGTCCATGAATCATTTATTCTGTAATATCATCTCTCCGGAAGAGACAAAACTAGAACAAGCAATAAAAAAACTTAAAAAGCCAAAAGGATTGTTTCAATTTATATGCTTTTTCTCCAGGAACACTGCTGAGATCCTAGGATCTGAGGACCAAGAATTTCTTTCAGTTTTACTTCTCTGTCCTCATGTTTACATGAAGCAATATTATCCTAGGAAGAAAAAGTCATGTATAGGGTACATTTTTGGGCACATTAGAACCAGGACAGCCTTTTCTATCTACTCTTTCTCCTTTTACCTGAAGGATACCCAAGCCCAGGGCACATTGAGGAAAACAGTGACACTCTAGTTCCCCTTAAATTATACTGTATAGCGGGGTTGGGGGAGGGAGGTGACAATGTCCACAGCGTTAAACAACCGAGACATTGAAATTATATTATTACATTAGACAGCACCAAATTAACCATTATATAATTGTTAGCAGCTCTTTCTTGAATTTTATATCTCCTACTAGCAGATATTATCAACCAGAATCACTCAGCTTTCCATTATTTTGAGCAGTCTTGTAGTTGATTCCAAACTCGCTTATATGTCAAAGATGAGGTAGATCCTCCTGCATCTACCTCAGAAATGCCAGAAGTACCATACTTGATGTCACATATCTTAATATTCTGTGCTAGCAATGTAAATTAAGACCAAGGTATAATTTCTAGAGTATTTACATTTTGAAAAACTACATTTACATAGAAGGTAAAGTCTGAATTGAGACAATAGCAAAAAATATGTATTAATACTCACATGTACAAGTATAAATCTGTATGCATACAATATGCTTAAATTTCTAGTAATTTTAGTTATTTTATTTTTATATTCACAAGAGACCTTAAGGAGTCTAAACTTTCTAGTGGGCATGCACATAAAAGAAAATTAAACATAGTCTATTTCTGACATCCAGTTTTCAACTTCCCATCATTTTTAGACTGAGTTGAGTGACATCACTGTATTTAAAGTATCCTTAGAAGCAAATTAATGACCAATATGTCTGGCAAAGATGAACATGAAAACAATGGTCAAAATTCACTAGCATTAGGGAAACATAATGCATGCTAAAAGAGGAGGCTGAGATACCATTACTGCCCAGGCAGGGTGGATGAAATAAAGCTACACATTAGGAAGTGCTAGTAAAGATGTAGAGTAATTGGGCCTCTCATGCACTGCTGTCAGAAAATAAAATGCCAGCTTTCTAAAAAAGGGCTTGGCAGTTGACAATAAAGTGAAACGTACTTACCATAGGGTCTAGCAACTGGATTCATTGGCATTTATAGAAATAAAAATGTTCAAACCAAAATCTGTGTACAACTACTCATGACAGCCTTAACTGTGACAGCCAAAAGACAGAGACAACTCAAGTATCTTTCAACTGGTAGAGAATAAAACTAGAAAGAATCCAAACCATGAGGGTATAACTCAGCAATAAAAGAACCCACGACTTATTCAAACAACTTGTACTATCTCACAGAAATTATTTTCCATGGTTACATTTTGTACAATGAAACATACTATGTTCTATAGGCTTCCATACTCTTAAGGCATTACTCTTTAAAAACTTGAAAAAATAAAAGTACAGTAATGGAGAAACAGATTATCAGTGTCAAGGAGTTGCAGGTGGGGGTGAGTGACTATATAAAAGGATTATGTGATGGTGAGACTTTTTAATGTACATATTAAATTTCAAAAGACTAAACATAAAAACTGGTCAGTATTACTGTCTAGTAAGTTTTAAAATGTAACTGTGGCTGGAGAGACAGGGCAGTGGACAGGAAAGGGTACTTGTCACTCAAGCTTTAGGGGCTGAAAAAGACCTGAGTCTACCCTGTCCCAAGACTCATATAAAAAGCTGGGTGTGGCCACACAGCCTTGTAACCCCAGTTTCATGGAAAGTGGAGTCTAACCAACAAGGTGGCTAGGGGTTCAGTGGGAGACTCTGTTTTCAAGGAAAACACTTGTAAGGGCAATAGAGAATAGCCCAAAGCCAATATTCTCCTCTGGCTTCTGCATGTAGCACACATCATGCCACACATACTACACACACACACTCTGTTTTCAAGAAAAACACTTGTAAGGGCAATAGAGAATAGCCCAAAGCCAATATTCTCCTCTGGCTTCTGCATGCAGCACACATCATGCCACACATACTACACACACACACACACACACACACACACACACACACACACACACACTCACACACACGCACACACCCCAACCCCCCCACCAAGATGGTAGAATGAAATCAGCATTTTTCTTGAAGAAATGTCAAGAAAAGCATAAACAATGATGCAAACCATGTGATAAAAACCAGCAAATAACTCAGTTTGACAGGCCTTTTAGTAATGAAAGGATTTATTCAATATACTATGTCACTAACACTAACAGGCTAACAACCATAACATGTTAGAAATTTAAAAAGATTATTAGAAGCATAAAATAAATAAATAAAATCAAGACTTAGTAAAGGTTAATTTTTGTCATATAATTAAAAGACTTCCCAGAGAATAAATTACAAAACAGGTTAGTGTACATTTTGGGACCGTAGGCTATTACTTTCAAACTTATTCATAACTTTAGACTGTCTAAAAAATAAAATGGTATGAAGAAGAATGTATCAACAGTAAGTCCAGAGCAAATATGTTTATATACAGCAGAAAGCATATGGGATTATGTGCTAATATCACATAATGTCAGTCTATGTTTAAAGAGTTCATATGCACTAGCCCTTTATCTCTGAACATACTATAAGCCCAGTCAAAAGAATCTTGCTACTTCCCATCTCAGTTCAAACACTCAATGAACAATTCTTATTAATGTTCTTGGAACCTAAGAAAATCCAGGCAGATAGTTCTCTAAGTAACTGTGTGGGCAATATAACATTTAAGACAATAAAATGATATGATACTTTGCAGAACTAGAATCACAGTCCATATAAAAGGACTGAAGTAGGGCATAGTAATGATAACAAGGTAATAGTTATTCAAAGAGATAACCAACATAAAATTGGTGATTCATGTAAAAAAGTCAAAAGACTTAAATGTAGGGCTGGCAGATAGCTCAGTGGTTAATGGTGCTTGCCAGATGCACAAAATGGCACATGAATCTGGAGTTCATTTGCACTGGCAAAAGGTACTGGTGTGCCCATACTCACTCTCACTCTCAAAATAAACAGATACAAATATTAAAAAAATAAGATAGATTTAAATGTATAAAGAAAGGGGATGGGGACGTAGTTCAGTAGTAGAAAATGCAAGGTCTCACATGAGCAAGGCCTCAGGTATAATCCTCAGCACAATAAGCAAAATAAAGAGACTGCATTTAACTGATTTGGAGATGCAATGGAAAGGCTTACTAAGTATAAGTCGAAAGAAAAATAGAAAACTGATAATTTTATTTATATCAAAACAGACATGCATATTAATATAACTTGTAAATAAAATCCTTACATAAAGTATTATGGCAAGTGGCATAAAATTAAGAACATTAATATAGAGTAAGGACTAAAAAGAATTTGATGGTAGGGTCTCATCTAGCTCAGGCTGACCTGAAATTCACTATGTAGTCTCAGGGTAGCCTTGAATCCACAGCAATCCTCCTACCTCTGCCTCCCAAGTGCTGGGATTAAAGGCGTGTGTCACCAAGCTCAGCTTTCATACTGGTATTTTTTAGCCCAAGAATCAGACATAAATTTAACATAATCTGAATATGAATGACTATATATTTGTATTGAACCATCATGTTACCTCATTAATATGTATAATTTTTAGGTTTATTTATAAGTTTAAAAGTTTAAATCAACAAACACAACAAAAAGCAAAATATAAAGAGAGGCACTTTAGAAATTTTTTTTTTTTTTTTTTGAGGTAGGGTCTCACTCTAGCTCAGGCTGACCTGGAATTCATTATGTAGTCCCTTGAACTCACGGCAATACTCCTACTCCTGCCTTGTGAGTGCTGGGATTAAAGGTATACGCCACCATACCTGGCTGAGAGGTACTTCTTAAAAGTATTTAAACAGTAATCTGATGTACAAATTTATAAAAATACGAAATAGCAACCATTTAAAAAATACCCAAATGATATATAGACAAAGAAGTGTCAACTATTATAACTTAATAATTGGCCTGACAAAGTATACACATAAAAGATCAAGCAAAAACAGGTTGGCCAGAAACAAACAATAATGTTTAAGAAAAACTTTCTAAATATTTTATTTTTATTTATTTGAGAGAGGGAAAGAGGTAGAGAGAGATAGAGAGAGAAAGAGTGAGAGAGAATGGGCGCACCAGGGCTTCCAGACACTGCAAATGAACTCCTGATGCATGCGCCACCTTGTGCATCTGGCTTATATGGGTCCTGGGGAATCGAACTGAGGTCCTTTGGCTTTGTAGGTAAGCACCTGAACTGCTAAGCCATCTCTCCAGCCCAAGAAAAACTTTCTAGAGAAGTAAGCATGCACTAAAGTTTCCTTGCTTCACCCAATCATCCATCCTGAGTCGTGCATGCTAAAGACATGCTTGACCACATCTATGCTCTAAAGCCTCTAGATTAAATTTGGAAATTAAAATATATGGTTTGTTATTGCAACAATGTACAAAACATGGAAACCTCAAAAACAGATTCTTTGACTGGATGGTTGGCTCAGTTTTTAAAGGTGCTTGCTTGCAAAGCCTGATGGCTCAGGTTTGATTCCCAGTATCCCCTTAAAGCTAGATGCACAAAATGGTATATGCATTTGGAGTTTGTTTGCAGTGGCAGGAGGCCTTGGTGGTACCTGTTCTCTTTCTCTCTCTCTAAATAAATATTAAAACATTGCTTTATTGATAAATTATAAACAGGCTGGTATAGCATAAGGATAAGCATAAAATGAAGTTGAATGAGTAGAAACCAGATCAGAGACAACTTTATAATTGATGAACAAGCATCCTGTTTATGGTTATGTTTCAGAGTAATGATGAATAGTATCCTTGTTTACTTTCAAAAGAATACCTCTTTGCACAATAAAATGATCATTTTAGCTGGGCATGGTGGCACACGCCTTTAATCCCAGCACTTGGGAGGCTGAGGTAGGAGGATCACCATGAGTTTGAGGCCACCCTGAGACTACAGAGTTAATTCCAGGTCTGTCTGGACCAGAGTGAGACCCTACTTGTCTCCAAAAAAAAAAAAAAAAAAAAAAAGGTCATTTTATTATGACAAGGAAATCAGGATACTATTTCTTTTAATTTTTCTAGTTTTTAAAATTTTTATTAGCATTTTCCATGATTATAAAAAAAATCCCATGGTAATTCCCTCCCTCACCCCCCACTTTCCCCTTTGAAATTCCATTCTCCATCATATTACCTCCCCATCTCAATCATTGTACTTACATATATACAATATCAACCTATTCAGTACCCTCCTCCCTTCCTTTCTCTTCCCTTTATGTCTCCTTTTTAACTTACTGGCCTCTGCTACTAAGTATTTTTATTCTCACACAGAAGCCCAATCATCTGTAGCTAGGATCCACATATGAGAGAGAACATGTGGCTTTCTGGGCCTGGGTTACCTCACTTAGTATAATACTTTTCAGGTCCATCCATTTTTTTGCAAATTTCATAACTTCATTTTTCTTTATCGCTCAGTAAAACTCCATTGTATAAATGTGCCACATCTTCATTATCCACTCATCAGTTGAGGGACATCTAGGCTGGTTCCATTTCCCAGCTATTATAAATTGAGCAGCAATAAACATAGTTGAGCATGTACTTCTAAGGAAATGAGATGATTCCTTCGGATATATGCCTAAGAATGCTATAGCTGGCAGGATACTATTTTTAAAGTGCCAGGAAATGCACAGGTCTCTGCTAGAAGACTGAGATGATCCAAGTTTTTTTTTTAAATGCATAATGGCCAAATACAGATTATTAAATATTTTTGGTATGTATGTAGTACATATGTATGCAGATGCATGCAATCCATATGCATGCATGTAGGGGCCAGAGAAAGACAGTGAACGTCTATGGCTATTGCTCTATCATTTTATTTCTTTAGACTGGGTCTCTCACTGAACCTGGGGCTTACATTTTTCAGTTAGACTGCCTGTCCACCAAGCCCCAGTGATCTGGTCTCTATGACCCTCAGTACTGAGGATATAGGCATTTAAGGCGATGCCTAGCTGTTCATGTGGATACTGGGCATTGAACCCAGGTCCTTTGCTCAAGTAAGCTCTCTTACCACTGAGCAATCTCTTTGGCCCCTGTTCATTATTGTTCTTTTTTCTTTATTTAAAGAACCCAAGGGGCTGGAGAGATGGCTTAGTGGTTAAGGCCCATACTTGTGAAGCCTAAGGACCCAGGTTCAATTCTCCAGGTCCTATGTAGCCAGATGCAAATAGTGGCACAAGCATCTGAAGTGGCCAGAGGCTCTGGTGCACCCATTCTCCCTCTCTTTCTTCCTCTCTCTGCCTCTAATAAATAAGTAAAAATAAATCTTAAAAAAAGAAAGAATCCAGGTTTATTTAATTATTGGTTGTACTAGGGACTATACGCAAGACCTTCAGCATGCTGACCATGCACTCTACCCCAGCTAACTCCTTAGACCTCGTTAACTATTTTTTTGAGACACGGTTTCATGTACTCCAAGGTGGCCTTGAACTACTTCATCTTACAGCTTCCAAGGGCTGGAGTCAACAGCCATGTGCCAGCAAGCTAGACTTTATTAGCTTGGTGTGTGTGGTCACATGTGGGCATACATGTTGATGGCAGAGAACAGCTTCAGGCGTTGATCCTTGCCTTCTACCTTAATTTGAGGCAGGTCTCTCATTTATTGCTGAATTCCTCAGGCCAACTGGCCTGCTAGCTTACAGGGAGTTTCCCTAAATGTGCACTCCTCTAGGCAAGCATGACTCTTACCAACATATGGCCATAATCTATCCAAAAACAATAACCTGGATTAAGTTAAATTTAACCCCTATAATATATTCAGTCTGAATAATGTCATTTCCAGTTCATGATGATGGATTAAGTAACAGCATCTAATCTTCCCCGCAGTTCCTATTGAAACAGTTCAAAAGATATTTGGAAAAAAAGATCATACAAAAAGAAATTTGACATACAACAAGCATCACAAGGAATGGGTGTGAGAAAAGAAGGGGTGGGAAATAGTGGAAGCATAACCTGAGCTACCATAAATGCTAGAAGTATATTAGTAGCCAGAAAAGCAAAGAGAAGGAAAAGAATTTAAAATTTTATTTTGGGGCTGGAGAGATGTCTTAGCAGTTAAGCGCTTGCCTATTAAGCCTAAGGACCCCAGTTCGAGGCTCAATTCCCCAGGACCCATGAGAGCCAGATGCACAAGGGGGGCACACGCGTCTGGAGTTTGTTTGCAGTGGCTGGAAGCCCTGGCTTGCCCATTCTCTCTCTCTCTCTCTCTTTCTCTGCCTCCTTCTCTCTGTTGCTCTCAAAT
This sequence comes from Jaculus jaculus, assembly GCF_020740685.1. Lineage (NCBI taxonomy): Eukaryota > Metazoa > Chordata > Mammalia > Rodentia > Dipodidae > Jaculus > Jaculus jaculus. The sequence continues at coordinate 27,210,293 of NC_059118.1, forward strand.
AGATAAATAAAAATAAACAAAAAAAATTTTTAAAAGCTTATTTTTAGTAGGTATGTCATAGCAAGGTGACAAATTACTTGAGGGCTGGAGAGATGGTTTAGCGGTTAAGGCATTTGCCTGTGAAGCCTAAGGAACTAGATTCAACTCCCCAGAGCCCACGTAAGCCAGATGCACATGCGTCTGCACTTCGTTTGCAGTGGCTAGAGGCTCTTGTGCACCCATCCTCTCTCCCTCCCTCTTTCTGTTATAAATAAATGAATAAAAAATTATTTGATATCTATTTTAGCTTATCATCAGAAAATAAAAATATCTATATAATATTCTATACAGATGTCATAAGACTTAAATATATGCAAAGACTTAAATTATATGCCTGGTACAGTGTAAGTAAAAATAAAAATTTTACAAATGCTTAGATGGCTCCAAAGTTAGTTGCAAATGATATAAGATTTCTTTCTTTCTTTTTTTATTTTTAATGTTTTTGGGGCTGAAGAGATGGCTTAACAATTGAGAAGCTTTCCTGCAAAGACTAAGGATACATGTTTGACTCCCCAGATTCCATGTAGGCCAGACATACAAGTCAATACATGTGGAAGGTACACACACGTCTGGAGTTAAACTACAGTGGTCAGAGGCCCTGGCACGCCAATTCTCTCTCTCTCATAAAAATGTGTTTAATTATACTATTTTGTTCCATTGTAAATAATATTTACAAAAATATTACAGATGTTCTTTACCAATTTTCAATTTTTAGGGACTGCTTGGAATTCTGAAAATGATACAATTTAGCAGAATTTAAATATTTTATTTTTTTCAGATGTTATTTAAGATGAGATTTAAGCCGGGTGTGGTGGCACACGCCTTTAATCCCAGCACTCTGGAGGCAGAGGTAGGAGGATCACCGTGAGTTCAAGGCCACCCTGAGACTACCGAGTTAATTCCAGGTCAGCCTGGACCAGAGTGAGACCCTACCTCAAAAAACTAAAAAAAAAAGGATGAGATTTAAAACTTAAACCTATACCAATAAGAAATAAGTAAAAATCAAAATAGAATAGGGTTAATTTTAAACATATTTTGCTTTAATTTTATTAAAAAAGTCTGTGAGGAGAGACTATAATAAATTAAGACACATGGTTTCTTCAAAGCAAATGTTTACTGTTATAAACTGGAATAACTTTTAATACTTTTTATATGTTAAAAATCCACTAGTACAGGAAAAGGCTTAAGTACATCCTACAGCATATTCTTACTACAAGTGCACAGGTGCTTGCCCTAGACAAATGTGCAAAATATGAGCAGCAATATAAATGCCCAAAGTACTGAGTTGTAATGATTTGAGTAAAACTGGAATCTATGAGTCTGTACTAAGTTAAAAAATAATTTAAAATAAAAATGAGTGAACAAATAAATGAGTTAGAAAGTCATCAGTAGAGAAATTATTCTACTATTATGACAGGCAAGAATTACAAGTGGATATAAAAGTATTACAATAAACTTTGTTAAGAAATAGCAGGGGGCTGGAGAGATGGCATAGCGGTTAAGCGCTTGCCTGTGAAGCCTAAAGACGCCGGTTCGAGGCTCGGTTCCCCAGGTCCCACGTTAGCCAGATGCACAAGGGGGTGCACGCGTCTGGAGTTCGTTTGCAGAGGCTGGAAGCCCTGGCGCGCCCATTCTCTCTCTCTCTCCCTCTATCTGTCTTTCTCTCTGTGTCTGTCGCTCTCAAATAAATAAATAAAAATTAAAAAAAAAAAAAAAAGAAATAGCAGGGCTGGAGAGATGGCTTAGCGGTTAAGTGCTTGCCTGTGAAGCCTAAGGATCCCAGTTCAAGGCTCGATTCCCCAGGACCCACGTTAGCCAGATGCACAAGGGGGCGCACGCATCTGGAGTTTGTTTGCAGTGGCTGGAAGCCCTGGTGTGCCCATTCATTCTCTCTCTGCCTCTTTCTCTCTGCCGCTCTCAAATAAATAAATAAAAATAAACAAAAAAAAAATTAAAAAAAAAAGAAATAGCAGTATTTATGTAGTTTCAAAGAATTTTCCTACAGATTATCTAATCTTTGAATTAAAAAAGACAATGGTAACTACATAGGAACAACTTGATAGACTCCACTGTAATCAAGTGAACACAGGAATAATTTTAGGAGTGAACATGTTGACATCATGTACTTCTTTCCTCCCCTTCCTTTTTTTGTTAGTGTGTATTTACTGTATAAAATAATGGGTTTTATTATGATATTTTCATACATGGATATAATGTACTTTGATCTTATTTACCTCCCTGTGGTCTTGATGTAAGGTACTGAGGACAGAATATCACTTTTGTTCATTCCTGCTATGAATCTGTAATCCAAATCCATGTATGTCACACATCATACAAAATGAATTGAGAAGATTATATAAAAGAACTAGTTTGTACTCTTCAAAATGTCAATGCCATGAAACACAAGGTTCCAGCTTAATGGAGACAACCAACTAAATACTCCATCGCTTTCTGGATTAGGTACGATTGGTAAGAAGAATACTTTTAATATTCTTGAATATTCAATAGTATACACAATAAATACAGAATTTACAAGTATGCAAATGTGAAAACTGATATTTTTTTGAAGGTGGTAGAGAAAGTATTTGTTTTTCTAATTTTAGAATATTTCTACAACTTAAAAAAGTTATGAGACTAGGTAAGTTCTTTTAAATTTTGGTCTTTTGGGCTGGAGGGATGGCTTAGTGGTTAAGGTATATGCCTGAAAAGACAAAGGACTCAGGTTTGATTCCCCAGTGCCCAAGCAAGCCAGATGCACAAGGGGGGTGCATGCATCTGGAATTTGTTTGAAGTGGCTAGAGGCCCTGGCACACCCATTCTCTCCCTCTTTTTCTCTCTCTCATTGTCTCTCTCTTACAATAAATAAATATTATTTTTTTTGGACTTTCACATATTCTAAAGCAGTAACATTTAAAGCATCTTTGGCATTGCAAGAAATAAGATTACTTTACCTACAAAAGCAAGCCCATCAGGATTACAGCAGATTATTCAACACAAACTTTTAAAGCCAGAAGGGCTTGGAGGGATATATTCCAAGTTCTGAAAGATAACAACTGTCAACCAAGGTTACTTTATCCTGCAAAGTTATCCATTCAAATAGATGGAGAAATAAAGACATTCCATGACAAAAGCAGGTTAAAGGAGTATTTGAAGACAAAACCAGCTCTACAGAAAATACTTGATAGAATCCTCCATGCTGAACAAAAGGAAAAGCACACATATAAGGAACCTAGAAAAAACAAGCTATACTCAAATACCAGTTAACAGAAGAGAGCACAGGTAGAACTAGTAACACACACACACACACACACAAATGGCAAACATAAATACACACCTTTCAATAATATCTCTTAATATCAACGGTCTCAATGCCCCAACGAAAAGACATAGATTTGCAGACTGGGTTAAAAAGCAGGATCCTACAATTTGTTGTCTCCAAGAAACTCACCTTTCTACAAAGGATAGACACTATCTTAGGGTGAAAGGTTGGAAGACGGTGTTTCAAGCAAATGGGCCTAGAAAACAAGCAGGGGTTGCTATCCTAATATCAGACAGGGTAGACTTTAGTCCGACGTTAGTCAAGAAAGATAAGGAAGGTCACTTTATATTGATTAAGGGCACACTCCAACAGGAGGACATTACAATCCTAAACATATATGCACCTAACATGGGGGCTCCCAAATTCGTCAAACAAACACTATTAGAACTAAGGTCACAGATAACACCAAACACAGTGGTGGTGGGTGACTTTAACACCCCACTCTCATCAATTGACAGGTCATCCAGGGAAAGAATAAACAGAGAGGCATCTGGACTAAATGAGGTCATAGAAGGAATGGACCTAACAGATATATACAGGACATTTCATCCAAAGGCTGCAGAATATACATTCTTTTCAGCAGCACATGGAACATTCTCTAAAATAGACCATATATTAGGACATAAAGCAAATCTTAACAAATTCAGGAAAATTGAAATAATTCCTTGCATTCTATCTGACCACAATGGAATTAAACTACAAATCAGTAGCAAGAAAGGCTATAGAGCATACACAAAATCATGGAAACTAAACAATACACTACTAAATGATGAGTGGGTCAATGAAGAAATCAAAAAGGAAATCAAAAAATTTATAGAGTCAAATGATAATGAGAACACAACATACCAAAATCTCTGGGACACAATGAAGGCAGTTCTAAGAGGTAAATTTATAGCCTTAAGTGCCTATATTAAGAAATTAGAAAGGTCGCAAGTAAACGACCTAATGCTTCGCCTTAAAGTCTTGGAAAAAGAAGAACAAGGCAAACCAAAAATTAGTAGACGGGAAGAAATAATAAAGATTAGGGCAGAAATTAATGAAATAGAAACAAAAAGAACAATCCAAAGAATTAATGAAACAAAGAGTTGGTTCTTTGAAAGGATAAACAAGATTGATAAACCCTTAGCAAATCTGACCAAAAGAAAGAGAGAAGAGACACAAATTAATAAAATCAGAGATGAACAAGGCAACATCACAACAGATTCCAGAGAAATTCAAAAAATCATAGGGACATACTACAAAAGCATATACTCCACAAAGTATGAAAATCTGAAAGAAATGGATGATTTCCTTGATCTATATGACCTACCTAAATCAAATCAAAATGAGATTAATCACTTAAATAGACCTATAACAAACATGGAGATCCTAACAGTTATCAATAATCTCCCAACTAAAAAAAGCCCAGGCCCGGAGGGATTCACTGCTGAATTTTACCAGACTTTTAAGGAAGAGCTAACACCATTGCTTCTTAAGCTTTTCCAGGAAATAGAAAAAGAAGGAATTCTACCAAACTCCTTCTATGAGGCCAGCATCACCCTGATACCAAAACCAAGCAAAGATAGAACAAAAAAAGAAAATTACAGACCAATCTCCCTCATGAACATAGATGCAAAAATTCTCAACAAAATATTGGCAAACAGAATACAAGAGTATATCAAAAAGATCATTCACCCTGACCAAGTAGGCTTTATCCCAGAGATGCAGGGATGGTTCAACATACGCAAATCTATAAATGTAATACATTACATAAACGGGTTGAAGGACAAAAATCACATGATCATCTCATTAGACGCAGAGAAAGCATTTGACAAAATCCAACATCCCTTCATGATAAAAGTCCTACAGAGACTGGGAATAGAAGGAACATATCTCAATATAATAAAGGCTATTTATGACAAGCCTACAGCCAACATATTACTAAATGGGGAAAAACTGGAAGCTTTTCCACTAAAATCAGGAACAAGACAAGGGTGTCCACTGTCCCCACTTCTATTTAATATAGTTTTGGAAGTCTTAGCCATAGCAATAAAGCAAGAGACACACATAAAAGGGATACAAATTGGAAAGGAAGAAATCAAGTTATCATTATTTGCAGATGACATGATTCTATACATAAAGGACCCTAGAGACTCTACTAGCAAGCTGTTAGAGCTGATCAAAACCTACAGCAATGTAGCAGGATACAAAATAAATACACAGAAATCAGTAGCCTTCATATATGCTAACAACAAACACACAGAGGATGAAATCAGAGAATCACTCCCATTCAAAATTGTATCAAAAAAAAAATAAAATACCTTGGAATAAACCTAACCAAGGAAGTAAAGAATCTCTACAATGAGAACTTTAAAACACTCAAGCGAGAAATTGCAGAAGACACTAGAAAGTGGAGAAACATCCCTTGCTCCTGGATTGGAAGAATCAATATTGTGAAAATGGCAATCTTACCTAAAGCAATCTACACATTTAATGCAATCCCTATCAAAATTCCAAAGGCTTTCTTCATGGAAATAGAAAAAACAATCCAAAAATTCATTTGGAATCACAAAAAACCTCGAATATCTAAAATAATACTGAGCAACAAAAAAGAGGCTGGTGTTATCACCATACCTGATTTTAACCTATACTACAGAGCCATAGTAACAAAAACAGCATGGTACTGGCACAAAAACAGACATGTAGATCAGTGGAACAGAATAGAGGACCCAGATGTAAGCCCAAGTAGCTATAGCCACCTGATATTCGATAAAAATGCCAAAAATTCTCATTGGAGAAGAGACAGCCTCTTCAGCAAATGGTGTTTTGAAAACTGGATAAATATCTGCAGAAGGATGAAAATAGATTCTTCTCTCTCGCCATGCACAAGAATTAAGTCCAAATGGATTAAAGACCTTAGCATCAGACCGGAAACTTTGAAACTGCTAGAGGAAAAAGTAGGGGAAACCCTTCAACATATTGGTCTTGGCAAAGACTTTCTGAATACAACCCCAATTGCTCAGGCAATAAAACCACAGATTAACCACTGGGACCTAATGAAATTACAAAGATTTTGCACCGCAAAGGACACAGTGAAAAAAGCAAAGAGGCAACCTACAGAATGGGAAAAAAATCTTCGCCAGCTATATATCTGATAGAGGATTAATATCTAGGATATACAAAGAACTCAAAAAGTTAAATAATAAGGAATCAAACAAGCCAATCAAAAAATGGGCTATGGAGCTAAATAGAGAGTTCTCAAAGGAAGAAATACGAATGGCATATAAGCATCTAAAAAAATGTTCTACGTCACTAGTCATCAGGGAAATGCAGATTAAAACTACATTGAGATTCCATCTCATTCCTGTCAGATTGGCCACCATCATGAAAACAAATGATCATAAATGTTGGCGGGGATGTGGAAAAAAAGGAACCCTTCTTCACTGCTGGTGGGAATGCAATCTGGTCCAGCCATTGTGGAAAACAGTGTGGAGGTTCCTAAAACAGCTAGAGATTGATTTACCATATGACCCAGCTATAGCGCTCCTAGGCATATATCCAAAGGACTCATCTCATTTCCTTAGAAGTACATGCTCAACCATGTTTATTGCTGCTCAATTTATAATAGCTGGGAAATGGAACCAGCCTAGATGTCCCTCAACAGATGAGTGGATAATGAAGATGTGGTACATTTATACAATGGAGTTCTACTCAGCGGTAAGGAAAAATGAAGTTATGAAATTTGCAGAAAAATGGATGGACCTGGAAAGTATTATACTAAGTGAGGTAACCCAGGCCCAGAAAGCCAAGCACCACATGTTCTCTCTCATATGTGGATCCTAGCTACAGATGACTGGGCTTCTGCATGAGAATGAAAATACTTAGTAGCAGAGGCCAGTAAGTTGAAAAGGAGACATAAAGGGTGGAGAAAGGAAGGGAGGAGGATACTTAATAGGTTGATATTGTATATATGTAATTACGATGATTGTAATGGGGAGGTAATATGATGGAGAATGGAATTTCAAACGGGAAAGTGTGGGTGTGGGGAGGGAGGGAATTACCATGGGATATATTTTATAATCATGAAAAATGTTAATAAAAATTAAAAAAAAAAAAAAAAGAAATAAGATTACTAAGAGAACTCCCTCATCCAGCACACTACTAACCACGAAGAGCAAGGCTAAAAAATGTATAGCTGCACTGGTTACCATGGAAAACAAATAGTCAAGCACATGATCAATACAGTCCCCCCAAATAGTTAGAGACTAAGTTTTAAAGTATTTGGAAAACATTAAGCATAATTAGAGATTAATAATAATAAATATTTTGTTAGTTTTATGATATCCTTGCTCTAAAAGATTATTTTCTCTAGAGTCTAATAAAAGCACACAGTTGGAACCTGAAAAAGCGAGCTTGCATGTTCAATTAAAAAAATCAGTTTAGGGCTGGAGAGATGGCTTAGTGATTAAGTGCTTGCCTGTGAAGCCTAAGGACCCCAGTTTGAGGCTCAATTCCCCAAGACCCATGTTAGCCAGATGTACAAGGGGGTGCATGAGTCTAGAGTTCATTTGCAGTGGCTGGCCCTGGCATGCCCACATTCTCTCTCTCAATTTCCCTCTGTCTGTAGCTCTCAAATAAATAAATAAAAATAAACAAAAAAAATAAATAAATAAAAGAACCAGTTTAGCAGCTGGGCATGGTGGCACACACCTTTAATTCCAGCACTTGGGAGGCAGAGGTGGGAGCATCACCAAGAGTTTAAGGCTACCTTGAAACTATATATAGTGAGTTCCAGATCAGCCTGGCTACAGTGAGACCCTACCTTGAAAAACAAAAACAAACAAAAAAAAATTAGTTTAAGTATGGAATTTTTGTGTTTCCAATACTAGGTATTTTAAAAGATGCTTCTATGAGCTGCTAACACACACAAAATCACAATCTAGTAGTCATACCTTAAACTTCTTCAAACTACTCTCTAAATACTTATCTTTATGCTCATATATTAATGCTAATCTCACTTTTGGTTAAGAACTTTTCTTTTCAGATGGTGGTGACCACTAAGATGACATAAATCTCACCAAAGTGCTGAGAAGATATGACAGTGGAGTATTCAGCACTAGGTGAGACATCTCTATCACATTCTCCAAAGCTCAGGAACCATTGTAGAAGAGGACAGGAAGGGGAAGACTACTTTGCAATACTGTCTCCCAGGCATGGTATTCATAGCCTCACAACGGCTGACACTACCTACACAAGGGAAAAGGGAGGAGAGTGGTGGGGATTATAATCATACTGTATTGTCTCTATGTATGAGAGTTGTCACTAAGTTTTAAAAAAGCCATCTCATCAGGTACATTAAGTTTACTAAGAGTGAGATTAAAAAAAAATGAATTCTTTTTTTTTTTTTAGATGAGGTCTTTCTATGTTTGCCCAGGCAGGTGGCTTTGAACTTCTGGGCTCAAGGATCCTCCTATCTCAAACTCTCAAGTTGCTGTAATAGTAGGTGTCACACCAGTTTTTGTGACCTATTTTTAATATGACATTATTATTTCGTTCTCCTGAAATTCTTATCATATTAGAGCAATAAAGTATCATTTACATATTTCACAGTGCCAAATAAAAATAATGACATAATCCTTAATATCACCTAAACAAGAAGTTCCAATTTGGGTCTCATGAGTGCCTGGGAGTGTACAAAATTCATGTTTCCTTTTTCATAAATTATAAGCTAATTATTCCACTCAAGTGTCATTAATAAGGCAAACTTTCTTGAGTTCTTATCCTTTGCACTCCAACTTGCGTGTGCATACAAAAGTTGTTAAACATGCAAAGCCTAAGGACCCATGTTTGACTCCCCAGATCCCATGTAAGCCAGAAGCACAAGGTGATGCAAGCACAAGGTTGCACGTGTACGCAAAGTGGCACATGCATCTGGAATTTGATTACAGTGGCTGGAGGCCCTGGTATGCCAATTCTCTCCCTCTCATAAAAAAGGTCAGTCTGTTGGGCCTGCCTCAAAAAAAAAAAGAAAGAAAGAAAAAGAAGAAGGCCATCAAACTATGGTTTTACTACAAAAATGAAGCTGTGCGTAAAGTCTGACAACCTTAATACCTAAAAAGGTACTTAGAATAGCCACAGTTCCTTTACATAATGAACTAAAAGCCTTAAAATTGCTATCATAGTAATATTTTTTCCAAGAAAAGCAATAATGACAGGGTCTCACTCAGTAATCTAAGCTATCCTAAACTCACTATGGAGATCAGGCTCATCTTTAAATTATGGATATTTGGGTTGGAGAGATAGCTTAGTGGTTAAACGCTTGCCTGTGAAGCCTGAGGACCCTGCTTGAAGGCTCAATTCTCCAGGACCCACGTTAGCCAGATGCACAAGGGGGCGCACGCATCTGAAGTTCGGTTTGTAGTGGCTGGAGGCCCTGGCATGCCCATTCTCTCTCTACATCTGCCTCTTTCTCTCTCTCTCTGTCACTCTCAAATAAGTAAAAATAAACAACAGAAAAGTTTTAAAAAATAAAGAAATTATGGATATTTGCCTGCCTCAGCCTTTCACGTACTGGAATTATAAGAATGGGTCACTATACTTAGTTTAACAAAGGAGGCAGTTGCATTAATGATTTATCAACTACTTTCTACAAAAAAAAAAACAAAAGATTTCAGAGAAGTTTAGCTTTCTAAAATGCAATGCAGAGTATTAATAAATTCCTACCTGTTCTGGCATAGCTCCATGTTCAATTCCAGTCTTCAATAATCTGTAGCAATTACCAAATAGATCCCATTTTGTGAGATCATGAGCACTACAACAAACAAACATATATTAACTTTATTCCTGATTGGAAGAAAATTTAATTTCATTTTCTTATAGCATGTATATATTATTTTGAAATACATACTGTGAAATAGCTAAAGAAATCAATAACAATCTTAACTTTTTTTCCCTTTTTCATTAAGTTGAAAAGAATGTGTTCAAATGTACCATGCACATGTTGTTTTACAGAATGTCACGATTGTGGGATGGCTAACTACAATTAGTTAACATATATCCTGCCTCACATATTTACTATTTTTTTGAGGTAGGGTCTTACTTTAGCTCAAGATGACCTGGAACTCACTCTTAACCTAGGTTGGTATCAAAATCACAGCAATTCTTCTATCTCAGCTACTTGAGTGCTGAGATTAAGGGTGTGTGCCACCATGTCTAGCTTCATCTCATATTTATGATCTTTTAAATATTTATTTATTTTCAATGGGGAGGGGAGGAAGAGAATGGGTACACTGGGCGTTATGTGGCTACTGGGGAATCAAACGCAGACTGTCAGGCTTTGCAGGCAAGTACTTTTAACCACTGAGCCATCTCTCCAGCCCCTTATGAATTTTTTATTTTGTGATAATATTTAACATCTACTCTCAGAAATTTTAAACACAACACACTGTTATTATTACAATCACTATTTTGTGTGGTAGAGTTCTTGAATTTATTTCTATCTAACTAAAATTCTGTACCATTTGACCAAGTTAACTCTCCACCAATCTTATGTCTTAGCAAGATTTCTAAAAGCCATCAGTTTAAAATTATCTATGAAATTCAATAAGCTTATCCATTTGTTCCACAACATGGATTGATTTAAACTTTTATAGTCCATTCATTACATTCATAAAAAACTCATACCTTCGTTAATTAAAAAGTAACAATGTAGTTGCAGAAGGTTTGAATAATAAAATAATGGCAATATCTCAATATTTCTCCCAAAATTCGCTTTGTTTTAAACATGTCAAACATTACAATGAGACAAATTTATGTTATTAAACCTATACTAAATACTATGACTTACTTATGGAATGAAGTTAGCCGCTTTAAGGTGGAAAGAACATTGTAAATATCGTCGTCATCTGCTTCTTCACCCTGTAATTTAAAAAGCAAGTATTTCATTCTTATAACTTCATTCAACTATAATGTAACTATAAATAAGTCCCCCCCTCACCCTTTCCTGCCTTCCTTCCTTTCTTTTCTGGGGACAGTGCTGGGGACTGAACAAGGGACATTATGCATGCATACCCCAGTTACCATTATGCTAGTCCTATCCCTGGAAATAATGTAATGAATATTTTGTTGTGTACTAGTTACTTCTGCAGCTTTAAAAAAAAAAAAAGTCACAGTGAAACATCATGGCATGTATGAAAAAAAAAAAAAGTTCAAATATAGCAAAAAAATTCTTTGAAAAATAAGCTTGGCAGGAGTGCCAAGCATAAGCCACAATAATTTCAGACTGTATTCCATAGACTGGGACGGGAGGGCCAAAAAAAAAAAAAAAAAAAAAAAAAGAGGAATTTCAGAAACAATTAGAAAAATAACCAGATGGAAAAGCTTCCTGCTTTTCCTTGTGCTAGCATACCACTGTTGAGCAAACATCTCTTACAAGAGCACATAATTTGCAAATTCTATTCATCAGCACATTATAATAATTTGGTAATTTAAAAATGCAAGTTGAGTCCCAGAAATAGGAAACAAAATGATATAAGAAAGAACAATTCTTATTGAGACTTCTCAAAGAAGAAAAAGAACTAAATATACAAAGCAAATTATAACTAAAGTTGGTCTTTATAGGATATACCACTGTAATAATGCTGCTAAGTTCCAAAAGGGGTAGAGAATTTTCTAGATTTTATTTTAAAATGGCAATGATCTATACGCTAGTATATTGTGAGTTATTATTAGCCGTAATTATTATATGCATTCATTAACTTTAGAACGGACCTCTTGCAACAGGTCTTCCACAGAATGATTGAATCGATCTACAAACTCATCAATCAGCTGGCTACGAGCGATATCAACTCTGTTCTGGATGGTGTACTCTTCACTGCATAAGATGCTGTAGGTTTTACTACATGCTTCAAGAACATCTGATTCTACATGTTTCTCCACGACAAATTTAATCTGTTTTAATAAAGCATCCAGATGCTGAGGAAGAAAAAAAAAAGCAGTGATATTTAGATTAATGATGAAAAATCAAAATTAGCTTATCAAGCCTGTATGATTACATGAAAATAAAATTTGGTTAACAGAGCAACTTTAATGGCAGAATGTCAATTTAGTGTCTTACCTTTTCCATTCTACCTGTGCTGTAGATTTCAAGATCAAAATACTGTGGAATTTGTAGCAGGTTTGCTACTTTCTCTGCATCCGCAGAATACTAGAAGTAGCAAGGAAAAAAGCAGTAAGTTACAGTACACAGAGGCAGTTACGTGGCATATTATCATAAAACCAAAAATGGCACATACCTTTGATAGTAACATAGGAAGTGTGATAATAAAATGCTCAGTCAATTTGTTTCTATCATCAATTTGAGTTTTCCTTTCTTTGGCTGTTAGCACCTAGAAATAAAGTGAAATGGTAAAAGGACTGTCATGTGCTAATTTATAAATCTAAAATGTCACACAGATAAAACATTAACAAATGACATAAAACAGAATTTTAAGAGTAACATAAACTACTGAAATAAATAAATCTTTTTTTTTTTTTTTTTTTTTGGTTTTTCGAGGTAGGGTCTCACTCTGGTCCAGGCTGACCTGGAATTAACTCTGTAGTCTCAGGGTGGCCTTGAACTCATGGTGATCCTCCTACCTCTGCCTCCCAAGTGCTGGGATTAAAGGCGTGCACCACCACGCCCAGCAATAAATCTATTTTTATGGAAGTATATTTAAGGTGCATTATTACTTTATTACATGGCAAAAATTAACTGCTACTTGTTTAACGTAAAAGTATTTCTATAAAACTATAATTACAAGTAGAAAAAATGGAACCCACTAAAAGATTTTCGGTTGAGTGTGGTGGCACACACTTGAGAGGCTGAGTTCAGCAGAATGGGAACTCAAGTGGAGCATGGAATACATAGCGAGATCATGTGTCAACAAAACAAAACAACAAAAACAGAAACAAAAACCAAGAAGCAAGCAAACCAATAAAATGAAAACACTAAAATTTCCCCCATGATTTTAATCTAAATGTAGCTAACAGTAATGTCTCCTATTTTGAACACATGCATAAAATAATGTTTTAATACTAGCAGAAGCTGATCAATTTTCATGAGTTTTTTTTTCAAGGTAGGGTCTCACTCTGGCTCAGGCTGACCTGGAATTCACTATGTAGTCTCAGGGTGGCCTCGAACTCACAGCGATCCTCCTACCTCTGCCTCCTGAGTGCTGGGATTAAAGGTATGCGCCACCACGCCCGGTCAATTTTCATGAATTTATAAAGCATACACTAATGACATATTTTGAGTTTCCTTGTAACTAAGCTCATAAATCTGTTAGGCAGGAATCCAGAGAGAGAGGTACAGCCTGTGTGTGGAACAAATTTAAGCTGATAATGCTCACTGCTTTATCCTGTATCCAACTTGTTAAACTATTTATAAGTGGTTCTAAAGGGAAAATACTGAAGTGCAAATTATGATTAAAATAGTCATTTCCCAAAGTTTTCTGCATCTTGTTATTATGCTAAAGGTATTTGTCATCAGAATGTTAATAGTGGGCCAGGCGTGGTAGTGCATGCCTTTAATCCCAGCAGAGGTAGGAGGATCACCGTGAGTTCAAGGTCACCCTAAGGCTACATAGTGAATTCCAGGTCAGCCTGGGCTAGAGTGAGAGCCTACCTTGAAAACCCAAAAACCAAAACCAAAACCTAAACAAAACAAAGTTAATGGTTTCACAGAAATAGAATAGAAACATTCTATCATAAACTGGAACTATAGAAAGGAGAACTCCAATGTTAAAAGAGTATGTGAGAGATGATGCTTCTTGTCTGATTAGTTTTGCATTAAATGATTAGAGAGAACATACACTAAGTAGAAGATATGTTAAAGAATATATTCAGGATATGGAGTTCTGAAATTTATTTGACTATAAAAGGCTCAAGACACTGATTTCAGGAAATAGCCACTTTTTGCTTAAATGATAATTATAACAGGTATTCTAATCATCTAAACTCATTTAAGTCTTTACAATAACACTGATGAGATGGCATAAATAGCATGAAACCTGTGAAGAAGTAATTTGCCAATTAGAACAAAACTTTATGTATATTTTTCTCTTGAATAAAAAACATTTCTAATAATCTATCCCAGTGACATACCTTGCAGAGAATATGACATTATGTATATGTACATACATATGTATGTATTTCACAGAACTTTATTTATAGTAGCAAAAACCTACCATCAGGCTGAAGAGATGGCTCAGTGGTTAAAGTGCTTGCTTGAAAAGCCTAGGGGCCCTAGTTTGATTCCCCAGTACCCACATAATGCCAGATATACAAGGTGGTGCATGCATCTGGAGTTTGTTTTCAGTGGCTGGAGGCCCTGGCACGATCATTCTCTTTCTTTACCTCTTTCACTCTCTCACAAATAAACAAATAAAATATTAAAACAAACATACTGCTAATACAAATGACAGTTAACAGACTACTTCCAGTAGTGTATCCATATATATAATATATACAACAATAAGATAACTGGGGTAGCTAAATAAACATATGGTATACCTAAGAAAAACTGTTAAATAGAAGAAATGGACAAAACAGTGTATAAAATAAGTGACCCCTTTTTTTTGGGGGGGGTTTCAAGGTAGGGTCTTACTCTAGTCCAGGCTGACCTGGAACTCACTATGTACTCTCAGGGTGGCCTTGAACTCATGGCGATCCTCCAAATGTTGGGATTAAAAGCATGTGCTACCATGCCCGGCTTTTAAGTGATATCTTAATGAAGAAAGACTGATAGGTAATAAAGATGGGGTAATACATACACATATGTATGTATTTATCAGCATTTGTAAAACAAAAACACTTGAAGAATGAAGTACAGACAAAAGTAGTTACTGTTAGGAATGAGGAATAAGGTGGAAAAGAATTTTAAATTATCTTTTCTGTATGGATCTGACTTCCCTAAGTATTATAAATGTTTTACTTATTTCAAAAACTTAATAGTAGAATAATACTTAGGTATTTCTCATCTTTATCTAGTATACTTGTCTAGAAGAAACGATAACCTATTAGTAATAAACAAACTTAGTATCCTAAACTTGATCTTTAACAGTTTCTATTGAAAGGAACCATGGCTCATTACAGAATTGGCTCATTGTTGTGCTAGGACTCTCTCACAGTATATACTCTCTGGTATTTACACCCTTGGTAGAATCTTTTCCCACAATGGATTGTGTTATAAATAGTATATTATAGAAAAATATGTAATTATAATTTTCAATTTTTTGACTGTATTTGATGCTGTAAATGAACTCCAGACACATGCGCCACTTTGTGCATCTGTCTCTGAGTGGGTACTGGGGAAATGAACCTGTGCCCATATACATATAATTTGCAAATGAGTGTCTGTAACTGCTGAGCCATCTCCCCAACCCATTTATTTATTTATTACTTTTGAGGTAGAGTCTCACTCTAGCCCAGGCTGACCTAGAATTAAACTCAGACTGGCCTTGAACTCAGTGACACTCCTACCTCAGCTTCCCAAGGGCTGGGGATTAAAGGCATATGCCATCATGTCCAGGAGAGAGAATGAATATGGGCTTGTGAGGACCTGCAGCTGCTGCAACTGAACTCCAAACACATGTGCCACTTTACGCATCTGGCTTTATGTGGGTACTAAGGATCAAACCTGGGTCATTAAGCTTTGTAGGCAAGCACCTTAATTGCTGAACCATATCTCCAGCTCCCCCATTTATTTATTTATTATTATTATTTTTTTTTCGAGGTAGGTCTCACACTAGCCCAGGCTGACCTGGAATTCACTATGTAGTCTCAGGGTGGTCTTGAACTCATGGTGATCCTTCTACCTCTGCTTTCTGAGTGCTGGGATTAAAGACATGTGCTACCATGCTTGGCTCCAATTATTTTTATTATTATTTTTTATTTGAGAGAGAGAGAGAAAGAGAGGGAGAGGGAACAGAGTATTGCCATACCAGGGCATCAGTTACTGCAACTGAATGGCAGAAGCTTGAGCCACCTAGTGGGCATGTGTGACCTTGCGCTTGCCTCACCTTTGTGTCTGGCTAATGTGGGATCTGGAGAGTAGAACGTGAGTATCTAGGCTTTGTAGGCAAGCGCCTTAACTGCTAAGCCATCTCTCCAGCCCTCCAATTATTTTTATTATAAAGCCTTTTTGCAGTACTGGGAAATGAACCTAGGCCCCTTCCATATGCTAGGTAAGTGCTCTAGCTCTGGGCGATATCCCCAGCATGATACTGTGATTTTTAAGGCTTAGGCCATTAAAAACACAGAAGTGGTCAATTTACTATCTCTTCAATCATTGATTCTGGGAAATGTCAGCAATCTTACCATGAGAACAATCAAATATTCCTATGAAGAGGCCATGTATACACCCTCTAAGCTATTCTACTATCTAGGCACTACAAACTTGTTAGCCACTGTTTGAGTCATGGTAGATGTCTATTCTGCTGTCTTAATGAACCTTCAGGTACTAACGATGTGGTTAATCTCTTAACTGTTACACTATAAGGGATGATGAGCAAAATAACAGCTAAACCATTAATGAATTTATAATACATACAAACTGTATGAAGGCTTACTGTTTTAAGTCCCAAAACTTTGGGTGTAATTTGCTACACAGCATCAGATTATCACTCAAGCAAAAGAGTAGAAAGTAAATCTGGGGCAACAATTTGTAAGATCCTTGAAAACACTAGAAATTAGCCCAAAGAGGCATTTACTTGTCATAGAGCAATTCATCACCATTACAGAGTCTATGATTTTAACAGATTAACAATAAAAGTTAATCTGTTAATATTAAACAGTAACTTCTAAATATAACTTTTCATAGTTCTTCAAAAATGTTCATTTATATATAGCTTACAAAAGTAATCCAAATAATTATATTACATATTAATTAATTATACATTAATTATATTGATAAATACATCTGGCATGTCTATATGCCCTTTAAATTTATTAGTCTACTTCCATATTCTAAATTTGGCTAATTGATTTCCTGTTGTTTCATTTACTACATTGTTCTTTCCCAGTGCTTCCTCTAGTAGTTAGCTCTGGAAAGTTGATTATATTCAAATTCTTCCTCCCACACCCTGCTAAAGAATATTTTTAAGGTGCTCTCAATGGTGCTAAGCTTAATCGGTAGGTTCAAATGATCTCAGATAATTTTTCTACCATGAAGTTCCCCATCAACTTCTTAAGTAATTCATGGCACTGATGACTACTGCCTAGATTTACTATTTCATTTGGGTGATAAACTAGGAATATTTAAATTCTACCACTTCTATTAAAAAAGTTTACCTTACCATCTATTCACTGTCTAGAAATCAATCTAAAAAAACTAAATATTATGTGATATGATGCAATATTAAAAATAAAATATTAAAAGAGAGACTGATTGAGATGGGGAGAGGATATGATAGAGAATGGAGTTTCAAAGGGGAAAGTGAGGGGAGGGAATTACCATGGGATATTTTTTATAATCATGGAAGTTAATAAAAATTTGAAAAATAAATAAATAAATAAAAAATATTATTCTTGTCAACTTAAAAATCTGTAACTTTATCTAACCACGCTTTTAGAAATGATGTTTAGGTTACAAAAAATTTATGAACAGCCGGGCGTGGTGGCGCACGCCTTTAATCCCAGCACTGGGGAGGCAAAGGTAGGAGGATCAACGTGAGTTCAAGGCCACCCTGAGACTACATAGTGCATTCCAGGTCAGCCTGGGCTAGAGTGAGACCCTACTTTGAAAAAAAAAAATTTATGAACAGAAAAATTAAAAAGTGATATGAAATAATAGAAATCACAAGAAAAAATTTTTTCATGACTCACATTCTCAACTGAGAAAGGAATATGAAAACCACCAACTCTTACTGTTGAAACTTTTATTTCTATGTACAAATCCTTCATTTTGTTTTATGTATTTGAGACTCTATTCCTAGAAATCTTTATGTAAACAACTGCATTTATCTAGTGTATCTTTATAAAATACCTTTATCTTTATAAAAGTATCATTTTTTTCTTTTGAGGTAGGGTCTAACTGTAGCCCAGGCTGACCTTGAAGTCACTCTGTAGCTCCAGGCTGGCCTCAAACTCACCGTGAACCTCTTACCTCTGCCTCCTGATAGCTGGGATTAAAGGCATGGGCCATCATACCCTATTTACAGAAATATTTTTAAATTTTTTTATTTGTTTGAGAGAAAGAGGCAGACAGACAGAGAATGAGAATGGGCACATCAGGGCCTAGTGCCACTGCACATTGACTTCAGACACATGTACCACCTTGGGCATCTGGCTTTACATGGGTACCAGGGAACTGAACCTGAGTTCTTTGGCTTTGTAGGCAAGTGCCTTAACTGCTAAGCCATTTCTCCAGCCAAAGTATCTATAGAGTACCTTTATATATTTAAAATACCTTTATCTTTATAAAATGTCAGCTATTGATTCTTGTAATATACTTGTCTTAAAGGAATATTAGTATCTGTCTGATAGTAATTAACTTCTTTTGCTTACTTGTGGTTATTAATGTCATAGTATCCTGTTACCATCTTTTACTTTAAACAAATTTCTATCATTAAATCTGATTCAGGCTGACATTTTCTACATTCAAATCCATTATGATTTTTGATATGGCTAAATATATGCTAGTCATTTTCTCTCCATTACTTTTGTGTCTTACTTACACCCTTTCTTAAAAAAAACTATGTATTTATTTGACAGAGGAAGAGAGAGAGAAAGAGAAAGAAAGTGCAAGTGCAGGCATGCCAGGGCCTTCAGCCACTCCAAACGAACTCCAGATGCTTGTGCCCTCTTGTGCATCTGGCTAACATGGGTCCTGAGGATTCAAACCCAGGTCCTTTGGCTTTGCAGGAAAATGCCTTAATCACTAAGCCATTCCTCCAGCCCTTACTTACATCCTTTTGGTTTCTCCTTTATATTTTCTTTGGTGGTGTACTTTTTTTTTTTTTTTTTTTTTTTGTTTCTTGAGGTAGGGTTTCGCTTTAGCCCAGGCTGACCTGGAATTTACTATGTAGTCTCAGGGTAACCTCGAACTCATGGTGATCCTCCTACTTCTGCCTGCCGAGTACTCAAGGCATGCACTACCATACCCGGCTTTAAACATGTTTTTAGTATATGACTATAATTCCTCTTAACTTTTTCTTTTTAGAAATGAATGATTGCTTTAGGTTTTACAATATGTATCCTTTACTTCCAACTTATTTCAGGTTATTGCTGAATTAACTATAGCAGTGATAGTTCCCTGTCCTTTTTTCCACTGGGGGGGTCCACATATAATATTTCTATATATTAACAATTTCATCACAATAGTGCTATAATGATTTAAATTATTTTATATCCCAATGAAGAAATTAAGAGAAGGAAAAATACATATGTATCCAGCTGTTTATCTGTACGTAACCCAGTTTGGCCTTGAACTCCTTTTGCTTCAGTTAAATTCTGGGATTATAAACATGTGCCACCATGTCCTGCTATACAGCCATTTATATAGATTATAGTTACAATATAGTGATAGTTCTACTATTTAAAAGCATTTCTTTCTTTCTTTTCAAGGTAGGGCTTCACTCTAGCTCAGGCTGACCTGGAATTCACTATGTAGTCTCAGAGTGGCCTCAAACTCATGGCAATTCTACCTCTGCCTCCCGAGTGCTGGGATTAAAGGTGAGTGCCACCATGCCTGGCTGAAAACCATCTCTTTATAAGGTAGGTTCTAGCAACACATTCTCTCAATCTTTCTTTTTTGATTTAGAACTGGCTTTATTGGGCTGGGAGATGGCTCAGCAGTTAAGGCTGCTTTCATACAAAGCCAGCAGGTCCAGGTTCAATTCTCCAATATTGATGTAGCCAGATGCACAAAGTAGAATACACATTTGGAGTTTGTTAGCAGTAGCAAGAGGCCCTGGTGTGCCCATAATCTCTACCCCCCACATGCTCACAATAAATAAATTAAAAAATTAAAAAGAAGTGGTTTATTACACCTTCATTTTGAAAGAATTTTACTGGCTTTAAAATTCTTGGTTGGCAATTTTCTTTTTCCACTTGTGACTTTCACTGTTCAAATAAGGAGAAATCCTACTGGCTTGAGATACTTAAACACAATTGATCCCAATTATTAACTAACCAGTAGCATACTCAAAAACAGTAGAGAATTGTAGAACCACAAGCTAAAAATCAAGGATAAAATTTTTTAAAAGTATTTTATTTATTAATTTGAGAGAGAGGAAGAGAGAGGGAAAAAGAGACAGGAAAATGCTGATAGAGAAGAATGAGCATTCCAAGACCTCCAGCCACTGCAAATGAATTCCAGGTGCATGCACCTTGTACTCTGGCTTATGTGGGTATAGGGGAATTGAACCTGGGTCTTTAGGCTTCGCAGGCAAGTGCCTTAACTGCTAAGCCATCTCTCCAGCTCAAGAATATTTTTTTTTTTTTGAGCAGGCATATCAGAAGTCACACACATGGATCAAGTAAAATAATAATATTCAAACTGAAGGCAATTCTTGTCTGACTTACTTATAATTGAGTTCTCTAAGGTTACCCATTCAAACAGAGATGTGTGGAGATCTTGACTAATCCTTTTAAAGGTTTCTGATTTTTGTGATTTTTCCAATTAAACTTCTGGTTGGCTTACTAATCTTACAAACTGGATCAACTACCTTATGTCATCAAAATGATAGATTTCTGCTGTCTATTTCTATTCTACATATTTTTGTTAACTTCTAGTTAACAAACTATGTGCTTTTTACCATTTGTCCATATTGAATATATTATCAGTGGGAAAAGCTGCTGTGATATGCAACCAGTGCTAATTTGGCAAACCCAAGATATGAAAAGCTATAAAACACCTGCTGCTTTTACTTGTAACTCATTTATTTTATTAATTTATTTGGGGGGGGCATGCACATGCTATGGCCCACATACAGAGGTCAAGGACTACTTTAGGTACTGGTCCTTGCCTTCCATCTCTTACGTACCATAGATTAGCTAGCTCACAAACTGCTGCATAATTCTTATGTCTCCACCTCTCTTCTCATCCTAGGGGTGTTGAGATTACAGATGCCAGCACTAGAGCATCTCACTTTAAGTGGCTTCTGGGGATTTGAACTCAGATACTTATAGCAAGTGTTTATCCACTGGGCCATCCTGAGCTTTAATGGTATGGCCCCAGCTGTCATGACACTTCCTGTCTTCTCAGTCCCAGGATTACAGGCATACATGCATCTTTATGCCCAACACTGTATCAGTTTATAAAGACAAAATACTACTCAATTTATTTTTATATTTGAAGAATTTTGGCTCTTTGACAAAATGTTTCAGTTTTTATGTTTATTTTTGCAGAAAGAACTTGCCCACCTCTTGATACCAAAGGAAAAGATACTCTCTACAATGGTGATTATCAAAACTCATCTAAATGAAGATGCATGTGCACCAATACTCATGTACCCAAAGATTACAACCTTTCCAAATAGTTTCCCTGAGTCTTTATGTATTTTTAACAGAGCATTATAAAAGCACTATAACAGAAGCAAGCACAGATACTATGGGAGCATGAAAAGAACATTCTATTTAAAAAACCTGAGTATCAGACACAATATAAAGATGAAGCATAAGGCATGTATTATTTAGAAAAATTCCATGTTTTTAGACATACAAACACCACTAAGATTACCAAATGTTTTTAGACAATAACTTTTAGTTATTATATTAGGAGCTTTACTATAGATTTCTCACTAATTTAACTTACTCTCTTGCCGGTACCCCTTCCCACTGGAGGATGTGCCTCAGCAGCTTGACGTATTGTGCAAACCATTAGCTCTATAAGAGCACTTTCTTGACGGTCAGACATTGCTATGGTGAAACAAAATATACTAATATAAGTAGACAGTTTTTATAATTACCAGATATAAAAATGAATACAAGGATATACTAAAAAGCTGCAAGCAAATATTACTGATTAAACAAAAGAAATTAGGTTTGTGGTTTTTCTTTTTTAAATTTATTTATTGTCAAAAGAGAGAGATAGAATGAATATAAAAGAGAATGGGTGTGCCAGGGACTTTAGCCACTGCAAACAAATTCCAAATGCATGTGCCACCTTGTACATCTGGCTTTATGTGTGTACTGGGGAATCAAACTTGGGTCATTGGGCTGTGTAGGTAAATGCTTTAGCCACTGACATCTCTCTCCAGCCCCTATACTTTTCTTATTTTCTTTTTAAAAAGTAATATGTAGTTGCTGTTTTAAGTCAAACAAAAGAGGTCTATAACCTAAGAACTCTAGTCTTTTCCTTATTCATGTCTTTTTCAATGCCCTACTTCTAAGTTAGGAATGCTAAAATTAAAATATAATCCCTTACATATCATTTCAAAGCTTACATAATAGGGAGTTGTGAGCTGGACATGGAAGCACATGCCTTTAATCCCAGCACTGGAGAGGCTGAGTTAGGAGGGTCATTGTGAACTCAAGGTCAGCATGGGTTAGAAAGAATCCCTGCCTCTAGAGTTCCCTGGTTCCACACCCCCAGCTCCCTCCTGCAGCTGGCTTGGGGCTGTTTGGACCCTGTGAGCTTGATGCAGAAGCAGGCCCTTTGCTCTGCCTTCTGATTGAAGTGCCCTGGGACCTCAATTACTGGATACCCTGGGAGGGTGTGCACAGCATGGAGTAGGCCAGATCCCTGTTCCCTGCCTCCTCCAGGTTCCCTGGTCCCAGTAGCTCCCCTGCGCCTGGCTTGGGGAGGCTTGGTCCCTGTGTGGGGGCTCTGGAAGCAGACCTTTTGCTCTGGTATCCTGACTGGCTGCTGGGTCCCGACATTCAGAGGGTTCACTACAGGAGCAGGCCTCTTGCCTCTGGCTCTCTAGCTTCCTCAACCAGTGATTCCCCTGAACTGAAGAGTGCTTGCAAGTGGAGTGAGTAGGCCAGAGCTCCCAGTTCCCCAGGTTCCTTTGATGTACGTGCAGTCTCCACAATCTGCACATCTGTGGTTATAACCCCACTGTACATCAATCACATCTACATTAAAACCAGAGCATGCTCTGGAGATCCTACAAGGACATAAACTTGCTTCCTCCTCAATAGAATAAAGTGTCTCCTCAAGATGGGTAGATCACAATGCAAAAAAGCCAATGAAAGTCAGAAAACTGAGATCCCTCTCAAGGATGCCTCATGCCACAATGGAAGCCTCCAATGAAATCAGAGAGAAATCAACATTAATTCAATCCCAAAATGAAAACACAACCACCAATGAGACCCTGATCAAAAGAATTGCTGAACTGGAAGCAAACCATCAAAAAAACAATAATTGTAACAATGAAAGTGAACAAAATCGTCTCTTAAGAGTGTTCAGCTTAAAAAAAAAATTACATTTATTTTTTATTTTAAAGGGAGGGGGGAGGGAGGGAGGGAGAGGGAGAGAATGGTTGTTCCAGATCATTGCAAACAAAATCCAGATGCATGCACCACCTTGTGTATCTGGCTTACATGGGTACTGGGGAATAGAACTTGGGTCCTTAGGCTTCATAGGCAAGTACCTTACCCAGTAACTCACCTCTCCAGCCTGTGTTCATCTTTTGACAGTAGGCTCAACTTGATTAAAGAAAACATTACAACCCTCAAAAGATATATGAATGAATTGAAGGTGAGTCAAGAAATGGACGATCTCAATAACCAGCTCATTAAGCTTGGTGAAGATGTGATCAACTGTAAGAATGAATTCCAGGAAGCATCAAGAAAGTCAGAATTCAAACTGAAATTGTACCTCAAAAAAGAGATGGACACAATGCAAAATAACACAACAGAAAATAAAAACCAAACAGAAATTATAAAAACCTCTCTAGAATCCCTCACAGAGTTACTCATGTGGAAGATAGAACCTCTGACCTGGAAGACAAGACAGAAGAAATTGATTGGGAGGCCAAAAACTTTGCTAAGTTCAAAATATCAAGTGAATAGAATATGAGGAAACTGTGGTATGCCCCAAAATGACCAAACATCCAGATCATGGATATACCAGAAGGAGAGGAAATTCAGGCTATAGGCATAGAATATATTCAACAAAATTATTGAAAGAAAACTTTACCAATCTCTCTCCTATCCAGATACAAGAATCCCAAAGAACACCAAACAGACAGGACCAAAGAAGAAGCACTCCAAAGCACATAACTGTAACTCTTAACAAAGAAAACAAAGAGAGTGCTAAAAGCAGAAAGAGAGAAACAACTCACTACATACAAAGGCAATCCCATCAGTATTACCTCAGATTTCTCAAAGTAAACTCTGAAAGCCAGAAGGGCATGGAATGGAACACTTCAAAGTTGTAAGCTTTTTGCCCATTTTTCTACCTTTTTTATTCACTTATGAAAATTCTCTTATGTTAAGGGTATTGACCTTTAATTGTTGAGTGGCATGTATGTTTTCCCTCAGTTTGTTCTCTCTTGTCTAACCTTATGGAATCTCTCTTTTTAAGGCAGGGTCTCACTCTAACCCAGGTGAATCCAGGAACTCATTCCACAGCCCTGGCTGGCCTTGAACTCACAGCTACCCTTCTACTTCAGCTTCCTGAGTGTTGAGATTAAAGGTGTGAGACACCTGGCTATATGGAGTCTTTTGTTAGGAAAACTTGATGAATATTTACAAAGTTACATCTGTCTCCTTTCGTTTTATAGCTCTGGGTTTCTTAAGTTGTCCTCAAAGAATTCTCTGTCCTAGAGACTAAATATTTTCTTCTTATTATTTTTTTTTATTTGTAATGAGAGAAGAAGAAGAGAGAGAGGGAGGGAAGGAAGAGGGAGTGAAGAAGGGGGAGGAAGAGAAGGGGAGTGAAAGGAGAGAGAGAGGGAGAGGGAGAGGGACAAGGAGAGACAGAGAGAATGAATATGGTTTTTTTAGGGCCTCTAGCCACTGCAAACAAACTCCAGATGCACACAGCACATTTTTCATCTGGCTTTACATGTGTACTGGGAAAGTGAACTTGGGTTTGTTAGGCTTTGCAGACAAGTGCCTTAACCACTGAGCAATCTCTTCAGCCTGAGAAATATATTATTTTCTTTTAATTCCTTTCTCTTTTGCTCTTCTTCATTTTACCCTTTGTCTGTACTGATCACTCACATTCCTATCTTTAACCTGCTTGGCAACTTATTTAGACTGGTATTTAGGACATCTGATACTCAATAGTCAATTATGCTTTTCAACTACTGTTATATAATCCAGCGTTTCTTACTGTTGTGAAGTGCCATTTAAAAAAAAAAAACAAGTTTTAGGCTCTCATTTATAGTTAAATAGTCTTAAGTATATTCCTTATTTAGTTTGGTAATTTACTTGTAATTTTTATGACTATTCATTATGGTTTTGAATAGGAGATTAAGACTAATTTGTTAAAATATAAAATTAAAAAGTTAAAAAATAAAAACTCAGTATGTAACATCATTCCACACATCCGAGTAAACATGATGCCCCATCCAATTCTTTCCCCTAATATTGTGGGCGAATTCCTCAATATTCTTTTTTTAATTTAATTTTTAAAACTTATTTATTTATTTATTTGAGAGAGTTAGAGAAAGAGAGAGAGAGAGAGAAGAAGAGAGAGAGAAAATGGGCACACCAGAGCCTCCAGCCACTGCAAATGAACTCCAGAGACATGTGGCACCTTGGGCATCTGGTTTATATAGGTCCCAGGAAATCAAACCAGGGTCCTTTGGCTTTGCAGGCAAATGCCTTAGCCACTAAGCCATCACTCCACCCTCCTCAACATTCTTATTTATTTCAGAGAGAGAAAAAACAGAAAGGCAGAGAGTGAGTGAGTATGGGCACATCAGGGCCTCCTGCTACTGCAAATGAACTCCAGACACATGTGCCTCTGGCTTTACCTGGATCCTGGGGAATCTAACCTGGGCCTTCAGGCTTTGCAAGCAAGTGCCTTTAACCATGGAGCCATCTCCCTAGGTGTTTTTTTTTTTTTTTTGGACACTTTCTATAATGATAATGACAAATAATTTATTGCATATATTTTATGTATAAGGAACTATTTTAAGTTCCCAGAGATAGAAACTAATATTCTCATGCTGAAGTTGAGGAAAATGTTGCAGAAAAACTAAACAGCTTTTCAAAGTAGCAGTAGACTGAATCAGTCCTCCAAGGAACCATGTAAAACCATGTAAAAACAGGTTTAGCTGGGTATGATGGCACACACCTTTAAATCCCAGCACTAGGGAGGCAGAGGTAGGAGGATCTCCATGAGTTTGAGGCTACCCTTACAGTAAAGAATGAATTCCAGGTCAGCCTGTGCTAGCGTGACACTCCACCTCGAAAACAAACAAACAAAACAACAACAACAAAAAACCAGGTTTAGTATGTTGTAAAAGCTTTAAAATCATTTTGCCTAGTTTCTGTTCTAATCTCAAATCCTAGAACACTCTCAAATCTGGTGGAACTGAACAGTATTATAAGAAAATTATACAGTACATTGGCATTTTTATCATATCTTCAGCTAGGAATATAATATAGCTGTTCATTTTTGAGATTTTATTCTATATCATTTAACAAAACATGATTTTCTTCACATTGACTATTTGCCATGTGAATTCATTAATATGTATATTTAAGCATAGATTTTTTTCCTTTTTTTTTTTGAAGTAGGGTCTTACTCTAGCCTTGGCTGACCTGGAATTCACTGTGGAGTCTCAGGCTGGCCTTGAACTCACAGTAATCTTCCTACCTCTGCCTCTCTAGTGATTTTTTTTTTATTTTTTTTGAGGTAGGGTATCACTTTAGCTCAGACTGAGCTGGAATTCACTATATAGTCTCAGGATGGCCTTGAACTGACAGTGATCCTCCTATCTCTGCTTCCCAAGTGCTGGGATTAAAGGCGTGTGCCATTATGCCCAGCTGGATTTAAAAACATTGTGTGTGCACATGTGTGTAATAGGTGTTTGTGCTATGGCACCTTTGTGGAGGTCAGAGGACAACTTCAAGGCATCTGTGCGCCACCTGTTTTGAGAAAGGGTCTCTTGCCAATGCAAACCAGCTGCAATACTGAGCACGAATGCCTGACAAGTTGGCCCATGTGCTTCAGATTCTCCTGGCTCTGCCTTCCATTGCTGTAGGCACACACTGGATCACAGATGCATGTGCCATTTTGCATCTGACTTTAGATGTGTGCTGGTAATTAAACCAAGCTTTGTGAACAAGTGCCTTTAACTGTTAAGCCATCACTCCAGTCTCTAAACATAGATTTTAAGTATACTTTGAATAGTTACTCATCCCTGTTTCAATATGTACTTTTTAATGTTGAAGATGCATAGATGTAGGGACTATAAGGAATTACATCTAAATTAAAAGAAAACAATTAAAATATGAAAAGCATGTTTTTATTATCTAAAATAAATTGGAGACAAAAACA
Organism: Jaculus jaculus; assembly: GCF_020740685.1. Lineage (NCBI taxonomy): Eukaryota > Metazoa > Chordata > Mammalia > Rodentia > Dipodidae > Jaculus > Jaculus jaculus. The sequence goes on from NC_059118.1 coordinate 27,238,072, forward strand.
ATGAAAAAGCAAGCAAAGACATATGACATCTTGTTCTTTATACCAAAATTATCCTGTACAGGAATATACTTTTTTTGTGTGGCTGTGATATGTCTGTATGTGTTTATACATGTTTTATGTGTGTTGAAGGCAGGTGGTCAATGTTAGGTATGTCCTTCAGGTGCTCCACCTTATTGAGACAAGGTCTCTCACTAAACCTAGAATTTACCAAAATTAGCTAGATTAGTCAGTAAGCCCTAGCATCTGAATTCTCCCATCTCCAATTTCCCATCACTGGAATTAAAGTCATGTGCCACGACACTCAGCATGTTTAGTGAATACCGTGGACCTGAAATTAAGACCTCATGTGTGCATGGCAAGCACTTCATTTATTGAGTTATTCCCCCAGCCTGTACATGGATGTGTATGCACATCTTAATTCATTAATTCTTGTGTTTCTCAAAAAATTATTTTATTTTTATTTATTTATTTGTTTGAGAGAACAAAAGAGGCAGATAGTACAAGAGGTAGGTAGGCAGACAGGTAGACACACAGACAGACAGACAGAATGGCATGCCTGGGTCTCTAGCCACTGCAAACAAACTCCAGATGCATGTGCCACAATGTGTATCTGGCTTATGTGGGTAGTGGGGAATGGAACCTGGGTCCTTAGGTTTCACAGGCAAGTGCCTCAGCCACTAAGCCATGTGTCCAGCCCCCATTTTTGTGTTTTAAGGTTTCCCATTATTTTAGGAAAAATATGTGAACTTCAGCTTGTCTTATGAAAAACACATGAATAATTTCAACTTTTCTGTCTATATGTTCACAATCAAATACCTAACAATACAAAAAAAAATTCCATTTAAAACAACTGGTATGTCTTCTAAGTCTAGAATTTCTTAATATTTTTAGATTTGGTCAGAAATAAAGGAATTACAAAATTGTTCACGAGTTAAGTAAATCTTCTTATATTTAGGAAGAAAATAAAGTCCTATGGAAGGAAAGACAAAGAGAAAGAGTACAACTTGTCTCAAGAATAGAAGTATTCTCTCACTATATGGTGCTGGTAAAACTGTAACTCAATTTTCCAGTGTCTAATGCCATCAAATTAAAAAAATAACAATTCAGAAACCTTCCCTGATTGAGGAGAGATGATAAAATTCAATAGTAGTTGAGATTTAACTGAAATTTCCTTTGGGATATGTCACAAGACGAGGGGACCAAAGTAAGCTTTAAGTCACAGGTAAGAGCCAAATGGACACATTATTAAACATAAGGAAACTACTTCCATCATTTATTATCCAATTATTACACAATTTCCTTCCCTCCCTGCTTCTCTTCTAACTCTTGAGACCTGCCTTCATATATACTCATTTCCTCAGTATTACTTTTAGTCCTAACACCATGAATTGTGTTTACTGTTGAAAGCCATCAACAGGTGTAGGGAGATGACTCAGCAGTTGAAGGCACTTTGTTTGCACCCAAGTACCAATGTAAAGCCAGATACACAAAGTAGTGCATGTGTTGGGCTGGAGTTGTTTGCATCAGCAAGAGGCTCTGGCACACCCATATTACCTCTCTCAAACAGAGACATAAATAAAAATATGAAATAACAAAACCATCAATTAAAAAAAATCATTAGTCAGGTGTGATGGGTCACACCTGTAATTCTAGCACTTAGGTGGTGACATTAGGAACATCTGGAATTAAGGCAAGCAAAAACTACCAAGAGAGCCTTCCTCATAACAAACAAACAAACAAACAAACAAACAAACAAACAACTAGGTGATCTATGTTCAATGCCCAGAGCAAGTTCTGATATTATTAATCCAAGATCATTAATATTTTACTGACCACATATTTTCAGAATAACCTCTTTACTGAGATTTTCAAAGAGTTATTTCTTTTTCACAGATAATACAGCTCTATGGCTCTTTCTCCCTTCCTGCTTTTGTCTGATATCCATAATCTTTCATTCAGAGGGCCTTTATTCTTTACATAAGCTGACCCCTCTCTGTAATCTCCATAAATATATGCACATGTACATACACACACAGTTTCCCATATAGGCCACTGTAATACTTATATATCCCAACCAAATTTATCAATGCACTTTTATAAAACATGAAATGGAGTACATTACTCATTTGCTTAATATTCTACAATGACACACTAATCACACATTGAATGACAAAATAAATGTACTGACAAAAAGTAAAATGTTTTGTATGGTCTGAGATTTGCTTCTATCTCATCTTGTAGTTATTCCACTCCTAGAACATAGCATGGTTTACACTTGTGACACCCTGGACACAACACTCGTAAACACTTCTATGGCAAGTTAGTTTTTGATTCACCGCTTCTCAAAGGTCTTCCATCAGGATTCAATCTAAACATGGACACCTCACTATTAGACATCACAGACAAAGTAACTCTTGAAATTACTTTGACTATGTGGTAGTTTGAATTTGGTAGTTTAAATACATGGACTCATAGACTCAGTTGTTTTATTAAAATTGAACTTGCAACTTCAGAACCAAGCAGGCAGATGCCTGCTAGGGTGTGTGTGTCACTGGGGGCGTATCTTGAAGTACAACTAGAGGCGTTCACAGCAGTTTGAGCTTGAGCGATTCCTTGTTGCTGGTGTTGGTTTTTCTCTCATGGTTCTGAAGTAAGCCAGCTTCTGCCACTGACCAAACTTCCCCTGGATGCTATAAACCTGAAATAAACCTTTTCCTTCCATACGCTGTCTCTTGTTGTATGCTTGTCCCAGCAATAGACTACTTATTGCATTTCTCATTAAAATGTAAGCTCCATGTGGACAAAGCAACTGAGCTACTTTAATAATGTATAACTGATACATAAAAAATTGTCAATAAGTATTTAAAAAATTATAGTCAATGATTTTTTGCTGTTAAGAATTCTTTTTTTTAATTTTAAATTTATTATTTTCATTTTTTTAGAGGTTGTAGTCTTATATTCCCTCTCCCTCAACCCATGTTCTCTGAGGGCTCTCTCTTTAGTAGGGTGACTGGTGATCACTCTTAGGTAAATAAGGTCTCATTTTTACCTCAGGATATTTCTTTTTTTTTTTTTTTTTTTTTTAGATTTTTGGGGTAGGGTCTCACTATGGTCCAGGATGACCTGGAATAAACTATGTAGTCTCAGGGTGGCCTTGAACTTATGGTGATCCTCCTAAGTGCTGGGATTAAAGGCATGTGCCATCACACCTGGCACCTCAGGATATTTCTACCCACCCTGTTGCTCTTACAATCTTCCTATCCCCCCTGAATAATTCTTTAACATTTTATTCAACCATCAAAGGAGTCACAAAATTTTAACATTAGAAGTGACCAAAGATCACTAGTCAAAAGTCCTTACACTATGGCTGAAGAAGGTGTGACCCAGAGAAGTTAAGAGGTGGTCATGGTGTTTTTGCTACCTGGTGACAGAGCTGAAAACAAGTATCCAGATGCTCAAGTTACACTAAAACTTTATCCACTTAACACTTCACCACAGAATATGAACATACACACACATACATGCCTTATGAAAACTGTTTTTAATGCTACTGTGATTAAGTAGATGTTCCCAATCTTTAATAACATGTGTCTCTAAATTTTAGTCCTATACCATGACTTTTTTTCCCCCGAGGTAGGGTCTCACTCTAGTCCAGGCTGACCTCGAAGTCACAACAATTCTACTACCTCTGCCTCCCAAGTGCTGGGATTAAAGGCCTGTGCCACCACACCTGGCACCACTAACTTTTAATTGGATGTTTCTCCATTGGAATTCTACCATACCATGCCTATCTAAAAAGTAACTTAATGTGCAAATAGTTTCAAGATGGGAAAGTATGGGAACAACCTTATTATCATAAAACATAGTAGAAAAGTAGTAGAGACAGGTGATTTTGGATACCATTCCATGTGAGATCCCATATGTAGCATAAAAAACACACGGAAAAATGAGCAAAGTTGAGGTATTACATCTATACAGTTCTGTATTTGTTAGGTTAAATTTATCAGGTATTCAGATTCAAGTATACCTTAAAACTGTGGTTCACTTAAAAAATTTCCATCTTGTCAGTCACTCTTTTAGTAAGATTCAGACCAACCTAACTCAAGTTAGAACAAGCTAAATAAGCCTCTTTAATAGAAGAAAAAAAAATCAATGTCAATTAAATTTAAGACCATATGGACTTTGGCCCTATAGAACTTTTGTTTTGGAGGAATGGACATGGACTTGGTGCTTGCAACTGAAAATGCCTTCTGGAGTGGTAAGCCAAGTTTTATGGACTATTATGATGAGAGTTTGAGAATGCTAAGTACAGAAAGAAATGAAATTGGGAGGCTTGGCTTATGAACTTTCTGTTTTATGTTTTTTGTTGTTTGTTTTTTCAAGGTAGGGTCTCACCCTAGGTCAGGCTGACCTGTATGTAATTCACTATGTAGTCTCAGTGTGGCATTGAACTCATGGTGATCCTCCTACCTCTGTCTTCCAAGTGCTGGGATTAAAGGTGTGAGCCAGTATGCCCGACTCACTTAGGAACTTTCTAAGGGGAGGGAAAAATGTCAGAGCACTTTGTTGGAAATGGGCTATTGACATAAGGGCTGACTGCGTTCATCTGCCCATGCCCAGAGTTTAATCCAGGTTAAATTTGTAATGGACTGATGTACTTGGCTAAAGATATTGGACCGAGAGATATAAGATTTTTTTGTTTTGTTTTGTTTTTCAATGTAGGGTCTCACTGTGGCCCAGGCTGACTTGGAATTCACTATGGAGTTTCAGGGTGGCCTCGAACTCACGGCAATCCTCCTACCTCTGCCTCCCGAGTGCTGGGATTAAAGGCGTGCGCCACCACGCCCGGCTTTGAGATATAAGATTTTAAGTTGGAAAAACTCAAGCAAGTTAAAATTATAGGCACTGAGACTGGTTTTAGGTTGCTGAAGCTGCTACTTTGAAACACATTAACAATCTTAAGGAAGATGGCCCAACTGCTTTACATTAAAACAATTGAGAGGATGTCTGAGAAAAAAACTGTTAGAAATACAAACTCTTTTGGAAAGAGTTGACTGGAACTTGCTTTTCAAGGTTATGATTTATTTCACCCTTGAATTAAGAATATGGCTGTGCCCTGTACACCTGGCATTAATTTTGGAAGCATTAAAAACATACATGGTCATGAATTACATACTGTTCCAGGAGCTACTGCTGAGATATGACATGAGGCAGGGCATAATGCCCTGACAGACTGAAAAAGCCTTTGAAAGATGGATTGTGGTTTGCATGGAGACCCAAAGATGTTTTAAATGCACCAGGACTATGCAAGGGTTACCATGGAGCACACTGTTGGCCTGGCATGAAAGTTCTCCCTAGCTACACTGCCCAGTTTGAGGGGTGGAAATGAAAAATCTAGAGACTGACAGTCTCTGGTTATATTGGACCTGAACTGCAGAAGTTCGATGTTTGATGGTGGTTCGAGTTTACACTGCTTTAGTCTCTCCTTGCTATGCCTTATACCAGTTGAAAAACATTTACTCTGTGCCTTTATATGTTAAAAGTATTTAACCTGTTTGATTTTACAGGACTCACAGTTAAAAAAAAAAATCTTAAATCTCAGAAGAGACTTGGGACGTTAGAGCTATTTTTAGTCAAGACTCGGAGGACCTTTGAAATTAGACTAAATACAACTTCAAATATGTGATGGTTTTAAATCTACTGGGGCCAGGGGCACAATGCGGTAATTTAAATAGATGGCCCTCAATATATTCAGTGTTTTATTAGTTTGTAGTTTGCATTTACAGCCACCTGGCTGGAGGCAATGTCCCTGTGTGTATCTTAGGGTCCAGCCTTAAGGTGTGGTAGTGGATTTAAAATTCCAATCTAAAGATATACAAAGTGTGCTTAGCTGGAGTTCCTGAAGTGTGTTACGTGGCTTTGGACTTGTAGCTTCTCTCCCCTGCTTGGTCCTTCTTCTGCCATTACGGAACTTCCCCTGGAGCTGTAAACTTCAATAAATATCCTTTCCTCCATAACTGTGCCTGGTCTGGAAGTTCATCTCGGTGACCCTGAAGCTGTCTACCATATATGCAAAGTGCCTGAAGTGTGCTGGGTAGCTTTGATTTGGCTTGTGTTTTCTCTCTCTGCTTGGACCTGTGAAAACAGGCCAGCTTCTTCTGTTATGGAACTTCCCCTGGATCTGCAAGCTTTAATAAATATCCCTTCCTCCATAACTGTGCCTGATCTAGAAGTTCATGTCACTGAACTTGAAGTTGTCTGCTACATGGTATAAGAAAGAAATGAGGGGCTGGAGAGATGGCTTAGCGGTTAAGCGCTTGCCTGTGAAGCCTAAGGACCCCGGTTCGAGGCTCAGTTCCCCAGGTCCCACGTTAGCCAGATGCACAAAGGGGCGCACATGTCTGGAGTTTGTTTGCAGAGGCTGGAAGCCCTGGCGTGCCCATTCTCTCTCTCTCCCTCTATCTGTCTTTCTCTCTGTGTCTGTCGCTCTCAAATAAATAAATTAAAAAAAAAAGAAAGAAAGAAATGAGAAGCTACCTAATTATTCTTTCTTACTATTATGACTCCCATTTTTCAAAATGTTGATTTGAGTAGTAGTGATTAGAAAAAGGAATAACAGGTATGATATTAAGATTAGAAGCAGAATATATGAAGTTAGTGAACTAGTACAAAATCTACAAGTAGAGAAAATGCAGGATATATATTTGTAATCCTATGATCGTAAAAGTAAAAGGAATCTAGAGTTCAGATAAGAGTTTGACATACTGAGCAGAGGCTGCCAATATACCAACAAGGCCATTCTCTTACTAAGAGTATCATGGGAAAAAGAGGCATATATCAATAATACAATAATTAAAATGAAGCCAAATATAATACAATAGGCTGCACTTTAAAGGTCTGGGAAACATTTAGAAAGATAAAGAATAAAGTTACAAGGTAAATTTATTCATTCATTACTCATTTATTTATGGGGGGGGGGAGGAGAATGAATGAGAATGGACATGCCAGGGCCTGTAGCCACTGCAAACAAACTCCAGACACATGTGCCACTTAGTGCATTTGGCTTACGTGGGTACTGGGGAATCAAACTTGGGTTCTTAACTACTAGGCCATCTCTCCAGCCTTTGAATTAAGCTATTTATTTATTTGAGGGTGACAGACAGAAAGAGGCAGATAGAGAGAATGGGCACGGCAGGGCCTCCAGCCACTGCAGATGAACTCCAGATGCATGCGCTCCTTGTGCATCTGGCTAATAATGGGGAATCGAGCCTTGAACCGGGGTCCTTAGGCTTCATAGGCAAGAGCTTAACCGCTAAGCCATCTCTCCAGCCCTTGAATTAACTTTTAAACAGGCGTTTTCAATTAGTTCCTAGGTATGTGCCTTATCTGATATGTATCTGTGGTGGTTTGATTCAGGTGTCCCCCATAAACTTAGGTGTTCTGAATGCTAGGTTCCCAGCTGATAGAAATTTGGGAATTAATGCCTCCGAGAGGCAGTGTATTGTTGGGGGTTTGCATATGGGTATTGTAGCCAGCATCCCCTTGCCAGTATTTGGCACACTCTCCTGTTCCTGGTGCCCACCTTTTGTTGGCCAGGGGATGATGTCCACCCTCTGCTCATGCCATAGTTTTCCCCTGCCATCGTGGAGCTTCCCCTTGAGCCTGTAAGCCAAAATAAACCTTTTTTCCCCACAAGCTGCTCTTGGTTGGGTGATTTCTACCAGCAATGCTAACCTGACTGCAACAGTATCTGTTATTTCTTTCCATAAATTTTGTCAGAATAAAATAATAAGCATCACTGCTTAGAAATAAACTGAGGAAAACTCACTCTGCTCATGACCTGCTTAGATAGTCAAATGTAGGAATGGCTTGTTCTGTTCTTATATCCCAAATGGTTGAACTGGAGGCAGAATAGGCACTCAATAGTATAATATTCTTTCTGGTTAAAAACTCACAACTACTATATAAATTATAAAAGGAAAATAATATGTTATAGAGAAAAAGAAATGAAGAATCAGGAAAAAAATGCAGGAAATAAGCCGTAAGGGACAGATGAAAATCTAAATCTAATGCTAGGCATGGTGGTATCTATAACCCCAAAATTTAGAAGGCTGAGGCAGCAGAGTCACCGTGAATTTAAGTACAACCTGGGCTACATAAGTGAGTTCTAGGCCAAGTTAAGCTATAGAGTACAGCCTTGTCTCAAAACAAAATAAAACAAAGCAAAAATAAACAAAAATTTTAAATTGTGAATTCCATGTTCAATCTACTGAGCCTCAAATAAGGTATCACTTTCCTTTATGACTGCTGTACAGATCAAATAAATTAGTAGTTTCTTTTAAAAAGTACTGTTGTGGGCTAATTTGAAAACCTAGGTATTTTTTACATAGGAGAAAGCATTTCAAGTTACAAAGAACTAATATTAGGTTTTAGGATACACTCTGTTTATCAACTAAATGTATCCATTTTACTGTACATTATGTATTATATAAAAGATATATATTTCAGATGTTATCAAATGGTTCTCATTTCCCTCTATTTTTCTAAACCTTTATATTGATAAGTTTCATCAATGTATATAATGTTATTTGATCAAAATACCCTCCCATTATTTTCCTTTGTACACTTCCCCTGAATCCCTGCTTTCCAACTCATCCCTCTTCTATTATGATGTTTTGCATTTTTCTTTCCTCCATCCTCATGATGAAATGCTCATGGGCCCATTCTTATACAGGTCCTGAGCAGGGAAGACAGGGCTTCAAAAGGCTCCTCCCATTCTCTGGCTCTTACATTCTTTCTGCTCCCTCTTCCACAATGCTCTCTGAGTCTTGGTGTCTCTAATGTCAAATAGGAAAGTAAGTGATCTTATCTCTGACTTCTTTCTTTTTTTTCCTTCATTATTTTTTTTTAGTTGTGATGCTGAGACTGAACTCAGGTTTCTCTTATGCTGCGTAAGTGTTCTACCACTGACTAGTACCTCTAGTCCTTGAATTTTTTTCTTTTAATTAAAAATACTTGTCATGGAGCTGGAGAGGTGGCTCAGCAGTTAATGTGCTTGCCTGCAAAGCTTAATGACCTGGGTTTGTGTGTTCGTGTGAGTGCACACATGGGGTACATGTGGAGGTCACAGGACAATCTCATGTATGTGCCTGCCTCTCTCTTTGTTAAGAGGCACAGTCTCACATTCACATAACTGGTTCATGAGCTTTTAGACAATTCTGCCTCTGCCTCTCTGCTTGCGTTCGGATTGCTGGGATTAGATGCCTGCCACAGTGTACAGTTTTACATGATCTGAATTCAGGTACTCACACTTGTGAAGTAAGCACTTTATACACTAAGCCATCTCCCCAACATCAGAATGTATTTTCTTACAGACACAAAATGAACCCAACATGGCTCAGGGAAATTTTGCGAAAGTGGGGGCAGAAAGGATGTCAGAGCTACAGTGGGTCTTGATACACAAAGACATTTTCTCCTGCCCATAACTGAGGGCTAACTCCACAATGCATGACCCATATATCAAGGAGGGGCCAGGGAGAGAGGGCAGGAGATGGAGGAGGTTAACAATAGTACCAACTTGACTGTATTCACTGAGTACAAAACTAATTAATAAAAAAAGAAAAAAAATAATGTATTTAAAAAAAGTGTTTATCAGCACTTTGTATCTCATTATGAGATAGAAAACTTTACTGAACGTAAGTTACACAACACATGGACTTTGAGAAGACTTTGTACAGCACAGCAGAGGTAGCACAGAAAGAGGTTATAAACTCTTGAGATATTCTTACTTATTACAGGAAATAAACTATTCTTTTGGCAAAAGGACACATGACATGCTTGCATGCATTAATTTTTAAGAAGTGATCTATAAAATGGTATGATTACAATGGACATATTAAAAGAAAATCAACTTGTCAAGATACTGTACCTTCTTCTCCTTGAACAGGTTCTTCTAACAGCAACTCTGTCATACATTCCCAGTCTTTTAACAGTTCTTGAGAGCTCTCCCACAAACTGTCCACCAAGTAGGCTGCGTGTTCATGTAACTAAAATTAACAAATCAAATGTGACTAAAGACCATTAAAAATACTAATAATGATACCATGAGTTAAGAAATCATTCAGAAATAAAATGTTTTTAATTTCAATGGTTTTAAGAACAATTTAGAAGACAATATATGTGATCATATTCTATGATGTGAATTAATTAATTTTATGTTTTGGTTCTTTCCAGGTGGGGTCTCACTCTAGCACAGGCTGGCCTGGAATGTATATAGTCTCAGGCTGGCCTTGAACTCACAGTGATCCTCCAATCTCTTCCTCTCAAGTGAGTACTGTGATTAAAGGTGTATGCTACCATGCCTGGCCAATTGTTTAAAAAAAATATTTACAGAAAGGTTAAGAATCTCTTATTTCAGCTGGGCGTGGTGGTTCACTCTTTTAATCCCAGCACTCGGGAGGCAGTGGTAGGAGGATCACCATGAGTTCAAGGCCACCCTTAGACTACAGAGTGAATTCCAGGTCAGCCTGAGCTAGAGTGACACCCTACCTTGAAAAACAAAACAAAACAAAACAAATCTCTTATTTCAACATCATTTGCTGACATAGAAACTGAAAGTAGATAGCTAGTAAGAATTCCTGAAATTATAGTCACTATACCTGGTAATCTCTCTCTTTCTCTCTCCTTTTTTTATTTTTCAAGGTAGGGTCTCACTTTAGCTCAGGCTGACCTGGAATTCACTGTGTAGTCCCAGGGTGGCCTTGAACTCATGGTGATCATCCTATCTCTGCCTCCTGAGTGCTAGGAATAAAGGCGTGCACCACCACGCCTGGCTCTTAACCTCTCTCTCAAAGAAAATTAGTCATTCTCTCTAAGAATTCCATATGAAAATGTGATACTAGCCTTATTTTACATCCCTATCATCGTTCTCAATATCAAAACTTTCTTTGGAAGGCATGTTTCTACAGTATAGAAATAAACAAGTTCCTTATCAAACAAACAAACAAGTTCCTTATCAAGTAAGTCTCCTACTTGCTAGTGAACCTTGGAAACACTATTATTAAAAAGATGCTCTTCAAGGAAGGAAGGTAGAAGTGTTGGCATTGTTCAGGTGCTGATACTCCTAATTCATTTCCATCCTTGTAGAAAGATCTTTTACTTCTGAGGTTCACAATTTTTTTGAGTATTTTGAGAATACGTTTTTCAAACTAGATCATAAATAAATCAAACATACTGAGTTTCAAGAAATGAAGCAGAACAGAGCAGCACATAGTACATACAAAAAATCCAATGCTATTTCACATAAGTCCATGTTTTTCAATGCTGTGGATTAAACTCCGGGCCTTGTGCATGCTAGGCAGTATCTCTACATCCTCATCTCTTAAGTATTAGTCGTGGTAAACTTGCGAGACAAAGTATTTTTGTCAGTTGTGCTAACCTTAAAAATGAGTTACCTTTTCTAATTCTCTTGGGTATCTACAATTATCTTGCATACTGGGCACCTGAATTGGTTTTCTTTTTTGCTTTCCATTCTATCCTACTAATTTCAATGTGACTTTTACTGACTTGTATACTGTTCTGCCTTTTGGCCTTTGTTCTGTGCTTCAATATTAATTATTGCATTTTAAATCTTACACATTGACCCTAGAAATAATTCAAGAAAATTACATACACGCACACACACACACACACACACACACACACACACACACACACACACACACACTGGGGGGGGGGGCTAGAGAGAGACAGAAGAGAGGCAATCTCCCAATAAATCCTGCCCAAATGAGGAGGAAATATTAATTAGCACCACTGCTTGGAAAAGCAAACATGGGCGTCTTTAAACTTCTCAGTCACTTATCTTGAGAAACTATTCTTGGACTATCAGTAACATATACCAAAAGTGTCAGAAACAAGTAATACAGCTTGGTATCAAAGATGAAAATAGCAACAGGAAAAATAACACAAAGTTTGATGATATTGCTGCGTTTAAAACCTATGCATAAATGAAGAGTTTTCTTTCATGAGTATTAACCTTGATTTCACAAGACTTTTAAAATGTTTTAGAGATAGACAGCAGTGATGACAGCACAGCAGTGTGAATGTATGCAACACCTCTTCAACTGTAAGCTTTTGGGCTGAAGGGATGGCTTAGTGGTTAAGGTGCTTGCCTACAAAGCCAAAGGACCCAGGTTTGATTCCTCAGGACCCATATAAGCCGGATGCACAAGGTGGCACATGCGTATGGAGTTCATCTGCAGAGGCTAGAGGCTCTGGGGTGCCCAATTTTCTGTCTCTCTCTCACGTCCAAATAAACAAACATAAATAATACAAAAAGTACTTTAAAAAAGCAAGATTTTAGGCTGCTTCTTTCCCTATATATATCCCCAATTATGTATGGTTGATTATACTTGTGAAAAATATAAGCTATCTCTGTCTCTCTCTGTCCCTCTCTCTCTCTCTCTCTCTCTCTTTTTTTTTTTTTAGTTTTTTCAAGCTAGGGTCTCACTCTGCCCAGGCTGACCTGGAATTCACTATGGAGTCTCAGGGTGGCCTCGAATTTATGGCAATCCTCCTACCTCTGCCTCCCGAGTGCTGGTATTAAAGGCGTGCACCACCACGCCCGGCTATTTTTTTGATTTTTTTGAGGTAGGGTCTCGCTCTGGCCCAGGCTGACCTGGAATTCACTATGTAGTCTCTGGGTAGTCCTCAAACTCACAGTGATCCTCCTACCTCTGCCTCCTGAGTGCTGGGATTAAAGGTGTGTACCACCATGCCCAGTTCATAAGCTATCTCTTTTGTCTCCTTTATTGTTTCTGGTCTTTAATTATGGTTCATCTTTTATGATATTGTCCATTCTGTTTTCTTTTCATAAGCATTAGCTATATCAATCCTGCTTTTTATTTGTAAACTTCTATATCATTTTGACTAAGATGTATACATAAGCAACATATTTTATCTCAACTACAGATGAGTCTTTTTTTTTTTTTTAAGGTAGGTTCTCAGTCTGGCTCAGGCTGACCTGGACTTCACTATGTAGTTTCAGAGTGGCCTTGAACTCATGGCGATCCTCCTACCTCTGCCTCCTTAGTGCTGGGATTAAAGGTGTGTGCCACCATGCCCAGCTCTTCAGATGACTTAAAAACTTATTTTTCTTTCTTTGAGATAGAGATAGATAGAGATAAAGAATGGGTATGCCATGGCCTCTATCCATTGCAAATGAACTCCAGATGCCTGCGCCACCATATGCATCTGGCTTAGGTGGGTTCTGGACAATTGAATCTGGGTCCTTAAGCTTCGTAGGCAAGTGCCTTAACCACTAAACCATCACTCTAGACCCAGATGACCTTTTAAGAGCTTATTAACCCATTACACTTTCTGGGATTAATGATGTTGGAAATATTACTGGCATTCTATTCTCTGTGCTCTACTAGTTGAGCATTTTATTTTCTGACATATTTCTCCACCCACAACTTGTTGCACATTTCATTACTCTCTTCATTTAAAAATGGCATTACATGCCTAAATTTTAAAACTTTTTTATCTTTGCCTTAAAGTTCACAGCCATATATTAAGACTTAACTCTAAAATTTCAAGCTTATTTGCTCAGCCAAGTTCCTTATATTCCTGTTTTCCTTTCATTTTAAATCTTTTGCTTTGCTTGAAAGCATTACTCAGTTCAAGGCCACCCTGAGACTACATAGTGAATTCTAGGTCAGCCTGGGCTAGAGTGAGACTTTACCTTGAAAAACCAAACACCCACAAAACCCTTCAATATTCTGCCCATAGGGGTCAGAAGAAATAAGTATTCCTTTGATTAATTCCTCTGCCCTATTCTCTTTTTACAGAGCAACACCTAGATAATACAATAAAATTAAACTTGTACTTTCTGTTTCTTCATTTCTTCCTTCAAATACTATTCACCTGTTCCTTCTTTTACATTGCAATGTAGAAAAATTTCTTCTTGCAGTCTTTGGCCAAATTGTGGCTACATCCAATGATGCCATTTCTTGGTTGGACCTTAAAATTTTGAATTCAAGTTTTAAATATGTAGAACTTCTCTTCTTCTTTCATAAATACTTTTGCATATAGATATGGGGTATGAATTGAACTTTTCATCAGTATGTTAGTTTTTATGTTTCTTTTTGAAGTTTCACACACTTGGTAACCAGTTCACATGTGGACAAAAGATCTGATACCAAGGTTCTGGCTTTCTTGATTAAAAGGGAAAATAAAAAGGGGATCTGTAGGATTTCTACAATGAATTTATAGTTCTGTGCCATGTTACTTGAGCATTCACTTTATTTCTAGATCTACTATGCACAACTTAAATGCCTTATACCAGAAGTTCAAAAGTCATAAATTAAAGTTAAATGACAGCCACTTACTTTTAACCACTCATCAGTCCTGTTGCTCTGATACTTATTATCTTCTAGATTTCAGTCAAAAAGGGATTTTCTAGTTTTGCTTCATTGGGACATAAGTTAGTGTTAATGGAACATGCATCAGTCTTTGCCAATTTACTCTATAGCTTCCTCAAATTCCATATTATTCTGATAAACTAGCAATAACTCTTTCATCTTAACTAATTTAGACCAAGCCTTTTAACAGGAGCTTATAGCATAATTAAATTCACTTTTATTTTTTTAAGTATATGTACCTATTTATGGGGGGTGGAGAATGGGTGTACCAGGGTCTCTAGCAACTGCACATGAACTCCTGATGCATGCACCACCATCTGTATCTAGCTTATGTGGGTTCTGGGGAATCAAACCTGGGTCTGTAGGCTTCACAGGAAAGCACATTACCTGTTGAGTCATCTTTCCAGCACAAATTCACGTAAAAAATATTTTATTTATTTATTTATTTGAGAGAAAGAAAGAGGCATAGAGAATGAGCAAGAATGGGTGCACCAGGGCCTCCAGCCACTGTAAAAGAACTCCAGACATGTGCATCCCTTGTGCATTTGGCTTACATGGGTCCTGGAGAATCAAAATGGGATTCTTTGACTTTGCAGGTGAATGCCTTAACTACTAAGCCATGTCTCCACCCCCCCAATTCACTTTTAGTAAGTATAATTCCATTAGGATCAGGATTCTTAAGAATTTTTTGTTTTCTATGCCTTGAACCAAGTCATATATTTCCCAAAGGTTGAACTGAAGAGGGAAGACCCATGCTGAATGTGACTGGCACTATCCCATGTACAGGTTCTGGAATGTGACCAGCTGCTTCATGCCTTCCCTAAAAACCAGGAGCCAAAATAAACCCTTCCTTCTATAAGCTACATTTGTTAGGCATTTTTTAACATCGATGAGAAAAGTAATAAAAAATTGAGCCAGGCATGGTGGTATATGCCTTAATCCTAACACCCAGGAGAGGCTAAGGTAAGAAAATCACTGAATTCAAGGTCAGCCTGGGCTAGAGAGTGAATATGAGGCCAGCCTGGGCTAAAAATGAGATCTTTTGCTTAAAAAATCACACAGTGAAAAAAAATGGTTCCAAGGAGTGAAATGACAGTCCCTGGTTAGCAAGCCATTGAGACTGGTTGGTGGGAAGGATGTGGAAGAGTTCGCAGTTGTAGACTATAAAAGCCCTGGAATGCTGAAGGAGATCTTGACAGGCCATTATGGTGGGACTATGGGAAACCAGAATGCCAAACAGAAAGGTAGATAGGCAAGATTGTGTTCAGGAAGTTTAACAAGAGAACAAGTATTCTATCAGGAATTGGGTTAGAGGCCATTCTTGTTACATTGTTTCAAAAAAGACCGCACATGCACGCATGTGCTCACATGCGCGTGCATGGCTGCTTCCAAGGAACTAGAAGTAGCTTAATCCATATAGTGCTGGTAGTGCAGCAAAATATAAGAGTTACGGTACCATGGAAGCTTACACCAAAGGTCCAGACAGCTTGTGAGGCAAAGCAATGTGTTGGTGAGTCATACTCCCAGCAAGAAGGCTCTCAGAGGCCACTAGGTGAAGCAGTGATGAAGTCTAATTGCAACAAAGATCCCAGGATGCTGGAGATGATAGTACCACGGGATGTTTGCTGACATAAAGATGCAGATGCAGACACAAGTAAAACTTGCTCCAAAAGGTAGTCAAATGTACTATGGACAGCAAAAATGGAGGGCTGTTGGGGCTCCGCTGGTACACATGTCAGATGGAACTGTAAAGTTTGGAGAATGAGTGCTCTGATGACTTTCAGTCTGGCTTTGGTCTGATCTTTATGTACCCTTCCAAACTCATATATTTTTGGAATTGGAATGTATATTGAAAGTATGTTATATGTTTGATTACACACTCAAAGAGATTGTCTTGCATCCCAGAAGAGATTTTGGGTATCTGAAATAGCATTTGGACTTAAAAGGCTATGGGACTTTCACACATTTTACGTTATAAGATGGACATACACCATTAAGCGTCAGAGGTAGAATGTTATGACTTAAAAGTGATGTGCTCTGGTGTCATGTTGACAAGGAATGGACTGGTGATGATTACACTTCATTGTTGACTAGATTTGGAATCACATAGGAGACACATCTCTGGGCATATATAGAGAGTTTAAATTGAGTAGGAACATGGACAGTGAATGTGGTGGCACCATCTCAAGGATTGGAATAAACAAAAAGCTACAAATGAGAAGGCAAGCTGAGTATCTGTATTCCTCTCTCTGCCTCCTGACTACAGAGTTACTGGGACCAACTCTCTCATGCTCCTATTGCCATGATGGACTACATCTTCTTAAAGAATTAGTCAAAATAAACTCTTCTTCCTTAAGCTACTTACATTAGGTATTTTATCATAGCAACAAGAAAGTAATTAATACAGATGCATTCTGTTAAAGCCAGTAATCAGTAGTTACACATTCAATGAGTATATCAGAAAAATAAGACTGGCTCAAATTCACCATTATTAGTAAACCAGAACAATATGGTCTGCCAGGAACTGGCTCGACATAATGTTTAGGAAAGTTTGTTTTGAACATGACCCCCCAAGGATCTGTAGGGTCTCATTCTAGCCCAGGCTGACCTGGAATTCACTATGAAGTCTCAGGCTGGCCTCAAACTCATGGTGATCTCTTCCCTCAGCTCTTTGAACATCTGTGATAGCCACATAACTGGCTTATTTCAAGTATTTTTTTTATGTCAGGTAAATAATTTTGTGGAAAAAATTGTAGTATGGTAAGGGTTCCAAGGATCTTCTACTAGGAGTCAAAGATGAAGCTTTGAGAAAAGACCAAGGCATTTTTATTGCTATTTAATCACAATTACAACAAAACCTATGGGATTGGGGATATTGAAACCACATTAAGGGGTTAAAGTTAGTTTACAATTTGATAAGCATCTACAAAGTACAGATTAAAATATCCAAGGGCAGTTAGTGAGCAAACTGAAGTTTACCTATGAAAACAGATCTTAATATATGCATTTGGATAATAACTCACCATACAAATGCAAACAGGGGTAATGGAAATGAAGAACTACCAGTTAAAACATTGGATATATAATGTCTTCACCTTATATGATTTTTCAAACTAGCTAGAACTAATAGTTAACAGCTTGACAATGTTCACAATCTTCATTTACCTTTTTAAAAAATTATTTTATTTATTGCAAGGAGAAAGAGAGAGGAAAAGAAAGAGTGAGATGAGAGAAAGAAAAAAGCAATAGGTGCGTCTGAGCCTTTTACCACTATAAACAAACTCCAGATGCATGAGCCACTTTGTGCATCCAGCTTTATGTGGGTACTTGAGAATCAAGCCTGGGCTAGGAGATCAATTGCCTTTAACTACTGAGCCATCTTTCCAGCCCTATTTACTAACTTTTAGTACTATGACTTTGTTGCTAATGCATTGAAACCAGCATAATGTACATGCTAGGCAAACACTGTACCACAAAGCCATATCCCTAGTCTTCAAAACCATGCTAATTAATGTAATTTAAAAGTGACAGAGACAAAGTCAAAGGAAAAAGGAATAGTTAAAAGTATTCAGTATTGGAAATCTGAAAAAGTGTAAAAGTTTAAAATTACTTCTCTATATTCAATGTTGAACCATGCCTATGTATATTCAAACTTCTCACAAAAGGTAGAGCAGATTCCTTAATGCAGCAGCAATTCATGGAAAATAACAGGAACAGGCTTGCTTTTTTGGTTAAAAAAAAGCCCCAGTGTATTACAGTGAACTTAATATGCAATATAAGAAAAACCAGAGTAAATTAAGAAGTGCTTTACCTCACTTTCAAGAAAAAAAAGAACAAGCATCCTAATGAGGTTCCCATTTGGACTGTTCCTTCCTCTCCTCTTTGCTAGTGCTTCTTCTGCTTGTGGGTCATGCCTACTAAACAGTCTGGAAAAAAAAAAGAGCATTACAAACTCACATGGATATGAATTTCAGACTTCTTTTACTCTACAAATCATGGAGTTTTACTGTTACATAAGAAAAAGAAAATATGAGACCAGATTGTCAAGTCTAATGTAATGTAACTACATCATTGTGTCACTTATCTTTTAAATGTATGGGTCTTGGTATATAGCCCAGGCTGAACATAAAACTCATTACTATTTTAATGTGATGCCTAAGGGGTTGGGAATGTAGCTTAGTAGTAGTAGAGTGATTGCTTAGCATGGGTGAGATGTCATGACATTATGCCTGAAAACCTTGATTTTCTTCTTCATCACTTTAATTAGGAGCATGCACTAGAAGTTATCATCCATTTAAGAAAGATTTTTAACATAGAAAACCACTTTTCCTACTTTTTGATGCTAGATGAAATGACAAGCTTGCTCATTATTAAACCCAATCATCCCTGTACAACTGTTACCCAGTGGGTGACTCACATTTGTGCCTCAGCAAAATCACCAATCAGTATGTGTAATGGACTTTTAGATTCACTTGCCAATAAATAAAGCTACCAAGTTAAACCTTCCCTCCAAACAAAAATCAAAACAATTTCAGTGCCAGGGATAAGATATCACCCAATAAGTTGCTGTTCAGGGAGGCTAAAGAGGTCCCAAATGCCATAAGAGCTCTTTCCACTGCTCTTGGTTGCCCATTAAAATTAGATAGGTAAGCTCTAGTGCTGAAGACATCACACACTTCAGTTGTAGAATGCAGAGAAACCAAGATAAAACTGAGTTGGGAGCTTCCACTATGTTGTTTTTTTGAGAAAACCAGAAGGTGCTATGCAAACTGCTAGAAAAAGCCATTAACAGTACTACCCCACTATGGGACTTGAGTATTCCAGAACTGACTTGCCAGGCAAAACATGCCCACTGATGCAAAAGTGGCATGACTATTATGGGAGTAACCAAGCACTTTCTGATTGGGTCTGAAGCTTACTCTAGGAGGGATTTTATTCCTGGAAACTGTAAATCTGGCCAAAAGCCTACAGCAAGAAACATAGGTCCTAATTAAGAGAGACCCTACTATTGAGGCTACGTTACATGTACAGCAGGTCAAACTGCACACCAAATATCTGTATTTGTTCTCCTAGATTAGCATTTCTAGGATACTTGATAATATAAGTTTCTTATTACAATGAGCAGTGATTAGAGATGCACAGCTGGCAAAACTACAACATTAAGTGTCTATGGTATTCTCAGCTTCAAACAGGTTCTCTACACTACCCTCTCCAAGGCTCAGGGGACCTCACAGAAGAGGGGGTGGAAAGAATGTAAGAGCAAGCAGATGGGGAGGAGGGCTATAAAATGCTATAAAAGAAAGATATATATAACCCCAAGAATATGTTTATAAGAACAAATTTTAATCTAATCAATTATAAAGAAAGCTAAAATCAAAAAATGTAGTTCTTGCAAGTCCTTAGGTTCATAAACTAAAAAGTTCTATAGTCTGCCAAAATGTAGATGGAATTTAATAAAATTAAACTTTAATGATATGCATGCCTTTCAGAATCACTAAATATTACTGATTTGTTACCCCCAAATAGAAAAGAAACTACAAACATTTAAAAACATTTTGGAGGTGACACTATTTCATGTTTAGATTACTAATGCTGAAAAGATAAAATAAATGTTCAGATTAAAACAAAAAATAACCAACCAAACAAAAACTAGTAAAATGCAATCTTACTGGGGGAGCTTTTATAAATGCCAGGCACTTTCTCAATGTCCACTCACCTAGTAAGCCGAGAATCACCCTTTCAAATGTCAGAGAAAAGGCTTACCATTCTCAGGGACGTGATTCCTGATGTCTACAAAGGTTACAGAGCTATTTAGCGCCCAGGAAACTATGAAATTGATACTGGCAAGAATACTAAGTTCAGTACTTATTACTCTTTTACTACCTCTGAAGCAACAACAAATCAACATACAAAAGTAGAACCTGTTTTCAAAGATAATTAACTCACTTTTTGTGAAGAAACTCGCCAGCTGCCACAGCAACAGGGCGATGTGCTGAATAAACCAAGTGGTAAACATTTTCACAGTCTTCATTGGAAAGAGCTTCTTCACTCCCACTGAAAAATGTAAAATAACATCTGAACCAAAATCAGTATTTTCAGTTCTACATTTATTTAAAGTTTTCAAAGTTCATTATAAAAGCTTAAAGTACACTTATTTTCATTGCATATTATTTTACTTTGAAAGTAGTATTTCCCATTAACTGTTAGACATCTATTTATCATATAAAGTTTATAAAATCTAGGTAAAAGAAGTTTACACAACTCTTTCATGCACAGACAATTATTGTTAATGTTTCAGAATATGTATTAGCCCCAGTTAGCTCAACCTTTTAAACTGCGCATAAAATTGTAGCTGCTTAGCTCTGAAAATTTAATTTTTCTTATTTTAAGGAGCTAATTCTACTGTTACTGTTCTTTTCAGAATTGTATTGTTGAAATATCATTTAATCACCATATTTATAATACTAGCTTTCTCACCAAATAAATGGATTTTATAATCAAAACACCAATTCCATTATGTACTCTTAAGTTTGTCATAATATATCTTTAAGTAATTTCCCCCTACAAAACAGAACTTTTATTTATTTATTTATTTATCTATCTATTTTTGGTTTTTCGAGGTAGGGTCTCACTCTAGCCCAGGCTGACCTGGAATTCACTATGGAGTCTCAGGGTGGCCTCGAACTCATGGCAACCCTCCTCCCAAGTGCTGGGATTAAAGGCGTGCGCCACCACACCTGGCTCAAAACAGAACTTTTAAAAACTGACTATTAACCACCATCATGAAAACAAATGATCATAAATGTTGGCGGGGATGTGGAAAAAAAGGAACCCTTCTGCACTGCTGGTGGGAATGCAATCTGGTCCAGCCATTGTGGAAAACAGTGTGGAGGTTCCTAAAACAGCTAAAGATTGATCTACCATATTACCCAGCCATAGCACTCCTAGGCATATATCCTAAGGACTCATCTCATTTCCTTAGAAGTACATGCTCAACCATGTTTATTGCTACTCAATTTATAATAGCTGGGAAATGGAACCAGCCTAGATGTCCCTCAACTGATGAGTGGATAATGAAGATGTGGCACATTTATACAATGGAGTTCTACTCAGCGGTAAAGAAAAATGAAGTTACGAAATTTGCAGAAAAATGGATGGATCTGGAAAGGATTATACTAAGTGAGGTAACCCAGGCCCAGAAATCCTAGTGCCACATGTTCTCCCTCATATGTGGATCCTAGGTACAGATGACTGGGCTTTTGCGTGAGAAGGAAAATACTTAGTAGTAGAGGCCACTAAGTTTAAAAGGAGATATAAAGGGAAGAGAAAGGAAGGGAGGAAGGTACTTAATAGGTTGGTATTGTATATATGTAAGTACAATGACTGAGATGGGGAGGTAATATGATGGAGAATGGAATTTCAAAGGGGAAAATGTTGGGGGGGGGAGGGAGGGTATTACCATGGGATTTTTTTTATTACCATGGAAAATGTTAATAAAAATTAAAATAAAAAACCTGACTATTAATGTATTTTAAGATATCTAATATGATTACATATTCACAATGATTAGTTGGTGTGTAGTTTGAAAATGTATGGCCCAAGAGACTTGGGTGTTTTATTAAGATTAATCTTTTAAGTTAGGGCTCCAACAGCTGGGCTAGAAGAGGTGTCACCTGGGTGGAGCTGATTCTGATTCCAGCCCAAAGTTGTAGAAGAGTAGTCTGAGCTCTGAGTGTGTGTTTGCTGATTTTTGGTGTTTGCTGGTTTGGTGGTTTCTCTCTTCTTGGAACTGTGAAAGGTGGCCAGCTTCTTCCACCACTGACAGACTTCCCCTTGATCTATAATCCTGAAATAAATTCTGTTCCTTCCATCAAATGTTTCTGGTTTGGATGTACATCCCAGAAAAATGGAAATTGACAACAGCTGGAATCTATAAGTTTAGGATTGTACTGGTCTGACCACACAAAAAGGTATAAATTCATTCTCAAGATTCAGACCTGGAGTTGCCTCAAAACCTAGTAGTCCAAAGAATCTAGTAAATGAAAAACAGAATGATCTTGTCAGCAAAAGAACTGTATTATATATCATATAAAGGAGAAAATGCAGTCCTGACTGATAAAACCATAGGATGTCAAGAATGGAAATATGCCAAGCGTGGTGGTGCACACCTTTAATCCCAGCACTCAGGAGGCAGAGGTAAGAGGATCCCTGTGAGTTCGAGGCCACCCTGAGACTCCATAGTGAATTCCAGGTCAGCCTGGGCTACAGTGAGACCCTACCTTGAAAAACCAACCAAAAAAAAAAAAAAAAAAAAAGGAAATAAAGCTGGGCCTGGTGGCACATGCCTTTAAACCCAGCACTTGGGAGGCAGAGGTAGGAGGATCACTGTGAGTTTGAGGCCACCCTAAGACTACAGAGTGAATTCCAGGCTAGCTTGGGCCAGAATGAGACCCTACCTCAAAAACCTTAAGGAAAAAAAAAAAAAAAAGAAAAAGGAAAAAGAATGGAAAATAGCCAAGAATATTTAGGTATACTCCTCCCCCCCTTTAACAATTCTGCTTCAATTTCTGTGAAGCAAAAACAAGGTACTGTTAGCAAGTTAACAATCATATTTTCAAAACGTATTAGAAAAGTAACAATAAATGTACAAATATTAGCTAGTCTATGAACTAACTTTTCTAATCTATCCACTCCGTATCACCAGGGTTATAAATTACAATTTAAGTAGACAGGTTTTTAAACTGACAAGGAGTGATAGGTTGTAATCAGAGTCACAAATGTCTTTGAGGCACAAGGATCTTTACATGGGCATTTTCCTGCTTGCTTCCTATATGTATTTTGCTTCCAGATGCTTTCTCACTTTGTTACATTTATGATCTCTAAGCTCTGAGTCCTTCACTATTCTACTTTATTAGTCTTTTTTTGATCCTGTATGCACACACAAGCATACATGCACCCTCTCCAGAGGCTTCTTCCCTGGAGATTTCACTGCGATAGAGATTGTCTCCATTTTCCCCTCTCCCCTTCCAACCAGGTAAGGATTTCCTTCTGACTTTAGTCTTTTCAGGTAGCTTTCCCCTGGGTCCCAATTCTCTCCGAAATAAATCTCACTATTCTTAATTTACCCTTTTCAGAGTCTGTTTTTTTCAATTCTTTGCTTTATCAGATAAGGACCCCAAACATTAGGGTACATAAGCCTGGGATCTCTTCCATCTTTATAGAATTTAATCCCTTCCTGAAGCATTATCAGAGCCTTACTCTAGCCTAGGCTGACCTGGACCTCACTATGTAGATCCAGACTGGCCACAAATTCAAAGCCATTCTCCTACTTCAGCCTCCTGAGTGCTGGGATTAAAGGTATGTACCACCACAACCTGCAAACAATTTCTTTTTCTTTTTCAATAGAAAAAAGGGAAGAAACATTCAAGGTATCTTATAAAGGGGACACAACTTGTCCATATTAAACTATGATGATAGAAAGCATAAACAGATAATAACAAGTAATGAGTAATATGCTCTCCAACAAAAGGAAATTCAAGTACCAGGTGGCTTAACTGCTTGATTGCCAAGTTTTACCAGATATTTAAAGAAGAATTAACACAAATTTAACTTATTTTAAAAAATGGAAAAGGGGGCTGGAGAGATGGCTTAGCGGTTAAGCGCTTGCCTGTGAAGCCTAAGGACCCCGGTTCGAGGCTCGGTTCCCCAGGTCCCACGTTAGCCAGATGCACAAGGGGGCGCACGCGTCTGGAGTTCGTTTGCAGAGGCTGGAAGCCCTGGCGTGCCCATTCTCTCTCTCTCCCTCTATCTGTCTTTCTCTCCGTCTCTGTTGCTCTCAAATAAATAAATAAGTTAATTAAAAAAAAAAAAGATAACGAAGGTCAAGTAAATAAATAAATAAAATATTTAAAAAAAAAATGGAAAAGGAAAGAATTTTCCTAAATATATTTTTCAAAGCTAGCACTACCCTAATGTGAAAACCAGACAGAGGCACAGAATAAAAAGGAAACAACAGGAAGTCATTAGGATATCAAGTAGCCAACTATGATAGACATTAAGAAGAGTGCACATAATGATCAAGTGAAAGTCATCTCAGGTACTGGAAATTATTCAGCTTACAAAGATCAATAAACCTCATGTATTTATCATCTCTGTATTTTCAGAAAAGGCATATGATAAAAATTGAAATCACTTCATGATAAAAATACTGCCAACAAATGGCACAGATAAAGTACACCTAAACATAGTAAAAGCCATTGACAATAAGACATAGCTAATATTATACTGAATGTGAGAGAGTTGCAAGCTTTCTCTAAAATATGGAAAAGACTGAGGAACCCAGTCACTAATTTTACTGGACACATTACTATAAGTACTAACCACGGTAACCAGACACAATAAAGAATAGTGGGCATCCACAAGTGCAATAGTGGTACACAGCCATGGTGAGGAATCAATTGCTCTTGATTTGGCTAACTGATCCACTCAGTGGTACTAGACCCTTAGCTGGAGCTGGGAAACAAGTCAGAACCATACCCAAACACAAGCCCACTCTACAATATCAAGCTACCATCAATCACGGGGTATAAGAGGGCCTACACCTATCAAACTGTCTATCAAAAAAGTAAGTGTTATCTCAATTTTCCGGGTGCTAACTTACTCTCCGTTGGAGAATCTGCTTCTCTTTTCCAGATAGATGCAGATCCTAAGAAGAGAGCTGCCCCAACATACCTCAAAAGGGGCCCAACTGAAACTAAGGACAACTGGCGAAATAAGCAAGGGTGATGTTTTCCTGTGAACCGGATACCAGCACAAAGGGGAAGGAGATCAACGCAGAGAAAAATCAACTCCTACCAAATCAGAGAGCCAAAGCCTCAGAGGCCCCCAACACCTCAGCACTGAAGCAGACCAAAAATGAACCCAACATGGCTCAGGGAAATCTTGCGGAAGAGGGGGTGGAAAGAATGTCAGAGTTACATGTTGGGTCATGATTTGCAGAGACATTTATCATACTAATAACTGGGGGCTAACTCCACAATGCATGACCCATTTTCATTAACAAGGAGGGTCTAATGGGAGGGGGTAGATCACAGATGAGCCTAAATAATGGTACCAAACTGCCTGTATTCACTGAAATGAAAACTAATAAATTAAATTAAAAAAAAAAAAAAGAAATAGTGGGCATCCAAATAAGAAATGACATTGTCAAATTGTAAATTCAGAAGACATGATCTTATGTACAGGAAACTCCAGACTGCCAAAAAACTCTGAGAATAAATGAATTCAGCAAGTTGCAGGACACAAAAATAACAGGAAAATCAGTAGCACTGCTACACACCAGCAGCAGATTACCTGAAAAGAAATTAAGATGGCAATTTCACTTATAATATTTTACAAAAAATAAAAAAAATAAGCTTTCCTTTCCAGATGGCAATGACCACTGGGGAGACTCAAAACTCGTCAAAGTGTTGAGAAGTGACAATGGAGTGCTCACTGAGACACTCTATCAAACCCTCTAAAGCTCAGAGACCATTGTGGAAGAATGTAAGAGTCAGAGAAGGCTTCCAGATACAAAATGGCTGTGGTATCCATGACCTCACAGAAGCCACATCAGCTATGGTACTTTACAAGACCTGCATTAAGAGGGGAAAAATGTTGACATCAAAATAGAAGAAAGAGGGGCTGGAAAGATTGCTTAGTAGTTACACATGCTTGCTTGCAAAGCTTGATGCCACAGGTGCAATTCCCCAGTACCCATGTAAAGCCAGATGCACTAACTGGCCCATGTGTCTGGAGCTTTGCAGTGGCAGGAAGCCCTGGCATGCCCATACTTTCTGCCTCTTTCTCTGTTAAATAAACAAATAAATAAATAAAATAGTTAAAACCAAAAAAAAAAAAACATTAAGACTAGTTAGAAGTAACTGAGTGGAGAATTGTAAGTAAGGAAACAATGAGGGTAGTGGGAAAGAATTATGATCATGGTATATTGCCGGTATGTATGGAGGTTGTGTCTATATGACCCAGAGTGATCTATAAACTCAATGCAATCTATCACACTACTAATAATATTCATCACAGAACTAGAAAAAGAATTCTAAAATTTGCATTGAAACACAAAATAGTTCAAATATTTAAAGCAACCTTGGGCAAAAAGCCCAAGTCAAGAGGTGTCATGCTACCTAACTATAAATAATCTATAAAGCTGTTATAATAAAAACAGCACAATAATGGCATTAACAGGCACACAGACCAGTGTAGCAAAATAAAGAGCCTAGAAGTAAACAGATGCAACTACATAAGAATATGTAAATAACAGGCACTAGAGAGGGCATGATCAATAAACATTCTAGGGAAACTGTTTATCAACATAAAAAAGAATTAAAGACCTTCATTTTTATCTTTGATAAACTATAAAACTACTAGAGGAAATATATATGTAGAAATTGCTTTTGGACATTGGGACGGACAAGGACTTTGTGGACAATAATATCCCCAAAGCACAAGTAATTAAAGGAAAAAATCGAAAATTGAGATTTCATCAAAGCAAAAGGTTCATGAACAGCAATCAAGAGGTAAACAATAAAATAAGAGTAAATGGTCATAAAATATACAGGTGACATGGGGAAATGTGTAGGCAGAAAGACACACCTCAAAAACTCTATAGCAGGGGTTGGAGAGATGGCTTAGTGGTTAAGGTGTCTGCCTGCAAAGCCAAAGAATCCTGGTTCGACTTTTCA
Source organism: Jaculus jaculus (assembly GCF_020740685.1). Taxonomy (NCBI): domain Eukaryota; kingdom Metazoa; phylum Chordata; class Mammalia; order Rodentia; family Dipodidae; genus Jaculus; species Jaculus jaculus. The sequence continues at coordinate 27,265,229 of NC_059118.1, forward strand.
AAACCCACACAAGCCAGATCCACAAGAGATGCATGCACCTGGAGTTTGTTTGGAGCAGCTGAAGGCCCTGGCATGCCCATTCTCTCTCTCTAATAAATAAATAAAATATTTTTTTAAATCCCACAATTTTTAATAAAAGGGGCACTTCTCTTAATGTTCATACTCTCACCTTTTCATTAGAGAATTTTCTCTTTTCAGATGGCAATGACCTTGGGATGACTCAGAAGGCATCATGGTGCTGATAAGTGACAGAGGAGTGCTCAGCACTGCAAATATACCTTCCAAGGCTCAGTGTCCATTGTGGAAGAGGTGGCAGAAAGAATGGTAAGAGCTAAAGGAAGGATAGGATTTCTTACAACGTGCTCCTACCGAGACAAAATGGCCTGGATATCCATGACCTCACAGTACCTGACACTATCTACATGAGACCAACATAATAGGAGGAAAAGATGATGACATCAAAATAAAAGAGACTGATTGAGAGGGAGAGGGGATATGATAGAGAGTGGAGTTTCAAAAGGGAAAGTGGGGGGGAAGGAAGGAATTACCATGGGATATTGTTTACTATCATGGAAGGTGTGAATTATAAAAAAAAAACAACAACAGAGGTACTTTAAAAAGATTTAATTTTAATTTATTTATTTGACAAAGAAAGTGGGGGGAGGGAATGGATGCACCAGGGCCTCGAGCTGCTCCAAAGGAACTCCCGATGCATGTGTCCTCTTGTCCATCTGGCTAACATGGGTCCTGGGGAATTGAACCTGGGTGCTTTGGCTTTGCAGGCATCTTAACCACTAATCGATCCCTCCAGGTCAAAAGAAGCACTTTAAAAAACAGATAAAGCTGAGCATGGTGTCACACACCTTTAATTCCGCAGAGGTAGGTAGATTGCTATGAATTCAAGGCCACCCTGAGACTACATAGTGAATTCCAGGTCACCCTGAGCTAGAGTGAAACCCTACCTCAGAAAACAAAACAAAAACCAGACAAAATAAAACACACACACACACACTAAAGAGGCAGGCATGAAAACGGCATACAAGTGTATTAACTATGTCAACTCCCTAAATTGTAAACTAAAACCACAATGAGGTATCACTGTGCTTCAATAATAATGGCTCCTCTCAAAAAAACTAAACATAGTAAATTCTAACGATGTGGAGGAAAGGTAAGACTTGTAAGCCTTTGGAGGAATGGACATTACTACCACCATTATGGACAACCATACATATACTCTTAAACACTAAAGAAAAGAGCTACATACTGTTATTCATTCTCACTCCTCGCTATCAATGCAATGGAAATGAAATCAATTTACTGAAGAAACAAATTGCATTTTCATGTTCACTGCAGCACTAGTCCCAATAGCCAAGAAATGAGAGTAACCATATCCATTAAAAACAGACAAATGAGGGCTAGAGAGATGGCTTAGCAGTTAGAAACACTTGCTTGTGAAGCTTAAGGATCCTGGTTTGAGGCTAGATTCCCCAGGACCCATGTTAGCCAGGTGCACAAAGAGGCACACATGTCTGGAGTTTGTTTGCAATGGCTGGAGGTCCTAGTGCGCATTCTCTCTCTCTATCTGCCTCTTTCTCTCTCTGCCTGTTGTTAAACAAAAATAATTAAAAAAAATAGACAAATGATGGGCTAGAGAGGTGGCTTAGCAGTTAAGGCATGTGGTAGTTTGATTCAGGTGTCCCCATAAACTTAGGTGTGGTGGTTTGATTCAGGTGTCCCCCATAAACTTAGGTGTTCTGAATGCTAGGTTCCCAGCTGATGGATATTTGGGAATTAATGCCTCCTGGAGGGAGTGTATTGTTGGGGGTGGGCTTATGGGCTTTATAGCCAGTTTCCCCATCCCAGTGTTTGGCACACCCTCCTGTTGCTGTGGTCCATCTTCTGTTGGCCAGGGGGTGATGTCCACCCTCTGCTCATGCCATCGTTTCCCCCTGCCATCGTGGAGCTTCCCCTCGAGCCTGTAAGCCAAATAAACCTCTTTTTTCCCAGAAGCTGCTCTTGGTTGGGTGATTTCTACCAGCAATGCAAACCGGACTGCAACATTAGGTGTTCTGAATGCTAGGACTCCAGCTGATGGCAATTTGGAAATTAAAGCCTCTTGGAGGTACTGTATTGTTGGGGGCTGGCTTATGGGTGTTATAGCCAGTTTCCCCTTGCTAGTGTTTGGCACACTCTCTTGTTGCTGTTGTCCACCTGATGTTGCCAGGGAGTGATGTCCATCCTCTACTCATGCCATCATTTTCCCGGCCATCATGGAGCTTCCCTTCGAGTCTGTAAGCCAAAATAAACCTTTCTTCCCACAAGCTACTCTTGGTCCGGTGTTTTCTACCACCAATGCAAACCTGGCTGCAACAAAGCATTTGACTGTGAAGCCTGAAGACTCAGGTTCTATTCCACAGGACACACATAAGCCACATGCACATGTGTCTGAAGTTCATTTGTACTGGCTGGAGGCCCTGGTGTACCCATTTTTCCCTAAAATATTTTTATTTATTTATTTGATAGGAGAGACAGAGAAATATGTGTTTGTGTGGGGGGATGGGCATGCCAGGGCCTCCAGCCACTGCAAATGAACTCTAGAGACGTGCACCCACTTGTGCATCTGGCTTATGTGGGTCCTGGGGAATCGAATCTGGGTCCTTTGGCCTTGCAGGCAAATGCCTTAACCGCTAAGCCATCCCTCCAGACCCCTGTATCAATTTTTTTTCTGCCTCTTTTTCTTTCTCTCTTGTCTCTGTCACTTGCTCTTTTTTAAATAAATAAATAAACAAATAAATAAAAATACAATATTAAAAAATAGACAAATGATGAATGGACAAAGAAGTGGCACATAAACACAATTAAATACTATTTATCCATAAAATTAAATCTTGTCTTTTTTATAACATAAATGAAACTTAAGGTTATTATGTTAAAAAGCAGATACAAATAAGTTGAGAATAGAATGGTGGTCCCCAGAGTCTTGGGAAAGTATGGGATAAGGAGATGGAGAGGTTGATCAATGTTTCAGTTTCGTACTAGTGAGAAGCTCTGGTGTGCTACTGGATGTGGTGACTTTACAGAGCAACCACACTATTCACTTAAGAAACCAGAATGAAGGATTTTAAAACTATCTCTAAAAAAAATGGTAATGGGACTATAGAGATGTCTCAGTGGTTAAAGGTGCTTGCTTATAAAGCCTGATAGCCAGAGGTTCAATTCCACAGCCACCCACATAAGTTGGAATCTGGTATTCATTTGTGCAGCAAGAGATGATGGTGTGTACACACACATACACACATGTATAAATAAATAGTGAAAAAAATGTCATTGAGGAGGTATGTTTAATCTATTTTAAACACCATATACATATATCAAAGTATCCTATTTTATTCCATTATTTTATTCCTGGCCAACAGAAGATGGACCACAGCAACAGGAGGGTGTGCCAAACACTGGGATGGGGAAACTGGCTATAAAGCCCATAAGCCCACCCCCAACAATACACTCCCTCCAGGAGGCATTAATTCCCAAATATCCATCAGCTTATAGTTTTATTTATGTTGTTATTTTATGGTATTTGAGATGAAACATAGAGACATGTACATGCTAGGCAAGCAATATACAAATGAGTTGTATTACCAGGTCCAGTATTTTTATGTTTGTATGTATCAATAAAAATAAATTGACTTAAAAAACTGTCAAATTTATTCAGTACCAATGAAAGTCCTAAAAAAAATCAAATCCAACACTGTATTTAAACAAAATATAAAATTCAAACAGGATTTATTACATTAATATATTAATTTTACTCAAGATCATAACAGAAAAAAAGGAAATCCTAGAGCACTCAGAACACACAGGAACCTATAACATAGCAGTATATATCACAGACTAGGTTTGTGGCTCAGTGATGGTGTTCCTCTACTATAAGTAAGGACCAATTCTGTAAACAAAAAGAACAATGAGACTGATGATAATAACAAATCCATCCAATAAACCAAGTAACAAAAAAAGATACCACAGATACACTAAAAGTTTTAATAGCCTTTCATAACAAATACAAAAGTATGAGCTGTCAGTGAGTGTATTAATCATTCAGATGGTTCTGGCTAAGCAACCAGACAGGAAAATGAAACAAAAGTTCTAATTAAGAGAGGAAAATTGGGGCTGGAGAGATGGTTTAACAGTTAAATGAGCTTGCCTGCAAAGCCAAAGGACCCAGGTTCAATTCCCCAGGACCCAAGTAAGCCAGATGCATAAGATGGCTCATGTGTCTGGAGCTTATTTGCATCAGTAGCTGGAGATGGCACACCCATTTCTTTTCTCTCTCTCTCAAATAAATAAAAATTAAAAAAATAAAGATAAAAAATAAAAAAAACTAAAATTGCTTACAGATGATATAATAATAATCTACACACTACAAAGAAAAGAATCAGATGAGTTCTAATATACTGTATATATAGGACCAACATAAAACTAAACATTCTCCACCTGAGCAATAATCAAGTAGAAAATACTAGTCATAACACTAAAACTACAAAGAATTAAGGATTAGTCTACTCAAAAACTGCAAAGTTTTGACTTAAAATTAAAATATATACGGTAAACTTAGGTGATATCTGATAATTAAGATTTAATAATTTATAAAACTCTAAGTAGATGAGAGAAGATTAAAAGACAAACAGGAAAGAATAAACCAGTAAGAAAAGGTTGTTTACTTAGAACCTTACGTGTATTAGAAAGCTATCCCAATGAAAAGCACAGTATGAGAGTTCAGTAAAAAGAGCTGATGCAATAGTTGACCCCTGCACAGATGCCTCGTTTGACATGTGATAACGTAAAGCAGTGAGAAGAAAATTTCTACCATTTTTCCTTGTATAATCTAGTTCTCAGTTAAAAATGTATAAATAGGACTAAAGAGATATCTCAGTTGGTAAACTCTTGCTTGTAAGCATGAAAACTCAGTTCAATCCTTAGTCCCTACAGAAAATGACAGGTGCAGTACCTGTAAACCCAGTGCTGTGGAGACAGAGAAAGTAGATTACCTGGGGCTCACTGGCCAGCCAGGAGGGCTTAATTGGTGAAATCCGGGTCAATGAGAGTCCCATCTCAAAGGAGGTGGATGGTGCTCCTGAGGATAATATGTGGTTGTCGTCTGCACCCACCTCACCCCCAAGCACAAATACACACATAATAAAAACATTTTAAGTAGGTTGAGCATGAATTTAATCTCAGCATTTGGGAGGCAGAGGTAGGAGCATAAATAGTGAGTCCAAGGCCACCATGGGCTAGAGGAAGATGCTACCTCAAAAAAAAAAAAAAAAAATAGGGTTTATAAAATTATGATTTACCAATCTGTTTCAAAGCTTTTAAAAAAAGTAGTGTGCATGCGCACATGTACACATATGCATGAGGGGTTTGAGGCAATCACTAATTACATAGGGAGTTCCACACCACTATGAGCTAAATTGTGAGACCTTGTATCAAAACAAAAACAAAAAGAAAAGAAAGCAATCCAACCCAAACAAACACCACCACCACCACTTGGTTAAAAACAGAAATTTAAAACTTAACAGTGGTATTTAAAATGTTAAATGTATTATAAGAGTTAAACATATACATGAAGTACATATTGATACTGCTGGAAAAAAGGGCTAAATATCAAAAGATTACTATATTAACAAATACTATACTTACTGAAGTATCAGAGTGACCAATCGAATAGCTTCCACTGCAACATCATATTCCTTATCAAGTGTCATTGATACAATGCGATCCTGAAAAAGGTTATAACAAACCAATCTTGAAATATAAATTAGCTAGCACAGGCCCAAGTTACTCTGAATCTCACATGCAATACTAAGAACAAAATAAGTGAGAAGTTAAAAAAAAATTAAAAAAATTTTTTTTTAATTATTTGAGAGAAAGAGTACGAGAGAATGGCACGTCAGGGCCTGCAGCCACTGGAAAGGAACTCCAAAATGCACGTACCACCATATGCATCTGTCTTATGTGGGATCTGGGGAATTGAACCTGGGTCCTTAGGCCTGACAGGCAAGGGCCTTAACCACTAAGCCATATCTTCAGTATGAGAAGTACTACTTTTTTTTTTTTGAGAAGTACTACTTTTAACACTGCATTATCATAGTTTTAAACACAAGGAGTATCAATATATATGTTTGTAACTTAAAATGTTTCTTGGGTTTACCCACTTGGGACCCTTCCCAACTTAAGGAGTTCTCTGCTTTCTTTTCTAAAATAGAAATATAAAAAATAAAATGTTTCTCATTACTTGCCACTTCTTACTCTGTGATACAAGTAAAATTTTAGTGATAAAATATTAATTTTCTTTAAAATTCTGTACATGCCTATGTCATTTTAAGTGAGAGACTTCCTTAAAAGGCACTGCATAAAAACTCAGGTTCAGTATTTAAGTAGTAAAGTATATTCATTCATCAATTTCATAGACATTTACTTAAAAAATATAAACTCAGTGAATTGTAATAAAATGGAGATTAGGAGCAAATAAACTCACCAAATAAAGGACATAGACTAACTGGATTAATGAATAAGATTCAACTATTTTCCCCACATAACTAGGGAAGAAATCTAAATACCCAGGTTGGCAATCAACCTACAAAGTAAATAAAACCCATCAGCAAGCTACTGTAGTACTAGTCATATCTGATAAAGGAGACTTTAAATCAAAACCAGTCAGAGCTGGGCGTGGTGGTACATGCCTTTAATCCCAGCACTTGGGAGGCAGAGGTAGATGGATCACAGCGAGTTTGAAGCCACCCTGAGACTACATAGTGAGTTCCAGGTCAGCCTGTACTAGAGTGAGACCCTGCCTCAAAATAAAAAAAACGAAAAACAAACACACAACAATATAACAGTCAGAGCCAGGCATAGGGGTGCACGCCTTTAATCCCAGCTCTAGGGAGGCAAAGGTAAGAGGATTGCCATGAATTCAAAGCCAGCCTGAGACTACATAGTGAATTCCAGGTCAGCCTGGGCTAGAGTGAGACCCTACCTTATAAAACCGAAAAAGCAAAGCAAAACAAAACAAAGAACCAGTCAGAGTAGAGTAGATAAAGAGGCCCTACAGAGTAATAAGGGAAATAATTTAATAAGATGTAACTATTGTAAATATTTATGTACCAAACTTTGGGTCTCCTAATTTTATATATATAATTTATTTTATAAAACAAATGTAAAAGGCATAAAATACCACACAAATCCTTACACAGTATAGGTCTTCCAAACCAACATGATCAAAGAAATTTCTCAGATAAATTATAGCATTAATTAACTAGATTTAAAAGGTATGTATAGAATATGCTATCCAACAGATAGGGACCAACCAATAGACAGGGAATACAGAATCTTCTCAGTGGCAAAAGGAACCTTCTCTAAAACTGACTGCCATTATAGGTCATAGGCAAAACTTAAAACAAAAAAAGAAATAGTATCTTATCAGACTCCATAGGAAGAAAATAAGAAAATTACCACCAAAGAAACTACTAACAAAAAAGTGGAAGAGTACTATAATGAAACCTTTAAGATACTGAAAAAGAAATTGAAGAAGACAGTGGACCATGGAAAGACCTTGTATAATCCTAACTGGCAGAATTAATGTTGGGAAAACAGTGATATTATCAAAAGTAATCAAGAGATTCCATGCAACCCCTATAAAAATTCTATAGAAATTCTTTATAGAATTAGGCAAAGATAGAAAGAATCTGATCTTAAATTATTCCTGAGAGCCATAGTGACAAAAATACCATGGTGCTCGTACAAAACAGACATACAGATCAGTAGATTTGAATATAACTTTACACAGCTAAGACCACTTAATATTTGATAAAGGTATCAAAAACATACATTGGAAAAGGCAACTTAATCTAGAAATGGTGTTGGAAAAACTGGATACAAAATTGAAAATAATGAAATTAGATCCATTTTTCACTCTGAAGAAAAATCTGTTAAAATATTGTTCAAAGACCTAATTTAAAACCTAAAACACTGCAACTGCTACAGGAAAGCATTTTCAAACACAAATACAGGTAAAATTTCTGTCCAGTGTTCTGACTTTACATAATCTCTAGGTTGAGGGCAAGATCATGTCTCAAGGAAATATGCAGATTAGTGGATAAAAGGAGGACATGTGACATTCTCCTCTAGTCTCCATATGCATGTGCATGGGGGATGCACATTTGCACACACATACATATACCATACACATATGCATGCACCCAAGCAGCAAAAACTAAACTATCAATCAATAAATGGTTCAATGAACTAAACAGGCATTTTTCATAAGAATCACAAGTGGCCATCATATATATATATATGTATATATTATGACACATACATTTGTTTGTTTGTTTTGTTTTTAAGGTAGGGTCTCACTCTTGTTCAGGCTAACCTGGAATTCACTATATAGTCACAGGGTGGCCTGGAACTCATGGTGATCCTCTTACCTCTGACTCTTGAGTGCTGGGATTAAAGGCATGCACCACCACACCCGGCTCAATAGATACTTTTAAAAGAGATCAACACCATTAGCCATCAGAGAAAAATAAATTAAAACTACTTTGAGACTCCATCTCACCCTAGTCAGAAAAGATACCAACAAGAAAACAGATGAGAACAATTAGTGATGAGAGTGTTGGTAAAGAGGAACCTGCAATCACTGATGGTGGGAGCATAAATTAATGAGGTAACTGTGAAAACCACTGTGACATGTTTTTCAGAAGACTAAAAATAGCTGGACATGGTGGCACATGCCTTTAATCTCAGCACTCAGGATGCTGAAGTAAGAGGACTGCCACAATTAGAGGCTAGCCAGGAGCTATGGAACAGGTTCCAGGTCAGCCTAAGTTTACAGTGAGACCCTGCCTTGAAAACAAAACCTAACAAGCAAACAAGCAAAAACCCACCATACTAACAGTATAACTACTTACTATATGATCCAGCTACCTGACTCCTGGGCACACACACTCCAACCACAGAGATACTCATATATCAATTTATTACTGCTCTACTAACAAAAGCAAGGAAATGCAATCAGCATAGACATCCATCAACAAAAGAATGGATAAGGAAAATGTGGCTCATATAAACAATAGGATTTTATTTACCCTTAAATAAAAATGAAATTTTTGGGAAAATAAACATTATTATATTGAGCAAGGTAACTCAAAACTTACAAAGACTGGGCTGGAGAAATGGCTTAGCAGTTAAGGTGTTTGCCTGCAAAGCCAAAGGACCTTGGTTGGATTACCCAGGACCCACGTAAGCCAGATGCACAAGGTGGCACATGTGTCCATAGTTTGCAGTGGCCAGAGGCCCTGGTGCGATCACTCACTCACACACACACACACACACACACACTCCCTGTCTGTGTCTGCCTCTCTTGCTCTCTCAAATAAATTAAAAATTAAAAAAAAAACTTGGACAAAAAAACTCTCATATTTATGGATCCTAGCTTTTAATGTATTATATATATGTATGTTTATACATGGGTATGAATGTAGGTATAGGTCATATCAGACAAGAGACAATGAAAGAGGGAAAAAAGAGGTTTTGAGGAAAAAAGGGAATTTGATAGGAAAATGTAAACAAGGCTACTCAAGGTAGAAAAGCATAGGGCTAGGGAATAGGAAAATCATGGGAGAAGAGAGAGGGAGGAGGATTAAAAAAAGGATTAAAAAAAAGTTATGTTTGAAAATACCATAAAAGGGCTGGCTTAGCGGTTAAGCACTTGCCTGTGAAACCTAAGGACCCCAGTTCGAGGCTCGATTCCCCAGTACCCACATAAGCCAGATGCACAATGTGGCGCAAGCATATGGAATTTGTTTGCAGTGGCTTGTGGCCCTAGGGCACCCATCCTCTCTCTCTCTATTTGCCTCTTTCTCTGTCTGTCAATCTTCAAATAAATAAATAAAAATAAAAAGTTTTAAGAAATGCCATAATAAAAACTAACACTTTGGGCTGGGCGTGGTGGCGCATGCCTTTAGTCCCAGCACCCGGGAGGCAGAGGTAGGAGGATTGCCATGAGTTTGAGGCCACCTGAGACTCCATAGTGAATTCCAGGTCAGCCTGGGCTAGAGTGAGACTTTACCTTGAAAAACCAAACAACAACAACAAAAACCTTAACACTTTGTACACTAAATGAAATAAAAAAGTATAAAAATAGAAACTACTTATGGTAATGTCAACAGTTTTAACTAATATCTGCAAAGTGAAACTAAAATAAGCCACTATTCTTTTTTTATATTTAAGGTTTTTTTATTATTAGTTATGTACACAGTGTGTATACAGCCATGTTGGTACCATTGTTAGCCACCTCTCTGCCCTCCCCCTCCAAAGGGAACCTCCTTGTTGGGGAATGTGGGTCGTGCACTGTGGGGTTAGCCATCAGTTATGGGGAGGAGACAATGTCTCTGTGCATAATGTCCCAACTTGTGGCTCTAACAATCTTTCCCACCCCTCTTCTGCAAACTTCCCTTATCCATGTTGGGTATGTTTTAGGTCTAATTCAGTGATTAGGTCTTTGGATAAGCCACTATTCTTGACACTTACCTTAAATCGATTAGTAAATAGCTCCAATTTGGGAAATAATTCTCTATTTGTGTACAGGCTCTGTAGAGCTTTCAAACACTTCAGCCTGACTTCCCCTTGCTTCAGAGATAAAAAGAAAAATACAAAAGAAACAGTTATTTCCATACTGTAAAAGTTAAACTTCAGCTGCGCCATTCAACTTAACATTTACTATAATTCAATAGAACAAGATTATAATTGCACAGCCTGCATTGAACTGAGATTTAATTTAAAAATGTATTAATAAGAGCTGGAGAGATGGCTTAGCAGTTAAACGCTTGCCTGTGAAGCCTAAGGACCCCGGTTCGAGGCTCGATTCCCCAGGACTCACATTAGCCAGATGCACAAGTTCGTTTGCATGGCTGGAGGCCCTGGTGTGCCCATTCTCTCTCTCTTTCTCTCTCCCCCTCTCTATTTCTCTGTCACTCTCAAATAAATAAATAAAAATAATAAACAAAAAAATTTTAAATGCACTAATAATTTCTTAATTACTTGTAAGTAAGCTATAGCCCTTTCAAACATTATCAACTTTATCTGATTGTTAAAGTGCCCATTAAATTATGGAATTTAGAATTTTTCTGTTTGAGGCAGGGTCTTATTCTAGTCCAGGATGCCTGAAGTGACTCTGTAGCTTAGGCTTGCTTCAGAGTCATGATGATCCTTCTACCAAAGCATCCTGAGTACTTGGATTAAAGGTATAAGCAATAATGCCTGGCTGCATGTAGAATTTTAGCCTTTGATTATAGTTATAAAATATGGTTGTGCATTTAACTGTAAAAAATCCTGTGGAAGAAAAAACTTTCTATTATAGGACCATCACTTATTCATACAACAAATATTTACTAGATGCCTTTAATATTCCAGGAAACACGTTAAGAAAACAGATAAGTAGTAGAATATTTAAAATAAAAACAAAACAATAGACTCCTAAAAAAGCTATTCACTAGTAGATTATAGCACTCAGCCACTGAGCTATCCACTGCTCAGGCCCCTAATATTTTCACCAAAATCATTAAATTGGTGATGACAGGTTCATAAAGTATTTTTCCAACTGCCAGTGGATTCAAAGGAGACTGGTGATCCTGTGCTCCTAAGGAAGTGGTGTGACACCAAGAGCTTGTGTTCTATAACCAACCGCACTAGACTTTACAGTGTTAGCTACATGTAAGATGGCACACGTTAATTATTCTGATAAACAGTCATATTTATAAAAATTATTAAGAATTAAATGCACAGGTATGTTGATGTAAGTTTTAATCATCACTTATAGGGAAAAGGCCCTGATTTGTTTTATTTGTAGATTTCTCTAATGTAACTATCTTCATGCAAATTTGGACCCACTAGTGAAATACTATTTAAATAATTTGTGAAGAGATATGCAAAAACCATTCTTGCAAGATCTCAAATAATTTGAAGACATCACCGAACAATATGTTTCCTTTCTGTGACTAAGGAAGAACCTAAGTATCTGTGGCAGATGTTACTGTACTGCCCAAATTTCCTTTACTTGGTAATTTTTTAGCTTATGTTGGTTTCTAATGGCTGCTTCATGTGCCTTCTCCTGAAGAACTAACTATGCTTGACTACCAGCCAGCACAGAGGGTATGTTTCACCTTTCACTCCCCATCTTTTATATTCTTCTCCTTTCTCCCACCTCCAATGCAAAAGCCTGGTGTTGAAAGCCATAAGAGTTAAACAGCCTGATTTCATTGCCTCTGGATATGGTAATATCTAAGGTCTAATTTATGCACTAAAGCTCACTGGCGATCATGATAAGGCAAGATTTGACTTGAAACCACATTTTTGCTGGTGTTTCTTGCAATCATATTTTCCTCACGTTTTTCCTGCATGTCTAATATGTGTGGTGTGGTTTGTGTGAGCACGTGTGCTCCATGTGTGCAAGTTTGCAGAGACCAGGGCAGAGTGTCGAGTGTGTTCCTCCTCTGTTCATTCCTGTTTCCTTGAGATTACACTTCTCACTGAACCCAGAGGGTTTTTTTTTTTTTTTTTTAGGATGGGAGGAACTGGCCCACACCCACGGGACTAGGGTTACAATCACATATGGCCATATTCAGTTGTTTACATGGGTGCTGGAGAACTGAACTCAGGTCTTCATGCTTGCAAGAAAGCTCTTATGCACCAAATGATCTCTTTCTATGCCCTTCCTCAGGTTTTAAAGTGACTATTCCTAAAAATAAACCTTACTGCAATCATGTGCTGTAAAATGATAATTCTGCTAAGGAGGGACTACATAACAGTGGTTCCAGAAGATTATAATGGAGCCAAAAACTTTCCACTGCCTAGCACATTGTATCCATCACAGTATCAGAGTGCAATGTATTATACATGTGCTTGTGGTAATGAGAGTACATATAAACCTGATGTTGACAATTATGCCTACATATAATATTTAATAATTATAAAAATGACCTTATAAGTACCTTGTGTATCTACTGTACTATACTTAACATTTTAGAATATATACCTATATGTAAGAAAAAAGATTTACAGTAAAACAATTTGACATATGAGGATGCATTTCAGGTATACTATATTTCCAGTTTAGATCTTGAGGCCATGTCAAGTGATTGAGCTATATTACCTAGGTTTGTGTATAAATACATGCTTCATATTCATACATTGATGAAGTGGCCTAATGACACATTTCTTATAATTCCCATCTTTAAATGACATATGAATATACTGACAGTTCAAAATCTCAGATTCAGACTTGAGAATGTGACTCAAGACATGGTACCAACTAGATGTCTATGATCAGAGTTTGGATTGCTAAGAGTAATGATCCAATGGTGACAGTTACAACTTAGGACTGCAGTGTATTTGCTAGATTTTCACCTGTGGATGAAAGGCAATGTGTATTATCTACACCAAAGTGTAACACTTGAGGGAGTAGAGTGAATAATAATAATGACTGTGGGATGAGTGGTGGTTGCTAAATAGAGAAAATGACAGCTTAGGTCACTTAACTGCCAAAGCCAAATGTTGCTTCTTTGGCAAAACTTAAAGATAGGTTTATCTCTTATAAGAGAACTGAGTATACTGAACATAAAAACCCAGTACTCAATTGTAGAATGCCAGAACTTAATATCTGCATCTATAGCAAGTACTTTTGACAAAACCAGCATTTTAACTAGAACAAGTGAGGTCTAAAGGATAACTAGGTGGATTCAGTTGAGAAGTTCCAACTGTTTCCCTTGAAATTGTGGGCCTAAAAATATGGCTGACTTCCCCTTGGGTAGAGGATGCATGATTCTTCGAACCCTGCCTTTTTCTGCAAGACTAAGTACAAAACTAAATTGGGCCAAGTATCTTAAGGGCAGTGACAGTAACAATTTTTAAAAAAAAATTTTTGTTTATTTATTTGAGAGCGACAGACACAGAGAGAAAGACAGATAGAGGGGGAGAGAGAGAATGGGCACGCCAGGGCTTCCAGCCTCTGCAAACGAACTCCAGATGCATGCGCCCCCTTGTGCATCTGGCTGACGTGGGACCTGGGGAACCGAGCCTCGAACCGGGGTCCTTAGGCTTCACAGGCAAGCGCTTAACCACTAAGCCATCTCTCCAGCCCCAGTAACAATTTTTGATGATCTACTTAAATCTTTCTTCCTTTCCAGTTGACTAAGACCAAATATCGGTATGAACAAAAAGGGGAATTTGACTCCCAGGAACAGAGATGACAAGATTTAACAATAGTAGAGATAAAGTAGCATCACTTAACCACTAGACACAAGGGGAGAATGCTATGCTTTACGGTTTCTCTTCACAGCATCATGAGCTGGAAAAAAATCTATTCTTCAAAATAATGGTTGAGAGAGTGGTGGGAAGCTAAGCCTCCACACCTAGCTTACTACTAGTCTTGTAGGAAGTGCATTAGGACTGGAGAGATGGCTTAGCAGTTAAGGCACTTGCCTGCGAAGTCTAAAGACCCACATCTAACTCTCCAGATCCCATATAAGCCAGATGCACAAAAGATGAGGCAAGCACAAGGCTGCAGATGCCCACTAGGTAGTGCAAACACCTGGAGTTCATTTACAATGGCTGAGGCCCTGGCATGCCAATTCACTCTCTCTCTCTCTCTCTAAAATAGAAAAATAAAAATAAATCAAAAAAAGAAAGAAGTGCATTAGCTCTTAACAGAGTAAATGATTATACCAGAGTGAGTGAGCATGATTCCTCTTGAGTCTCTTGCTTCCTTTCTTAATGCATGCATGACCTGTTTTACCCCCACTTCATCTATGTGTTGCCATTTGCCAAGTTGGGTATAGTCTGAATGCCTAGCAGACACTGGCCAGGTGGTGTTGCCTTATAAGACCTCATGTATTATCACAGCAACCCAAAATAAACTGAGACACGATATAAAAATTATAAAGGACAGCAGGGGCTGGAGAGATGGCTTAGCAGTTAAGTGCTTGCCTGTGAAGCCTAAGGACCCTGGTTCGAGGCTCGGTTCCCTAGGTCCCACGTTAGCCAGATGCACAAGGGGGCGCACGCGTCTGGAGTTCGTTTGCAGAGGCTGGAAGCCCTGGCGCGCCCATTCTCTCTCTCTCCCTTTATCTGTCTTTCTCTCTGTGTCTGTCACTCTCAAATAAATAAATAAATAAAATAAAGGACAGCAGTAATGGAGGGTAGTCAGTGGGGATCTAACAAACTAGCTTATAGGATATGGTATTAGGAAGTAAGGTAGGTGGAAAGCCAATACAAGTGTTATATAAAAGACATAATGAGTGCTGGAGGGATGGCTTAGCGGTTATGGCACTTTCCTGTGAAGACTAAGGAACAAAGTTTGATTCCTCAGTACCCACGTAATCCAGATGCACAAGGTAGCACATGAATCTGGAGTTCATTTGAAGTGGCTGGAGGCCCTGGCATACCCACTCTCTCTCTCAAATAAATACATAAAATAAAATAAATATATAATGAAATGAAATCAACAATGGATGAGAAGAAGGACAGTTACATCAATGTAATATCATAATTTCAAATCTAAGATAAAATGATTGACTTTTCAACAGATACTGATTTTAAACTAAGACCTAGGAAGATGAAATTCCTTTACTGAAGCTCACACAGTAAAAATTTTCTGTACAGCAAGGATACCAATTAGGTTTTATTTTCACTTTTTTCAGTAGTAACTTCCAAACAACTAATTCTTCTCCCAAGTCTTAGTTCTTCACTTATAATGTGTCTAGCCTACACCACAGAGAATTTTAAAGAATTAAGTAAGGTGGTATCAATGAAAGTATTATAGAAGACTATAAAATAATTTTTTGTTAAAATGAATTATTAGAATTTAATAATTGTTCTTTGAAGTAATCCTAATTTTTGAAGCAATTTTTGTTATAGTACCCTATTTAAATTTTTTAAACTTTATATTTATTTATTTGAGAAAGAGAAAGAGAGAGAAAGAGAGGGAGAGAGAGAGAGAAAGAGAGAGAGAATATGAATGTGTGTGTGGGGGGGGGGGAGAGGGATGCTAGGGCCTGTAGCTACTGCAAACAAACCTAGATACATATGCCACCTTGTGCATGTAGTTTATGTGGGTACTGGGGAATTGAGCCTGGGTCCTTAGGCTTCACAGACAATTGCCTTAGTCACTAAGTCATCTCTCTAGCCCTACCCTAAATGTTTTAATGTTTCACTTCTGCAAAGACCTTATTGAAATGTGAATGCTGTTTAATAGTCTGTAATGCATATTTGCTGATCAGTTTTTTTTTTTTGAGGCAAGCCCAATATATTCCCATTTTTTAATGTGTGTGTGTGTGTGTGTGTGTGTGTGTGTGTGTGTGTGTGTGAGGGAGGAAGGGAGGGAGGGAGGGAGAGAGAGAGAGAGAGAGAGAGAATAATGAGAATGAGTATTGGTGCACCAGGGCCTCCAGCCACTGCATTTGAACTCCAGATGTGTGTGTGTGCCCTTGTGTGCATGTGTAACAATATGTGCTTCTGTCACTCTGTGTCTGGCTTACATGGGACCTGCAGAGTTGACCATGAGTCCTTAAACTTCACAGGGAAGTACCTTAATCACTAAGCCATCTCTCTAGCCCACAGTAAGTATTTGTATATACATATGAAAACACAACCCCCCCCCCAAAATAAAAGTTATCCATTGGGGGCACCCGACTTTTAAGAAGGATAGATTAGATTCACAAATTTGTTAACATGTGGGCAAAATTAATTTTGGATAAATAAAGTTTTTTGTGTTGTTACTGTTTATGTGTATGGGGGTGGGTAGTGCATACCATGATGTACCTGCAGTTTTCAGGATGTCAGGGTCCTCACTTTCCACTTTGGTTGTGACAGTCTCTCAAGTTCACAGACCTATAAACTTTGGGATTCTCGTCTGTGCTGACAATTGCTATAGACACATTGGGATTACAGACGATGCTACTGCATCTGACTTCACATGGATTCTGGGGATTTGAACTCAGATTGTCAAGTTTGCATAGCAAACACTTTTGACTACTGAGCCATCTCTCCAGACTCAAAATGTTTTCTCACAAATAATGCTGTATAACATAATGACAGATACAATCTCATAATAAGGTATTTCTCCCTTTTTGTTGCTCAGTAATATTAGGGGGAGATTTTCACGACGGGGTGTCATTATTTAGCATCAGGCTTGCTTTGACCTTGTGATCTCCAGCTTCAGCCTCCAAAATGCTGGTATTATAGGCATATACCACAATGGCCATCTCAGTAAGTTGGTGGAGTTAACAATTTATGCTTGCAGGAGAATAAGTTGGAATACTGAACAATAGTTAAAATGAACCAAACACAGATGGGTGGTCAAGGAGTGTATGTGTTATCATATTGCTAAATAAAAGGCAATAGAAAAGGATGGTCAAAAGGGACAAAATGGTAAAGCTAAAGTTTTTTTGTGTGAACTGTAAGAAAATATAGAATTAACACAAAGAGAATAAATAAAGTAGCCTATCAGAATCTTATCTAGCTAGCAAAAAGATTTTCACAGAAATAATGAAGTATATGCAAGAAAGTACACAAAAAATTCTGTGACAAGTACTATGGTTCAGATGTATTTTGTTTAATTAATTATTTGAGAGCTACAGACAGAGTGAGAAAGAGACAGAGAGAGAGAGACACACACACAGAGAATGGGCACGCCAGGGCCTCCAGCCACTGCAAACGAACTCCAGACGCATGTGCCCCCTTGTGCATCTGGCTAATGTGGGTCCTGGGGAGTTGAGCCTTGAACCGGGGTCCTTAGGCTTCACAGGCAAGCGCTTAACTACTAAGCCATCTCTCCAGCCCCTCAGATGTATTTTGTAGGTGTGGCCTGCCTTAAACCCAAGCTGAGGCTTGGCACCAATAGGAGGGTATAGATATGGTATGGGCCTTTTAATAGACTTTGAGCTATGAAGGATTATACTCATGAATGGATGATTTTTGGTGGTTATTTTACATAAATATTTGCAGAAACTGAATAGCTATTTTAGAAGTTTTGTTCCCCCTTTCACATCTTACACACATCAGTGCTGGAATGCTGTGACAACTTTATCAGTAGCAAAGCAGCTGCTGAGGCCATGGTCTTGGGCTTCCAGAACTGTGAGCCCAAACAACTTCTGTTTTTTTATTTTTTTTTTTGAGGTAGGGTCTCACTCTGGTCCAGGCTGACCTAGAATTAACTATGTAGTCTCAGGGTGGCCTTGAACTCTCAGTGATCCTCCTACCTCTGCCTCCCGAGTGCTGGGATTAAAGGCGTGTGCCACCACGCCTGGCGAACTTCACTTTTAATACAGTAGCCAGGCTCAAATGTTCTGTATATCAACAGAAAATGAACTATACTGCAAAAGCAGTAGAGGCAATCTACAAGAGGAAATAAATCATGGTCATAAGAAAAAAAAATCCTCAAAGACTGAGATATGTAAGCTAAAACATAGAAACTATGACTGCTGTATTTAAATCTGGTATATTATTTGTCACCCTCAAAGATGGAATTAAAACAAGGAGGTAGACAACAACTACTTTATTGGTTAGAGATTGTATTTTTTTAGTATTTTATTTATTTATTTATTGGAGAGAAGGAGAAAGAAAAAAGAAGAGGGAGGGAGAGAGAATGAGAATGGGTGCACTAGGACCTCTAGCCACTGCAAACAAACTCCAGACACATGCACCACATTGTACATCTGGCTTACGTGGATATTGGGGAATCAAACCTGTGTCCTTAGGCTTTGCAGGCAAGCATCTTCTGCTAAGCCATCTCTCCAGCCCTAGAGATTATATTTTTATTGACCAAAACTTACATTTTAGAAGAATTTTTATTTTTTAGAAGGGTAACCTAGATTATCAACTCTAAAATCCCAAAATGAAAACAGAAGCCATAACCTATACAGGGTTAGGTTCAAGCCAGACGAATACAGCAGAAGAAAGAAAATGACTGTAGTTCTCAAAATAGGAAGAGATTAGAGTAGAAACAATAGAAAAAAAGGTTAAAGGTGATTGCTTAATATGTATCCCCTTTTCTAAGTACAGTAACTGGAGATAGTAAGAGAGATTTAAGCAATCACTCATATAGCTCCAGTGGATGTAGCTCTTGTCCACCAAGCGATGGTTATTATCCTCAGCTCTATAAGAAGAGAAAGTGGGAGTTAGAATGTAGAAAAATGATGGTAGTTTTATTTATGGAAAACAAAGTCTTTATTTTGGGGCTGGAGAGATAGCTTAATAGTAAAGGCACTTGCCTGAAAAACCAAAGGACCCAGGTTTGATTCCCCAGTACCCATATTGGCATGTGTCTGGAATTCACTGCCATAGCTGGAGTGCCCATTCTCTTTATCTGCTTCTTTCTGTTTCTCAAATAAATACATAAATAAATAAATAAATGATTTTTAAAAAATCAGCATTTTACCCAGAAAGTTCTGTCAAAATTGTTACCTGTGACATGTTGGGAGATGGGAAGAGGAACTGAGATGACAATGATGGCAAACAAAAGCAAAACCTTTAAATCCATTCCTACTTACAAGACTGTCATTGAACTAAGAATGTGAATATACATATGAAAGTACACTAAAGAATTCCACATTCTCTTATTCACTGGTGAATCAACCGCTGTACTTTTTATTCTGTATGCCAGTATGGAGACAAGAACATCTTTCATCAAAGCCTAGAAGACAGCAACTTACCCTGTCATGAAGAGTCCAGCCAACATATTTTAGATAACTGTCATTTAGGAAGGCATCACTATACATTTTCATCCATACTCCAATTTCTTCAATACAAATGGCTCTAATCTCAGCAATTGCATCACTAGAAAGGGGACAGAGGAAGATAAACCTCTGATTTACACAGGTAGCTCAAATTATTCATACTCATTTTTTAACAAACTATAAATACCATTTCTAATGTATTTACATCTGCATTCTCAAAGTACTTCAACTTGAAAATCTTCTGTTTTATGTGGTTTCTATAAAATATAAATTCCAATATTGAGCTGGGGAGATGGCTCAGTAGACAAAGCACTTGCTATGCAAGTGGTGAGTGCCTGCGTTTGGATCCCCAGAACCATGTAAAAAAAGCCGGATACTGTAGTGAGCCTCTGTAATTCCCGTGTGCCTGCAGTGAGGAGGTTCAGAAGAATCTGCCCACATGCCAGCTAGCCTGGCACAGAACAGTCGCAAGGTCAGACATTGAAAAGTTGGCCTCTGACTTCCACACACATGCCATGGTATGCATGCATCTGCATTCAAACACATGTACACACCCACACCCCCCATCAAAACACACTAATATCATATAAAAAAAAATTTTGGTCCTAATGCTCTATTTTCATTGAAGAAAACAATGCCATTTAGAGCTTTCTGAGAGCCTTGGAACTATTATAGAGTCAACAAACATACTAAATCTTCTGAGAAAAGCAAAATAACAACACCCAACACAAAATAATGCAGGACTCAAAAATAGTTTCTCTAAGTAACTGTTAATCATTTTATACTGGTACAATCTTCAATGAATTTTACAGAATAGTTTTTATAATAAATCATAAATTAGATACATATTTATGAAACAAAGCATGTATAAGCCAATTATTTGAACATGTGTAACAGTTTACAAAATTTACAATACCACAGTAACTTACTGAGAATTAAAATAAACATGTATAGCATCATTTCTACATTTAACAAAATTTACCACTTAATTCAAGTCACGGATCTTTCAACTTGAGTTAATTTCAGATTTTGCCGATGTATAGGGAAGAATGATCCACTTAGTTTATAATAGGAACAGTCTTGGTGACTATTCTGTGAAACAGGAGCAGAACGACCCACATGCCAGGATTCTTATCCATTACCCAGGTGGCTTCACTCACAATACACATTAAACAAAGTTCTCTTGGGATGGTTTTCCTATTCCAATCTGCCAATCAAGAACAAAAGCAATGGTAATCCTTTTACCTTACCTCTCACCAGGTTATTAGCCCAAACTTTACAGAATATATTGAGGAAAGTGTAGTAAATACTACTTTTCTTTTGGTGTTCCATCTTTCCTAGTTTCTAATTTATTATACATTAAATGGGCTAAATTTTAAGTAATTTTTCATCTTCTACTTATGGAAGCCAAACCTGTCTTTAAAATTCAAATCTGTGGCTGGGTGTGGTAGCACATGCCTTTGATCCCAGAACTCCAGAGGCAGAGGTAGGAGGATCGCCGTGAGTTCGAGGCCACCCTGAGATTACATAGTGAATTCCAGGTCAGCCTGGGCTAGACTGAGACCCTACCTCGAAAAACAAACAAGTACTGAAATTACACGTGTGGGCCATCATGCCTACATGTTATTTCTCTTTTCTGAAATAATTAATGGTAATATTCTACTATTTACTTGGATATTATTCTAATACTCATTCTTTGTTTTAATAAATCTCAGTTCTTTGTAAATTTGTGTTTGTTTATAAAATGGGATAACTTTCTCTTCTGAAGCCATATCGTCAATTATAATTTTCCATTTCTCTATAGTTTCTGACACTGATTGGTCACAGAAAGGTTTTGTAGCACAGCTATGGAGCAAGACATCCAGAGTCAAATCCTAGCTGTAGTATTTATTGCCTGTATGACCTTAGGTAAGTTACTTTTCTAATTCTTAGATTTCCTTATTTGTAAAACAGTGGTAATAGGCCCAAGAGGTACTGTGGGAATAAAAACTAATACAAATGGAATACTTAAAATAGTGTGTAGGACCTAGCAAGCCTACCATAATGTTGGCTAATATAATCTGTCATTTAAGTTTTAGACAGACACAGACAATACAGCAGAAAAAGTAGATTTATTGCTAATAGAATGCTTCAAGACCTTAATACTGAACATGTACAGCTTAAAAACATCTCTTTCTTCTTTTTTTTAAAATAGAATTTCCTTTTTTTTTGAATTTTTGTTTATTTTTATTTATTTGAGAGCGATAGACAAAGAAAGAGGCAGAGAGAGACACAGAGAGAGAATGGGTGCTCCAGGGCCTCCAGCCACTGCAAACGAACTCCAGACACGTGCACCCCCTTGTGCATCTGGCTAACATGACTCCTGGGGAATCAAGCCTCGAGCCAGGGTCCTAAGGCTTCACAGGCAAGCGCTTAACCGCTAAGCCATCTCTCCAGCCCTCTTCCTCTTTTTTTAAGATAGGATCTCACTAATTTAGCTCTGTCAGACTTGGAACAACCTGCGTGGTCCAGGTTGATCTCAAACTTACAGAAAACCTTGTGCTATGCCTTCCCAGTACAAGGATTATGTGCATCCCACAATGCCCATCTTTTGAAAAATAAGTATTTCTTATATTTTATTTATTTGAGAGACAGAGAGAATGCCTTTAGCCACTAGTTAGCAAACTAACTCCAGATACATGTACCACCTTGTACATATGGCCTATGTGGATACTTGTACATATGGATAACGTGGGTCCATATGCTTTTCAGGCAAGCACCTTAACTACTAAGCCATCTCTCCAGCCCATTTTTTCTTAATATGAAAATTATCAGATTTAAAAAGAATAGGGGTAGTTTAATAACTGTGTCCTATGAACTAAACTAAAATATTACAGGAGGTAAAAATTCATACATGCTTCTTGAAGATACATTCTGGTTACAAATAAGAGTTGGCTGGGCATGGTGGCAAGCAAGGTAGGAGGATCACTGTGAGTTCAAGAACAACCTGGGATAGAGTGAGACCCTACCTTAAAAAAAGAAAAAGAACAAAAGACACATCATCTTAAATATCCTGAAGGTATACTAACCCAAATTGCTTTTAATAGCAAACCATATTTTGTAATTTATGCATACTGTTTCATATAGCTCAAATTGATATTCAATGTTCTTTCCTATGAACATATAAAATTACTTATGTATTATTGCTCTGGTGACATTTTGGTTGTTTTTTCAGTTTATGCTTTAGCAACAATAACCTGAAGAGTCAGTGATATCTCTTTGTGCCTACTTGTAAGAGTTTCACAGACAGTGCATCTCTACTCATCAGCATATTATGAAATTTAGTCACTAGGTCACTGCTATCATCTAATATGGATTTCCATTTCTGAGCTACTATTTATATGTTACGTATTTTTATATATATGTAAATGTCTAAGAGTCTGTTAAAATAAGTAACAGAATAAATAAAACAACCATTCTTCCCCAAACCATGAAACTAGAAATCACTACTAGAGAATGCCCACCCTATCACTGTACCTCTTTGAAGCCCAACAAGTTAGTCTCCATCAGGCGTCTCACTAGACTCTTCTACTTTACTAACTTTGCAAAAATCAACTTACAAAAAAAAAAATCAGGCTAAGCCTTATATGACAATATTACAGAAGCTAAGAACAAAATCAATAGGTTTGGTATATGATTAAAATTATATTGACCACTGTCATAGCTGCACATATAAAACAGTCCAATCATTCCATTACACTTACAAAAATATAAACTAGTAGAATTATCATTTATATGGAGGTTGGGCATTGCTATTTCCTATAGGGTATAAAAGACAAAGGGTTATACATTAGCTTCATTTCAGCAAGACGTCTTTAAAAATATTATAAATATTTGAGTGTCTATGCCTAAGATCTAATATCTTCTTAAGTTTAATTTTTATTTTGCCTTGTCTTGTGCATGCTAGGAAAGTCCTCTACCACTGAGCTACATCTTACCTTTTTTAAAAACAATCATATCTACTAAACTCCTAAATAATTTATGTTCTTGGAACACAGCTTTTCTGCATAAGCTACCAATAATTAGGGCATTTGTTTAAGGAATTCCAATCTTTGTCTACTTCAGGTACCATTGTGATTCTTCCCATCTTGAAGTTTGTAGACTAATGATTCTCTACATATGACCATGTTACATAACCACAAGCTAGACAATTAATTAAATAAATAAATAAAATTAAAACTTCTGTGGTACTTTCAAAGTATGCCCACAATTCTTTGTTAATCTTCTTAGTGAAAATTAATTTGTGTTTTCTTGAGTGAAAGTTTACTAAGTAACTCAACAGTCAAAATAAAAAGTTTTGATTCCTGAGACTAGGTCTAAAAGTGTGTGTGACTTTTGTTACTTCTTGTACCACTTTTTTGCCATGTTTTGATGATATTCAGAGTGCCTATGGGAAATTCCACGAGATGACAACTGGGCACTTTTTCCAGTAGATATGTAAATAAGCTATTCTGGAAAAAGGCCTCCCAACTCGTCAGGTCAGATGACTATGTTCTCAAAATGTATCTTTTTTAAAAAATTATTTTTCTATTTATTTGAGAGGAGGGACAGATACAGAATGGGTGTACCAGGGCCTCTAGCCACTGCAAATGAACTTCAGACACATGGGTCACCTTGTACATATGGCTTTACTTGAGTGCTAGGGAGTCGGACCTAGGTTCTTTGGCTTGGCTGGCAAGCATGCTAACCACTAAGTAATATGTCCAGCCCTCAAAAGACATCTTTAATGTAATTTTAGGGCTATATTTTTTGAACGATAAATGGAAAAATAAAAATCATACATATTAATGAGGTAACACATGATATTCCAATACATGTGTGCATTTAAATCAGGCCAAAAATCTGTCTTCTCAAACATTTATCATATAGTCCTGGCTAGCTCAAATCCACAATCCCTCTCTCTCACCTTCAGGAGTGCTGAAATTAGAGATACACACATACGATGCTCACAACTGCTTTGTAAAAACTTACTCATCTATTTTTTAAAGGTGGGAGTACAGAATGGGTTGCTAGGACCGCTTGCAACTGCAAATGAACTCCAGATGTATGCACCACTTTGTGCATCTCATCTGGGTACTGGGGAACTGAACCTGGACCTGCAGGTTTTGTTTCTTTTTAAAAAATTTTTGTTTATTTATTTATTTGAGAGTGACAGACACAGAGAGAGAGACAGAGAGAGAGAGAGAGAATGGGCGTGCCAGGGCTTCCAGCCACTGCAAACGAACTCCAGATGCGTGTGCCACCTTATGCATCTGGCTAATGTGGTTCCTGGGCAATCGAGCCTTGAACCAGGGTCATTAGGCTTCACAGGCAAGTGCTTAATTGCTAAGTCCTCTCCAGCCCCAACTTTTTTTTTTTTTTTTTAAAGTTTTTCGAGATAGGGTCTCATTCTATCCCAGGCTGACCTGGAATCCCCTATGTAGTCTCAGGGTGGCCTCAAACTCATGGTGATCCTCCTTTTTCAGCCTTCCGAGACCTGGGATTAAAGGTGTGCACCACTACACCAGGCTTGGCCTGCAGGTTTTTCAAGCAAGCCCCTTTAACTGCTGAGCCATCTCTCCAGCCCATACTATTTTTATAAAAAATTATTTTATGAAAGACAGAAGGGAGATACACAAAGAGGGAGGGAGGGAGAGAGAGAGGGAAAATGAGAATGAATGAATATGAATATATGGACATGCCAGGGTCTCCAGCCACTGTAAACTCCAGATACATACACCACCTTGTGCATCTGGCTTCTGTGGGTCCTGGTGAGTTGAACCTGTATCCTTCGGCTTTGCAGGCAAGTGCCTTAATGACTATGCCATCTTTCATCCCTTGTTTATTTTAATATAGAGAAAAAAGACAGAGTGAGAAAGAAAAAGAGAGCAAGAAAAAGAAGAAGGGAGACAGGGAGGATGGATGCACCAAGGCCTCTTGCCACTGCGAACAAACTCCATGGTGCCACTTTGTATATTTGGCTTTATATAGTTACTGGAGAACTGAACCTGAAGTAGCACACTTTAGAAACACGTACTTTTAACTCCAGCCCCTCAAAATAATTTCTGTCTTGTGGAGATGTGCAGTATAGTATTTACCTATAGCCATGCTACTGAACAATATAGATTGTTCCCTTATGGGACATTTAAGCCAGAACATCTTAGCTAGTCCACTCCCCAATTCCCAAACCATAAAAATTAGGACATAACAATAGCTGCTTGACATTGCCAAACTTGGAGATGATTTGTTATATGAGAAAAGGTAACTAAATACTATATTATGCATTATTACTATTAATCCTTATAAACCTAATAATAATAAAATTACTTGTTGGTCTGTAAATTATTCTTTTAGTTCAGGTACCTCAAAAGTGTGTCAGTGCCTACATTTTGTGATCATCCCCATGCTTAAAGATACCTTTAATGCTACTCTGATTGTCTACACTGATTATGCTTTCAAGCTGAAGTGTTGTTCCATGATTGTTGCACTAGAACTAGTTATACTTCCTTGGCTTCTAAAAGCTGCATCATATTTATTAGGTAGGGTATAAAGTACAATATGTTTCTAAATATTCTGAGTTGGTTATAGAATATCATTTCATATAAAGGTATCTTCTGAATCCTTAAAACTCTTGGTCTTCATATTAAATTTGTTTTTTAAAATTTGTTTATTTATTTATTTGAAAGTGACAGAGAAAGAGAGAGAATGGGCGTGCCAGGGCCTCCAGCCACTGCAAACGAACTCCAGACGCATGTGCCCCTTTGTGCATCTGGCTAACGTGGGTCCTGGGAATTGAGCCTTGAACCGGGGTCCTTAGGCTTCACAGGCAAGCGTTTAACTGCTAAGCCAACTCTCCAGCCCTAAATTTGTTTTTATAATACTTAATCTCTATTTGCAATACCTTCATCCCATTCAGAAACGCAAGGCATAGCACAGGCATTTGACAGCACACAAAGCAATGATTAGAGGGCAAGAAAAGTTATAGAAAGGGGGCTAAAGACAATTATAAGATAGATTATTTTTCACAGCATCTTAGTAGTAGGCCTCCAAATTAAGAGATGAAAAAATAAATACAGAATACTCTTTACTTGGGAATTTAAAGATAGAGAAACACCTAGTTAAGGGTAATTTTGGTAAATTATATTAATCTTTTATTGTAACTATTGTACAGCTTGTAAAGGAGCATGTTGGTTTTGATGCAAACCTCATATAATTTTCCTAATGTACCAATAAAATTTGGGGGAGAGGGAAAAAACATGACCCTTTAAATTTAACATCTGAACTTTGGATTGCTTTCTTGGTAAGTGGGAATTTAGTTATTTTCTGTTTAAAATTAAATGAAAATTAACTGTAGTGGACTTAATTAAATGTTTCTTGTATCTGATGAAGGTTTTCCCAGTAAGGATATTGACTAGAATAAAATGACTAGGAAAACTCCTGGCTATTATAGTTGAACTGACATAAATAATTGCTTATATACAAGAAATCCCAGAAGAGCTTTGTAACAAGGAATAATTCTAGACACCAGAAGAGATGCCATCTGAACTGAGACACAAAATAAATTCACATCTCAATTCAGTATGTGAAATTTTGCAGAGTTTTTGAAATAGCCTAGGGTGAAATGAACAGCTGAAGAAGGTACTGCAAAATCACATAAAATCAGAGTCAATCTTTTATTGAGAACAAGGATTTGAGACTAGAAAAGGTAATTTATAGTAGGATTAAATTAAGATTTTTAATTTAAGAATGTTTAAGGCTCGGCTTGGGAGATGGCTCAGCAGTTAGATACTTGCCTTCAAAGCCTATCAGCCCAAATTCAATCCCTCAACTTCCCATGTAAAGTGGCACAGACACTTGTTTGCAATGGTGGAAGACAGTGGTATGCACATGCACTCACATGCAAATACACACACACACATACTGATTTTTCGAGGTAGGGTCTCACTCTGGTTCAGGCTGACCTAGAATTAAGTATGTAGTCTCAGGGTGGCCTCGAACTCACAGCGATCCTCCTACCTCTACCTCCCGAGTGCTGGGATTAAAGGCGTGAGGCACTACACCTGACGCAAATAAATATTTTTAAAGGAGTGCTTAAGGCTCAAAAAGAACATTACTGAAAACATGGACCATATAAAAATGATAGACAAGGGTAGCTAAAAGAAAGGTTTCTGAGGATTGGTACTATGTATACTGGAAAAGCTGAAACTCTCTTGTTTGGTAATTATATCAACTCTTTCATACATTATTTCAAGCCAACCAGAGTTATTTCAAATAAATATTTTGGGATTGGAAATGTAGTTTAATAGTACAGTATTTCCTAGCCCTGGAGTTGATTCCCAGCATGGAGGTAGAGGTGGGGAACAGTGACAGGCTCATAAAATTGAAACTATTTCTCAACTCACTTCAAAACAGAGAAACTAGGCTGGAAGGATGGCTTAGCAGTTAAGGCATTTGCCTGCAAAGCCAAAGGACTGAGGTTTGATTCCCTAGGACCCACGTTAGCCAGACGCACAAGGGGGGTGTCCACATCTGGAGTTCATTTGCAGTGGCTGGAAGCCCTGGCATTCCCATTCTCTTTCTTTCCCTCTCCCTCCCTCTTTCTCTGTCAAATAAATAAAAATAAAATATGAAAAACTTAAAAAACATAGAGAAACTAATACTGGATTCTGAACTGAAGAGTACACAATGGAAGGCCAGGCATGTAGGACACTCCTGTAATTCCAGTACTTAGGAGGAGTCTGAGGCAGGAAGATCTTTAATTAGAGGCCAGATTAAAAACAGTGACTTCTAGACTAGCCTGGGCTTTGTAATATGACATTTGTCTAAAAAAGAAAAAATAAATAAATAACAACAAAAATAAGAGTACATGTCATAGTCAAGAAGGCAAATTCAGAGTTGAAAAGATGGCTTACTAGTTAAGGCACTTGCCTGTGAAGCCTAAGGACCCAGGTTCAATTCCCCAGGACCCACATAAATCAGATGCATATGGTGGCACATGTGACTAGAGCTTGGCTGCAGTGGCTGGAGGCCCTGGTATGCTCTCTCTCTCCAATAAATAAATAAATAAAATATTTTTAAAGGCTAATTTATTCTCTGATTAAAAAAACTTAAAACGATAATATATAGAATATACAAACATGTTTTAGATGACGGGTATCTGTCAGAATACAACTCTTGGTTGAGCAATAAAGTGTAAGTGCAGATCTGGATTTGCCAGGTATCACTATTTAGGTAGAGATATGACATGTGCCAGTGGAAAGGATGAACAACTGGGAATTTAGGGAAGAAAAGCAAATTATACAACACAGTTATCAAAATGGAGAGCTGTCAAGAGATGGTAGGCTCTGAAGATCTTAAAGTACTAAAAAGAACATATAAGAGGAAAACTATTCTTGGATGGAGAAAGAATAGAAGGACCAGAGAATGAGATCTGCAACAAACACAGGGAATAGTTTATATTTTGATAAATCATTGTTAAAACACCTTACAATCTGATTAAGCAATTCACATAATACATCATTTGAATATTGGGGGAAATTAGCATTAAGAGTGAATGATGATGCTCTTAACAAAACTTAAAAACATGGTCCCACTTTCAATAGCAACAACAACAAAAAAATAAAATACCTTGGAATAATGTTAACCAAGGAAGTGAAAGATCTATACAATGAAAACATAAAAACACTCAAAAAAGAAATAGAGGAGGACTTGAGAAAATGGAAATACCTCCCATGCTCCTGGATAGGCAGAATCATTGTGTAGATGGCAATCCTATCACAGGCAATATACAGATTCAATGCAATTCCAATTAAAATTGTGGGTAATCAAGAAGGCTGACCTAATAGTCTTTTTACAATGAGGGACCAAAACTAAGAGAAAATAAGATACTTTATTGGAATTTTTGAGGCAGAATGCTATAATAGAGAAGACACATTATACAGTATAGAGATATATTACGACTTTATGGAAAAGGGAGCTGAGCATTCAGCATCCATTGCCCTATTCTGTCTCTTAAGGTTCTTAACCTAGAAGTATTTTACTCACATAGAAAGGCTAAACAGGAGGTTCCTGGAAGTTTCCACTCATTCCACAGATAGCTGAAGCATTTGCTGCTAGGGAAGTCTGTAGCAGTCAAAAGCCTTGAGCCTGCTTTGGGAGCTGCTGGGTTACTACAATATTGTACTGGGTTGCTATAGCAGGCTCATTCTGTACAGCATCATCCTGAGTCTCTGCCCACACCACTTTGCCAGATGAGCTTTCCATGTCCATTACAAGCCTAGGCAGCCTTCCTTCAGGAACTTGGCAGGCAGGGTTTCCAGTGAAACAGCCAGGCAGTTTGTCCTGTGCTGCTGATTAGGTGTAGAATAAGAGGTTCTGGAAGTTACCATGTGCACAAGCATCAACACAGGGATACAAGAAGCACGACAAGGCAACATGACACCTCCAAAACAACAGAATGACTATCTTGCAATCCCCCTCAAAGGAAAGAAAATGAAATTGCCTGAAAAAGGACTCAAAGCCATAATCTGTGAGTGTATGGTGACTGTGTGTATGTATTTGTGTGTGAACGTATGGTTATTCCATGGCATACGTATGGAGGTCAGAGAACAATCTCCAGGGGCTGGGTCTCACCTTCCACTTGTTTTGAGGCATGCTATCTTTTGCTGCTTGCCACTGCATAAACCAGGCTAGCTGTTTTGTGAATCTCCAGGAATTCTCTTATTTTAGCCTTCTATCTTGTGGCACTGGCATTACAAATGTGTGCTGTGTCCAACCTTACATGGGTTCTGGGGAATTTCAGTACAGGTCATCAGGCTTGGGCAGTAAATGCTTTTACCCAGTGAGCCATCTTCCCAGCCCTCAATGTAATAATTTTAAGAAAATTCCAGGTAGATATAAAAGGGCAGAGTTCAATAAAAGTAGAAAGGCAATTATTGTATTTGCCAATATTACTATGAGACAGGTTCTTAGTATGTAGTCTAGGCTGACTACTCTGAACTCATAAGCTTCCTGCTTCAGTACTGGACTTATAGGAGTCTATCACCATAGCCACTGAGAAGGTAATTCTTATGAATGTAATACAGTAAAGATAGAAATCAACATAAAATGACACAGAAATAAAATACCATAGATGAATTAAAATATTCAGCACAGAGCTTTAGCAAGTGACTAGGCAACCAAAAGATAATTTATGACCATGAAAACCAAAAGCCTCTTTGAAATAAACCAGGAAGGGGGAAAGGGAAGAATTCCCAAAAACTATCAATATGGGTCCTTCCAATCTTTGCTACTAAAATTTCAAAGCTGTTACAATCTTGCATCCCACTTACATAAGTAACCTACAATATGTATTCTAACATTGTTTTTGAAAATGATTTCACATGATATCCCTGCTAACCTTCAGACAGAAAACAATTTGAAACATGAGCTAGAGTTTGAATCTGGGTGGCTCTATGGGTCAGAAAGCCCTAGATTGTCCCATTTCTGATTAACTCCCCTCACATACTGACATATTCTATACTGGCTGGATGGAGGGGGTAGACAGCTGCCTTTACAAAGGAAGTGACTTGAGAATCCAACCAAACCATCAGGCACTGTGACCTAATTCTAATGGATGGCCAGCACTGTAGGGAACAGGTGGTGTGACACAAAGAATAAGAGTACCAGGGTCCTTGACCTGTGACTAAGGCCACAAGCATGGTCATGAATGTAGTAGCCTTGCACTAGCAACAAAACTAGATCCTATGACTCCTTTACCAGTATGGCAATAAGGCTTTATTGACAGGGTTGGGAGGGGACGTCACACCCACTGATGTTACCATGCCAAGCAGAGGCATGCAGAGAGCTTCTTGAGTAACTATAACACCATCTACCACCCCATCTAGGCAATTCTAAGTACCACCCTGCCCTATACTATGTCTGACCACCCACTGCCGTCTTGGCCAGGTGTGAACATCACAGAAGGAACAACTTCAGCTTCCACCACTTTCCTTTCCTATGTAGTATTTAGGATCATGCTTGGTAAGAAGGTAAGTGGTATTTACTACTACTGGGTGATAGGCCCTTCCTAGTAGCAGAGTTTAGCATCAACAATGCTTTGAAAACACTCATCATCCAGCAGGGCTAACACTTGTATTATCAGAGTACTGCCTAAATTTACTCCTTTCTGTACCACAGATGCCTGAACTGCTAAACTGTCCCTACTTTATGTTGTCATCAGGCACAACGGACCTCTTTAACATGACTATAGTACACATTATACCCAAAGCTATTAAACAGTGACAAAAAGCACAGCTGGGAATAAATAAAACAACTGCATAATCAACACCACAGTTCACATTCTTCAAAAGAAAGTAGCTTACTCCACTCTGTAAGTGGTAGACATAACTAATACACCAGATGTAGAAATTTCAACAGAGAAGCACAACAATCAAAATAAAAAAATCCATTTAAAAAACCTCATCCAAAAAAAAAAAAAAAAGTCAAAGCAATAAGGTGGAGGGGCAGAAGAGATGGCTGCACAAGTCTGAGTGCCTGAGAACCTGAGTTTGGATCTTGAAAACCCATGTGGCAAGCTTCTATAATCCCAGTGTACCTACGGAAAAAAATGACACAATGAAGTTTGGGGAAAAATGGGTGAACCTGGAACAGATCATTCTCAGTGAACTTACCCAATCACAGAAAAAAAAAAAAAAAAAAATCGCCACATAGTCTCACTCATCTACAGCACCTAACCTAACCTAATCTACCCAAGATGCCTTACATACTACATACCCAGCAAGCACCTTGTGGACTAGGCAATAGGATGGGTGGGGAGGGAGGGGAGGGCAATGGAGGGGTAGGAAACATAAATCTAGGCCCAAACGGCAATGGTACCATAAAATCCTACTTCCTAAAAGGCAGACCAAATGGCTGAACCTTCACCAGGCTCTTATAGGGAACACCTGAACCACAAGACACTGGAGAGGGTATGATGAAGACTAACCTTAATCTTCTACAGCTTCCCTCCCTCCCTCCCTCCCTCCCTCCCTTCTCTCTAGCTCTTGTATACTAGTTATCTTTTTCTTCCTTTTCTTAGTGGGCACTGACCTGTAACTCCCAGTACCAGCATGTGGCTATCATCCACAATGAGCTTTTGATCAAAGAGACCTACAAGGTTTCCTAAAAGAAAGACAGATTTCTGTCCAAGTACTTGATCACTGTTGCACTCTGGTTTGCATTGCTGGTAGAAATCACCCAACCAAGAGCAGCTTCTGGGAAAAAGAGATTTATTTTGGCTTACAGGCTCCAGGGGAAGCTCCACGATGGCAGGGGAAAACGATGGCATGAGCAGAGGGTGGACATCACCCCCTGGCCAACAGAAGGTGGACCACAGCAACAGAAGGGTGTGCCAAACACTGGCATGGTGAAACTGGCTATAAAGCCCATAAGCCCGCCCCCAACAACACACTCCCTCCAGGAGGCATTAATTCCCAAATATTCATCAGCTGGGAACCTAGCATTCAGAACACCTAAGTTTTTGGGGGACACCTGAATCAAACCACCAAACCCACCAAAGGTTAGTGGTAAGACCCTACTGTTGAAGACACCTTATGTGGTCGACACATAAAATGGAATGGCATGGTTGGAAGGTGGAAGAGAGTCAGTCCCCAGTCAGCGTGACTAGTGCCAGAAGGTGCTACATGGGTGACTGGGGGAAAATGACCAATATCTGTCCAAGCAACTCATAGTCTAACCTACTTAGCAGCAAATAACCTGTTGTGATACTTAAATAAATAAATAAAAATGAACAAAAAAATTTAAAAACAAGAGTATTTAAGATGTTCCTTTAATGATATTTAAACATACTTCTATATTTTCTTAATATTTGAAAGAGACTAAAAAGAGAATAGAACATAGAAAACCTATTCTACAAAAAGCAGGAAAAAATTTCCTGAATTTTGGAAAAAATATACACATTCATGTAAAAGAGGATATTAGGACCATAGGTAGATCTGACCAGGCAAGCTTTTCACCACAGTATGAAACATAGAAGACAAAGAGAGAATTCTAAAATCTTCAAGAGAAAAGAGCCAAGTTACATTTAAGAGTATTAGGACTAAAATAACAGCAGATTTCTAAGCAAAGACTTACAACCACAAGGGAATACAATGTTGCATTCCAAGTTGTAAGAGAAAAATACTGCCAAAGAGGATTATTGAAGATTAAAGAGAAAGGCAATAGTTCAGAAATGAAGAAAGAAAAGGTACTCAATGCATGTAAAAACACAAAATTTCTGTCCATTCTTACAAAATATGTTTAGGGATTACTCCATTCAGAAGTAAAAGAAAGATAATACTATCATGAAAGGATGTAAAAATATAAATTCCATTAGAAGAATAGATGCATAGAAGTAGAAAAGTATCAAATGGTATCCTGTAAAACCATCAAACCAAAGATGAATAAGAGAATGAAAAGATTATTCATTATTCAAAAAAAATTCTTTTAAAGGCTATAGATGGATTAGTGATTAAGGTGTTTGTCTGCAAAACCTAAGGACCTAGGTTCAATTTCCCCAGTACCCACATAAGCCAGATGCACAAGGTAGTTCATTTGTCTAGAGTTCCAATTGCAGTGGTGAGAGGCCCTGACACACCTATTCTCTCTCTCTCTCCAGAGGCTATAGAGGACTCACCACTAAATCAGACTGCTAACAGGCTTGCCATGGCTCAAAAAGCATTGAGGAAGAGGGGGCAGAAAGAATGTAAGAACCACAGAGAACCCTGCTACCCCACAGGGACTGACTGAAGCCTTCACACCCCAAGGCCCCCAGGGTAACACAGGAGCTGGGCAAGGAGCTAAAATAGTATAACCTATTATATTATGTATAAAATAAAATAAAGACAGCTATAAGATCAGAAACTAGAAAACTACTATTACAAGTAGGTGAAATACCTCATGACATTAGTATGGACAATGATTTTCTGGACAAACCTGTCAAGTCATGAGAAACAAAAACTGAAAAACAGGATTGTATTATATGAAAACATCCACACAGCAAAGGAA
The DNA here is from genome assembly GCF_020740685.1 of Jaculus jaculus. NCBI lineage: Eukaryota > Metazoa > Chordata > Mammalia > Rodentia > Dipodidae > Jaculus > Jaculus jaculus. The sequence goes on from NC_059118.1 coordinate 27,300,079, forward strand.
ACAAGAGTGAAAACACAACTCATAGAATGGGACAAATATTTCCTAACCATAAATGAGTTAGTATTTAAATATGTAAGGAACTAGCAATTTTAACAAAAACCCCATGGGATCCAATTTAAAAACGAGCAAATATTCTAAGCATGCATCCACCAAAAGAAGAAATTCAAATGGCCAATGAATACATAACAAAGATTTTCAAGTCAGGTAAACATCAATATACAAGATATCATCTTACCCTAGTAAGAATGTATGGATATATTTATTTGTGTTTCACAAGTGATGGGAACATTAAAGAGAAGAAGGAACTCATATTATTTGTGGCAATGTAAATTAGCATGACCATAATAACGAACAGTATGGAAGAATAAAAACAGACCTATTATATTATCCAGCTTTCCCATTACTAGGTATTGATATTAAAAAAAATCCACATAAATGAGGAAAATAAAGAGATACTTACATATTTATGAATAACAGTCACAACAGTAAAGATATGGAACCAGTATATGTGTCCACCAACTCAAAATGTAACATGTATAAATACAGTATTATTCAGAAAAAAATCAGAATGAAATGAATGGAATCGGAGTGCATTATGTTAAAGAAGCTAGATACTAAGAAATCCAAGGGTGGAAGGTTACAAGAAATGAGTTGACTTGAATAAAGAAGGGATTAGCAGATACTGAGTAGGGCTGTAGGTGTGTGGAAGAGAGGGGAGCTCAATGGGTTAGGAAAGAGAAGTTAGATTTGATTAGTGCATGGTGTGTGTGTGTGTGTGTGTGTATGCATGCACATGGTAAATTAGTATGTAAAATTCCACATGTTAATAAAAATTAAAAGGTGAGAAAAAGAAGCCTCTAGGACTTATAATATGCAGTTATCAATAAAAATTCACATTATGAAATTGCCAGAAAACACAAAATACCTAAGTAATTACAGCAAACTTTCTAAATCTTGGGAAACATACAGATATACTTTTATAGAAAGCTCAAAGGACCCATAATATAATAGGATCCACTGAAACATGTTAGGCTTAAGGGTTTTTTTTGGGGGGGGGGTTTCGAGGTAGGGTCTCACTGTAGCCCAGGCTGACCTGGAATTCACTATGGAGTCTCAGGGTGGCCTCAAACTCACAATCCTCCCACCTCTGCCTCCCGAGCGCTGGGATTAAAGGTGTGCACCACCATGCCCGGCTGTTATGCTTAAGGTTTAAAAATCACAAAACAAAGAAAGAATTCTAAGTTCGTCAAGAGAAAACTATCAGGTGAGATTTAAAAGAATGCCTAGTAAACTAACAAACATCTCAATGGAAATCTTCTAAAGCAATGTAACAATTGGGATTATAATTTCAAACTGATGTTAAAAAAATGCCAACTGACCAAAAATAAAGTACATGTCAAAGATGTTATGTAGAAAGGAAGGAGAAACAAAACCTTTCCAACATTGGAGGGAAATTGCCTCTACCAGATAGGCCCTAAAGATAAATTTTTAAATAAGTCTTAACATTAGAAACCAAAGGGTAACATTCAAAGGCATAAAACTTAGTAACAGAGCTGTAACAAACAAGTACCCATCAACAAACACCAACAAGAGAAGACTAAAACCAAATAAATATAAAACAACTAAAAATAATTAACACACTGACAGGGTAGGAGAATGTCTTATCAATAATAACCTTAAATGTAAAAGGATTAAATAAACCCAGTATAACAGTAAAAACACAAGCATAAAAGAAAATCAAAAGGTAAGGACTGAAAAAATACTATGTAAATGGAAACTAGCAGCATACAGCAGTTATACTTTTATCAGATAAACCAGATAATTAGTTGAAAATTGTAAAAAGACAAAAATGTTCACCACACAAAAATACAGGGGTCACTTCAAGGAAAAAAGTACTGTAACAGATTTTTAACCAGTACAGTATGCAGTTATACAAACATTATAATTAAGAGGAAAATAGGCACTATTATAATAATAGTTGTGGACATTAATGCAACATCAATGAGCAGCTCATCCAGCCCAAAAGAACCAGAATCAAAAGAATCAAAACAATGGTTAAACTACACTATATACCAAACAGACTTACCAAATACTTGCAGAACATTTCATTAAACAATGGTCCTGTAAACATCACTTTCTTAAATATTTATTTTAATTTAATTTATTTATGAGAGAGAGAGAGAGAGAGAGAGAGAGAGAGAGAGAATGAATATGGGTGTGCAAGGGTCTCTAGCCATTGCAAACAAACTCCAGATGCACATGCCACCTTGTGCATGTGGGTTACGTGGGACCTGGAGAATCAAACCTGGATCTGTAGGCTTCCCAGGCAAGTGCCTTAACTGCTAAGCCATCTCTCCAGTCCTAAATCTCATTTTCTAATCATCAAATGAAACAGATCATATATTGTACCACAAAAATATCTAAAAATAAAAAGTATTAAAGTAGATATTGTAACTGAAAACAAAAGAATATAAGTTCAAGTTAATAAAGAAGACAAACCTTAGAAATTGTAAGAAAATGGACATGCAATATCCTGTGAAATAGGTGAATGAAGAAATAAAAAGAAAAATGAAAAATCTAATGAAACTCAAAACAGAGCATACTAAGCCAATGGTAACTTACAGTACTAAAGGTAAACATCTATGTCAGAACAGATTTAACACAGAAAGCCTAATGAAAAAATTAAGAACAGTGAAGATGAAGCCTGGCAGGATGACAAGCACCTGTAACACCAATACTCAGGAGGCTTAGGCAGGAGGATGGCCACAGGCCAAAGGACACTCCAAGATACACAGTGAGTGCCAGCCCAGCCTTGGATATTTAGTGAGTTCCACGCCAGCCTGGAATACAGAGTTCAACATGTTTTGAATAGATCAGAACAGAAAACAGAATAAAATAGGAAAGAAAGAAAAGCTAGGATAAACCAAGCCTAAAATTAGTGGAACAAAACATAGATATGAGCAAAAATAAATTTGAGACCATTCCAGTTTATATTAATCAGTAAAATAAAAATTGGTTTATTACAAAGATGAAACTGTCAATGTTTTATCTAGATTGAGAGAGAGACAGAGAGAAAGAGAACAAGAGAAACAGATCAAATAAACTGTGTTAATTCATGTAAGAAAAAGTTTCTAGACATAACATATAAACAAAAAATAAAACTTTATTCACAGATGACATGACCATGAATGTAGTAAAGCACTACAGTGTCTATAAAAAAAAATAATAGGGCTGGAGAGATGGCTTCGCGGTTAAGGTGCATGCCTGCAAAGCTTAAGGACCCAGATTTAAGTTTCCAAGTCCCATGTAAGCCAGATGCACATGGTGGCGCATGTGTCTGGAGTTCGTTTGCAGTGGCTGGAGGCCTTGGCACGCTCATATTCTCTCTCTCTCCCTCCCTCTGTCTCTAATAAATAAATGCATAAAAATAAATCTTTAAAAGAAAAAAATAGGGGAAAAAACATCACATCCTAACCTGAAGTTACCAGAATAAAAGTACTTTGTAGGAGGAAACACGAATGTGTCTTAGCTTCATATTTTAGCATGAAACACTATAAAACAGACATTAGCAAAATCAAAGTAAGAAGATGAAAATGAAGACATTTAAGAATAAAATGTGAGCTGGGCGTGGTGGTGCAAGCCTTTAAACCCAGCACTTGGAGGCAGAGGCAGGAGAATCACTGTGAGTTTGAGGCACACACAGTGACTTCTGGGTCAGCCTGAGCTAGAGTAAAAAAACCCTACCTCCAAAAAACAAAACAAAAAAAATTTGAAATATTATATTTGCATAATGAAAAGTCACAAAAATTTGCTAAGAGAAATTAAAGAATATCAGAATCAATGGATCTAAAATCTATATTCATGAGCGGGTAACACCAACATCACTTAAGAGGGTCCTTTATAAAAAATATTTATTTATTTGAGAGAGAAGAAAGGGGAGGAGAAATGAAAGGAAGGAGAGAATAAGGGGGAAAGAGATAGTTAGATAGGCATAGAAAGAATGGGTGTGCCAGGACCTCCAGCCACTGCACACAAACTCCAGAACTATGTACTACCTTGTGCATCTGGCTTATGTGGGAACTGGGAAATCCAACATGGGTCCTTAGGCTTCACAGGCAGGCCCCTTAACTGTTAGGCCATCTTGCCAGCCCAGCCACTCTTTGAACATGCCCCCCAATCCAGAGTCATCGCTCCAGCCCACAGAATCCTTCTTTATCATTAACAGAAATCAAGCTTTGCTCTCTGGCTGCTCTGTAATCTGCTCTATTCCACTACCCACTGCCTACCAGGATGAACCAAAATCTCTGAAACCGTGGGAGAAAAAATCAGGGGGGCTTCCAGGTAAGAGGGCAGCACACCAGCCACACCAAAGCAGCCTAGGGAGGAGAATAAACAGAAACACAGCAAAATACACTGTTCTACTGAAAAATGAAGGCGTAGAAGTTATTATCAACCATAGCAGAAAAGCATGAGAGACCCTGACCTTCCAGAAAGGAGGAAACAAGCCGGAATCCTGCAGAGGTACCATCAGCCCTGATTTGTGAGCCTGTCCACCTGTTAGTGAAGAGTGGCAGAAGCAGAAACAAGGTGAGGGGATTTTCCACTCACATCAGCCTTCTCACAAAGGCAAGAAACCTGAAGAAGTTAGCAGCGACCAACTGAGCCCTGCTGAAGGAGAAACAAATGGGATCAGTCAAGCAGCTCAGGTACAACTCCAGGCACCCTGCAAAGTCTCCCATCTCCCAATTGTCAGGGCTGTTTATGTCCAGAGAACTCACTGGCCCTGGCCTCCCAGAACTGAGAAGGATCAAAGCCATTCCAAAAGGTAACAGGGTCTACTTATACAAGGAACTTAAAGTGCTAATCTCTCTTTCCATGTCAGGAAAGGTTATGTATTACATTTGAATGATGCATTTGGTATGGACTACTGTTGCCTTTGATGTTTCCTGATATTCAGGGCCTTGTCTTTTTCTTAAATCATTACTGGAGGCACAGACTGACTGGCCCCAGGCTGACATGGAACCCATTTCAGATTAGAAATCAAAACCAACTTGACAGGATTTAGGGTGTGGGGCAACACACACCCTTAGGGATATTGGCTTTACTAGATAATTTGCTTGTTTAATCCTCATGTTTGTATAAATACTCTGCACTGGTTTTGATTGAAAATCTATATTGCTTAGTTTAATTTTAGAATTTGCCAGTAATTTGCTTCAGCTAATCTACTATAATACTTGAATAGTAGGCAAACTCAACAACTAGGATCACTTCTGCTGTTTCTCTTAGAATATAAAAGTGACATCTGACACCTTAAAACTCCTACACTGAAGATATATAAAGTCAGATTTATATGGCTAAGAACAATGCAGATAATTAGAAAACACAAGCATCTCATTAATTCAAGATACAAAAATCTCTGCATTATAATACAAGAAACATTAAAAAATCAAGACAATACAATCCCACTAAAACTTATAAATCCATCAGAAGTGACCTCCAGTCAGACTGCTTTCGATGGACTGTCTGACAAAGATTTCAAAAAAAAGAAAAAGAAAAAGATTAAATCTCTACACACAGAAATCAAAGAAAAAACCCAACTCATGAAGGAATCCCAAAAGAACATAGGAAACCAACTTATTGAAATAAGAAGGTCAATACAAAACCGAGTAAGGAAATACAAATAATAAAAAAAACCAGCCAGGTGTGGTGGCGCATGCCTTTAATCCCAGCACTCGGGAGGCAGAGGTAGGAGGATCGCCATGAGTTCAAGGCCACCCTGAGACTCCATAGTGAATTACAGGTCAGCCTGGGGTAGAGTGAGACCTTACCTTGAAGGAAAAAAAAAAAAAAAGCCCACAAAAAAAACCCAATCAGGAATACTAGAAATGAAAAACAGAGTAAGTCAAATAGAAAACTCTGTAGAAAGTCTCACCAGTAGGATGGATCAAGGAGAGGACAGAATATCTAAACTAGAAAGACCAGGTGGCAGATCTAATACAGTCCAAAAAAGAGAAAGACAAACTAATAGGAAGGCATGAATGGAATTTCAAGACATACAGGACATTATGAAGAGATCAAACATAAGAATTCCGGGCTTAGGAGAAGGACAAGAAATTCACTCCAAAGGTGTAACAGGTATTTTCAAGAAAATCATAGAAGAAAACTTCCCCCAAGTAGGGAAAGTGACAGATACAGGAAGCCTATAGAATGACAAACAGACAAAATCAGGAAAGAACCTCTCACCACCATATTATAATTAGACTATAAAACACACAAACCAAAGAAAATATATGGAAAGTAGAGAAAAAAATCAAGTAGCATACAAAGGTACTATCACCAGGATAAACAGCACATTACTTAACCAATTTTAAAAGCCAGAAGAGCTTGGAATGATGTATTCCAAGTTCTGAAAGATAACAACTGTCAATCAAGATTACTTGCAAAGCTATCCATTCAAATACAGAAACAAGGACATTCCATAACAAAACAGGCTAAAGGAATATTTGAAGACAAAACCAGCTATACAGAAAATACTTGAAGGATCCTCCATGCTAAAGAGAAAGAAAAAGCCCACATATTAGGAACCTGGAAAAAACAAACCATACTCTCAAATACTAGTTAATACAAGACTGCAAAGATGAAATCAGAGGAACTACAAAACAAGAAAAATGGCAAAAATTAATACACACCTTTCAATAATAACTATTAATATCAATGGCCTTAATGCCCCAACCAAAAGACATAGGATTGCAGACTGGATTAAAAAGCAGGATCCTTCAATTTGTTGTCTCAAAGCAACTCACCTTTCCACAAAAGATGGACACTATGTTGGAGTAAAAGGGTGGAATATGGTGTTTCAAGCAAAGGGGCCTAGAAAGCAAACAAGTGTTGCTATCCTAATATCTGACAGGGTAGACTGCAGACCAACACTAGTTAGGAAAGATAAGGAAAGTCACTTTATGTTGATTAAAGGAACTTCAACAGGAGGACATTACAATCCCCTAAACATACATGCACCTAACATGGGAGCTCCAAATTTCATCAAACAAACACTATTGCAACTAAAGTCAACATATGCAAAGTGTAATAGTTATATAAATGGAAGGAAGGACAAAAAAAAAAAAATCACACGATCATCTCATTAGTCACAGAAGAAGCATTTGATAAATACCAACATCCCTTCATGATAAAAGTCTTACAGAGACTGGGAATAGAAGGAATATAACTCAACATAATAAAGGCTATTTATGACAAGCCTACAGCCAACATAATACTAAATGGCACAAAACTTGAAGCTTTCCCACTAAAATCAGGAAAAAGACAAGGGTTCCATTGTCCCCACTTTTATTTACTATAAATAAAAGTACTGGAAGCTTTAGGCATAGCAATAAGGCGAGAGAAACACATAAAAGGGATGTAAGTTGGAAAGGAAGAGATCAAGTTATCATAATTTCCAAATGATATGATTCTATACATAAAGGACTCTAAAAACTATACCAGCAAACTGTTAGAGCTGATAAACACTTATAGTAATGTAGCAGGATACAAAATAAACACACAGAAATCAGTAGCCTTCTTATAGGCTAACAACACACAGTAGATGAACTCAGAGAATCACTCCCATTCACAACTGCATTAAAAAAAAAAAATCAAGTACCATGGAATAAACTTAACCAAAGAAGTGAAGGATCTCTACAATGAAAACTTTAAAACACTCAAGGGAGAAATTGCATAAGACATTAGGAAATGGAAAGACATCCCTTGTTCTTGGATTGGAAGAATCAATATTGTGAAAATGGCAATCTTTTTTTTTCTTTTTTAAAGAGTAGAAAAGGCATCTTAAAACTGTTTACATTAGCTTATCCTTTTATTTGTTTATATTTTTATTTATTTATTTGAGAGCGACAGACAAAGAGAGAAGAAAGAGGCAGATAGAGAGAGAGAATGGGCATGCCAGGGCCTCCAGCCACTGCAAACGAACTCCAGATGTGTACGCCCACTTGTGCATCTGGCTAACGTGGGTCCTGGGGAATTGAGCCTTGAACTGGGGTCCTTAGGCTTCACAGTCAAGCACTTAACCGCTAAACCATAGCTCCAGCCTGAAAATGGCAATCTTAACAAAAGCAATCTACACATTTAATGCAATCCCCATCAAAATTCCAATGGATGTCTTCACAGAAATAGAAAAAAAAAAAAATCCAAAAATTCATTTGGAAGCACAAAATACCTCGAATATCTAAAACAATTTTGAGCAACAAAAATAAGGCTGGTGGTATCACCATACCTGATTTTTCGCTATATTACAAAGACACAGTAACAAAACCAGCATGGTACTGGCACAAAGACAGACACATAGATCAATGGAACAAAATAGAGGACCTAGTTCAGATAGCTACAGCCACCTGATCTTTGACAAAAATGCCAAAAATACTCATTGGAGAAAAGATAGCCTCTTCAGCAAATGGTGATGGGAAACCGAATATGTATCAGTAGAAGGATAGATCCTTATCTCTCTCTATGCACAAGAATTAAGTCCAAATGGATCAAAGACCTTAGTTACAGACCTAAAACTCTGAAACTGCTAGAGAAAAAAGTAGGGGAAACCCTTCAACATATTGGTCTTGGCAAAGACTTTCTGAATATAACCCCAGTTGCTCAGGAAAGGAAATAAAACCACTGATCTACCACTGGGACCTCATGAAATTACAAAGCTTTTGTACAACAAAGGACACTGAATAGAGCTGAGATAACCTATGGAATAGGAGAAAATCTTTGCCAGCTATTAACCTGACAGAAGATTAATATCCAGGAAATATGAAGAACTCAAAAAACTACATGAAAAGAAATTAAACAATCCAAGTAAAAAATGGGCTATGGAACTAAATAGAAAGTTATCAAAAGAAGAAATAAAGATGACATATAAAATCTAAAAAAAGTTCTATATCCCTAGCCACCAGGGAAATGCAAATTAAAACTATTTCAAGATTCCATCTCACTTCTGTCAGAATGGCTACAACATGAAAACAAATGACAATAAATGCTGGTGAGAAGTGGAAAAAGAGGAACCCTTCTACACTGTTGGTGGGAATACAATCAGGTCCAGCTATTGTGTAAATCAGTGTGGACGTTCCAGAGACAGCTAAAAATAGATTTAAAATACGACCCAGCTATAGCACTCCCTAGATATATATCCTAAGGACTCCTCTCACTACCTTAGAGGTACTTGCTCAACCATATTTACTGCCACTCCATAATAGATAGGAAATGGAACCAGCCTAGATGTCCCTCAACTGATGAGTGGATAATGAAGATGTGGCATTTACACAATGGAGTTCTACTCAGCAGTAAAGAAAAATGAGATTATAAAATTTGCATGAAAATGGAGGGATCTAGAAAGGATTATACCTAGTGAGGTAACCCAGGCCAGAAAACCAAACTTCACATGTTCTCTCTCATATGTAGATCCTAGCTACAAAAGACTGGACTTCTATGTGAGTTGGAAGAAAAGTCAATAGCAGAGGCCAGTAAGCTAGAAAGGGGATATAAAGTAAATAGAAAGGGAGAAAGGGGGGACTTAATAGATGGTATTGTATATATGTAAGTAGAAGAACAAATTACTGGGGGTGGAAAGGCCTAAGGAAGAGACTGAGTAAAGGAAAAGTAGGGGAAGGGCTAATCAAAACCTAAGAGGGTGTTATAGTCAGGTTCACATTGCTGGCACAAATCAACCACCCAAGAGAAGCTTGTGGGGAACACAAAGTTTATTTTGGTTTACAGGCTAGAGGGGAAGCACCATGATGGCAGGGGAAAATGATGACATGAGCAGAGGGTGGACATCACCCCTGGCCAACATAAGGTGGATCATAGCAACAGGAGAGTGTGCCAAACACTAGCAAGGGGGAGCTGGCTTTCACACCCATAAAACCACCCCCAACAATACACTGACTCCAGGAGGTGTTAATTCCCAAATCTCCATCAGTTGGGAACCTAGCATTAAGAACACCTCAGTTTATGGGGGACACCTACCACATTCGCCCCGACCCCCATAAACTGATAACCATATATGATGTAAAATGTAATGCATTGCCAGGCGTGGTGGCGCACACCGTTAATCCTAGCACTTGGGAGGCAGAGGTAGGAGGATTACTGTGAGTTCAAGGCCACCCTGAGACTATATAGTGAATTCCAGGTTAGCCTGGGCTAGAGTGAGACCCTACATCATGAAACCAAACCAAACCAAACCAAACCAAACCAAACCAAACCAAACCAAACCCAAACAAAACACCCAGCAATGCATTTATCCAACTTTAAAAGTCCCCGTAGTGCAAGATCTTTTAACTGAGCCATAATACCAAAAACAAAATTCCCCCTGCCCAAAGCCATAATGGCACAGAATAAATATTTACACTGCAAAAGATGGCATTAGGCATAGCAAAGAAATACTCAGGCAATACATGATTTAAACAGGGCAAACACCAAACTCTGTAGTTCCAAGTCCAACAACTCTGGCCAGTGACAAGTCTCCAAATCTGGTAATTTTAACCAGCAACAAGTCTCTGGAGTTCCAATTCCGCCCCTCAAGCTAGGCTACTCACAGTCTTAGAAAGCTTCATCTGGGGCTGGCAGTTCTCCCTGGTACCCATCTCTTGGTCCTGACATCTCCACTGGGTCTTCACTGCAATCCACAATTCATCCTCATGGCCCATGGGGTCTCCATGAAGGCATCCAGCAAACCTGCTTCACATTGCCCATGGCCATTTCCCAAACACAAGACCACGTTGCAAACTCAGTAACCCTCTCTTTCCTGCATTTCTTATACTCCACAATACCAGGTAGGGTGCCAATTTGTTTATCCGGGGGGAATAAAGCAGACTTTGAAGAATGGGACACACCGTGAGCACTCAGGCCTTCAAGAGCCTACATTCTTCCTGTTGACCCAGTGCAGGTCATTGGCCCATTATCAAAGGCTGTAATATCTCAAGCAATTTGCAGGTGAATGGGCAGCAGTTCAGGCCCAAAGATTTCTTTCTTTCTTTTTTTCTTTTCTGTGCCATATCCCTCTGCTCACACCAGTCCATTTCTACTCAGTGCAACCCTGCACAACTTCTCAGGGACACAGCCCTAACAGCAAACTGACTTCTAGCCCAGTCCAAGGAAAGCTCTTGCTCACCCTCATAAGCCAACCCTCACAGCTCATAGTTCTTACTGCATTTAGGCCTTTCAACTTTGACCAGAATAGTCCATCAAACTGTACTTACAGCACTGCAAGGTATCTCTTAGAATAAGGTTTTAAATCCTTCCACATTCCTCTAGAAAATCAGCCCCAAAAGGCCAAAGCCATACAGTCAGGTGTTGAGCAGCAATCCCACTCCTTAGTACCACTTTACTGTTGCAGTCAGGTTCATATTGCTGACAGACATCACCCAACCAAGAGCAGCTTGTGGGAAAAAAAGTTTTATTTTGGCTTACAGGCTCAAGAGGAAGCTCCATGATGGCAGGGAAAATGACGGCATGTGCAGAAGGTAGACATCACCCCCTGGCCAACATAAGGTAGACAATAGCAACAGGAGAGTGTGCTAAACACTAGCAAGGGGGAGCTGGCCTTAACACCCATAAGCCCACCCCCAACAATGCATCACCTCTAGGAAGCTTTAATTTCCAATTGCTATCAGCTGGGGAACCTAGCATCTAAAACACCTAAGTTTATTGGGGACACCATAATCAAACCACCACAGAGGATATGAATAAGTCATATGGAAACCTACTTTTTTGGACAATGGAATACCCAGCAGCCATAGATTGTTACTAGAAAATTTTCAGTGCCAGGGATGGGATACCTTCCAGTGAATTGTTGGCCAGGGATATCCTTGATGCCCCCAGAACATTACAGGCTATTGACAAGACTCTTGTTTTCCCACCAGGAATAGATGGTAAGACTCTATTGCTGAAGACTGCACATATTAGGCTGCAAAGTTACTGAGAAATTATGCTGCACCTGAACCGAAAACCTCAGCCATGTAGACCAGCTGACAGAAAGTTGGGAAAAGCTACACTGCATGGAATTCAATGGGAGAGAGGGAAATCACCAGTGAACATACTCAACAGTGGACTCTGCAAGCCTTAAATTTGGCCACCCAGGCCAAATTAGCCATTGGGTGCAATAGTGGTATGTCTGTTATGGGGAAAACCAACAGCTATTTAATTGGACTGGAGGCTTGCTCCACAGGAAAGGATACATGCCTGATACTGAAAACCTAGAACAGGGATAGTCATGAGCCCTAACAGTGTAACATCTACTGGTATCTGGCTAAATGTATATACTATGCTCACCAAACTGCCCAGTAAGTACTTCTCTTAATGTTCATACCAATATATACCAATACTACTCTCGCTTTTGGTTAGAGAAGCTTCTTTTTTTAGATGGCAGTGAACTCTGGATGACTCAGAAGGCACCATGGTGCTGGAAAGTGACAGAGGAGTACTCAGCAATGAAATATCTCTATTACACCTTCCAAGGCTCAGGGTCCTTATGGAAGATGTAGTGGAAAGAATGTAAGAGCTGAAGGAAGGGTAGAACTCCTTACAATGTGCTCCTCCAGACACAAAATGGCCTTGATATCCATGACCTCACAGTGCCTGACACTACCTACACAAGACCATCATAATAGGAGGGAAAAAATGATGACATCAAAATAAAAGAGAGACTGATTGAGAGGGGAAAAGGGTATGATGGAGAGTGGAGTTTCAAAGGGTAAAGTTGGGGGAGGGAAGACATTACCATAGATTATTGGTGGAGGTAAAAAAATCTAGAGAGATGGCTTAGCTGTTTAGGCGCTTGCCTGTAAAGCCAAAGGACCTTGGTTCGATTCCCTAGGACCCATGTAAGCCAGATGCACAAGGTGGTACATGCATCTAGAGTTTGTTTGCAGTAGCTGGAAGCCCTGTCATTCTCTTTCTCTTTCTCTCTCTCACTCTGCCTCTTCCCCTCTCTCAAATAAATTTATAAGAAAAAATAATAAAAACAATTCTCCCCAATGAGTTATTTCAACTATTTTGTAAAAATAATGAAAACTGGCTAATGGTAAACATTTATAGCAGCAGGAAAGTGGTGTTGATGCTGGTATATATGAACATGTAATTTAGAAACTGTGGTGGCTTGATTCAGGTGTCCTCTATAAACTTAGGTGTTCTGAATACTAGGTTCCCAGCTGATGGAGATTTGGGAATTAACACCTCTGGGAGGCAGTGTATTGTTAGGGGTGGGCTTATGGGTGTTATAGCTGGCTCCTCTTTGCTAGTGTTTGGCACACTCTCCTGTTCCTGTTGTCCACCTTATGTGGGCCAGGAGGTGGTGCCCACCCTCTGCTCATGCCATTGTTTCCCCCTGCCATCATGGAGCTTTCCCTCAAGTCTGTAAGCCAAAATAAACCTTTTTTTTTTCCCACAAGCTGCTAGTGTTCGGGTATTTTCTGGCAGCAATGCGAACCTGACTGTAACAGAAATCAACCAATAGAATTGGCTTTTCAGAAGCATTTAGAGGGAAAAAGAAACAATGTTGTAAGCACAGTTTCATGGGTACATCCAGATGGGAATTCAGAAGGCCAGGATTCCAATAAAAATACAGGCAATAATGATTACTTATAGGAGGTTTCTCTCACAGAGGAACCAAGTCTATTTTAGGAAGTGGATTAGAGTTATTTAAAGCACTTGTCTATATTTTGTGTTCTGATATTGTGAATCATTTAGTTATTTTAAATTTATTTTCATTGTGTGTGGGTACATGTATATATGTGAGTACATACACATACTATGTCACATGTATAGAAGTCAAAGAACAACCTTGAAGGTGTTTGTGTTTTCTGTCTCCCTCCTTCAGATAGGGACTCTTACTATTGCAAAGAATATGTTCTTAGCTACACCTTCCCTTGTCATAGGTACTGTCTTAGGTGTGTTAGGAGTACAAATGCATGCATCACTTTGTGTCCTATTTTCAGTGGGTATTGAGGAGGATGAACTCTCAGTAGGCTTTGAAAACAAATGCCTTTAACCACTGAGCCATTAACCCAAACTGAAGAGGTTGGGATTAAAGGTGGCTGACATATTAATCAAGAGGAGGAAATTTCAAAGACCAATATCAGCCTGTGTTGTATGGGGTGATGGCTTATCCTGATTGTCAACTTGAGAGGACCTAGAATCACCTGTGTAAGTGACTATGCAGATTAGGGTAGCCTCTATACAGGCCTGTGAAAGATTATCTTGATCAGTTTAATTACTGTGGGAAGATTTATACATGCACATACCCATACACCCACATGAGTCTACATACATGAACATACAGGCACACATCCACACACAGCACCCACACACACAAGCAAACAACAAAAAAGAGATACCAATTATAATAAACTGTTCTGGAAAATTAAGAAAATTATATAGTTACTCAATCAATAAGACCACTATTATCCTGACATTAATAAAACAAGTTAAGAGACATTCATTACAATAAAAATTGGGAGATTTTTATCCTTTTTGAAAACACATACAAAAATTCGTGGGCAAAATTTTATGAGTCATATCCAGTAGTATACATTTTAAGATTTTATGATATTGTGGGTTTTAGCTCATGAATTCATAATAACATTTGAAAATCAAAACAACTTAACATATTACATTATGTTTTTGAAAAAAAATCACATACTAATCAATATATGTACTTAAGCCATAAAAAATCCAATATAGCTTCTGAATAAAAATTCTTCCACAAATAAATAGAAGGCAACATGATTGATCTGATAAACAGTATCAATGGACAGCTATAGCCAACAATATCCTAGATTAAAAACTCTTAATTCTACTTAGAGAATGAACTAGAACAAGATAACCACATATGCATTATATAATCTTGCTTTTAGAAAATATCATCAAAAATGCTCACAATCACATAGCAGATCAATAATTGGAAGAAAAAAAAAGATTAGTAGTGAGGAATTACATAGCATCATGAAGCAACCTTTAAGAATGAAGGGTATAGTCATCATCCTGTTCAACGCGGTGGTTTAAGTATGAATGTCTAACTCATAAGATTTTGCATTAAAATGTCTTGCTTGTTTTACTTAACTTGTATTCTTCCTAAAGTTGTGGTATAAAAGAAAGACTGGATAGCATATATGTAAGTACTTGGCAGATTTTAAAAGATAAGAATGTCAATGATTAATTATAATACTGCAGTTTATTACAAGAAGATGGAAAGGTTCAAGAATACATACTCGAACTAGTACTCAGTTTTATTTGAAAACCTCTTTTCATACTGGATAAAATATTTGCTCTATTAATGTAAAATATCAAAATCATTCATAGACATACATATTTACATGCACACACAAATGAT
The DNA here is from genome assembly GCF_020740685.1 of Jaculus jaculus. Classification (NCBI taxonomy): domain Eukaryota; kingdom Metazoa; phylum Chordata; class Mammalia; order Rodentia; family Dipodidae; genus Jaculus; species Jaculus jaculus. The sequence continues at coordinate 27,315,467 of NC_059118.1, forward strand.
TTCATTGTTTTAACACACTCCACTTATTAATTTACCAACTATACTTTCAAATGTCTCTGAAAATAGTAATCTATTTATGTACCTGTCACATGTAATGAGATTCCACATGTATATGATTCAGAAAAGGCATGTTTCTAGTTACACAGTATTTAAGATTTTTCAGACTTCATAGACAAAACAAGTTCACTTTCAATGGAATATGACAAAAAATCCTTTACTAATACCATCTTCTCTCATGATTATAGTTAAAAGTTAACAAAAGTGATGATATACCCCTTGTAATATGTGTAGGGGGTTCATATTTTTGGTCAACTTTCTTTTTATTTTGGGGGCAGTATTTAACAAAGTAGTGATTAATCTGACCATGCAACAAGTGAGTACCAGTGTAAAAAATAGAGCATTTAATTTTTTTCCAATGTGAAGATAATCAATAATATTTTATTATGACCATATTAATTTAATAATCATAGGAACTAGTATTTCATAGCACATATGCTCCCTCTAATAGGAGCAAATGTTCTGACCTTGGTAGTAATGATAAAGTTTCCTCAAAACATTTATTTAGGATTTATAGACAAAACTATTTTCAATAAAAGAAAACAAATTAGGAGAGTTTTTTTTAAAGCTTTATAACCAATGTGTGCACAAGTAAGCAACAATTTTTTAGGTTACAAAATTTCTATGTGGTTAAAATCCCTTACCGGTATCTATGAACAAATATACCCTTAAAAATAGAGTTCATCATATTTTCAATTTCATCTTGATTTTCTTGTAGCTGAAATGAAAAAAAAATAAATGAAAATTGAAATACTAGTGATTTTATAGTGACTGAATAGCTTCAATTATTTTAAATTTCTAGTTATTCTCATTCTGGGTGGTTATCAATCAACTTAGATTATTTTTCAAGATTCACCACATTTATTTGGAAACTCTCACTGCCACTAGACACAGAAATAAGAGTGTGACTAACTGGTTAGTTTTCAGTCTTCATAGTACAATCAGCCTTGGGATTCAACCTAAAATGTCTACATCTCTCCAAGCAGACCCTTAGCTTGGTGTTTTCTACTTTGCTTAGCAGATCATCCTTGAAATGCTACATTTGTCATGACATAAGAAATTTCAGTCCTGCATGGTGGTGCTTGATTTTAACAGCCAACAAGGGAGGCAGAGGTAGGAGGATCACTGTAAGTTTGAAGGCACCCTGAGACTACAAAGTGAATTCCTGGTCAGCATGGGCTGGAGTGAGACCTTCCCTTAAAAAACAAAACAAAACAAAAACAGACAAAAATCCTCCTTCTTCCTTTTTTTGTTTTGTTTTGTTTTTTGTTTTCAAGGTAGAGTCTCACTAGCACAGGCTGACCTGGAATTCACTATGTAGTCTCAGGCTACCCTCGAACTCACAGTTTTCCTCCTACCTCAGCTTCCCAAGTGCTAGAAATAAAGGCAAATGGCACCATGCCCAACTACATTCCTTTTGAGTGGTAAATAAATTCAACCTTTAAGTCTAGGCAGTAATGTTGCCTTAAGTTTGTAGTTTGTGTATTTATTTTTGCTCCACTATTTTGTTGTATTGCTGCATTCTAACACTGATGGCCACCATCCTTTCCTTTTTTTTAAACTCCTCCTTTTTTGGCAACTTGGCCTACTTGTACATGCTACTCTTGTCTTGAGTAAAAGTTTTATACTTGATCTGGGCGTGGTGATGCACACCTTTAATCCCAGCACTCGGGGAGGCAGAGGTAGGAGGATCGCCATGAGTTTGGGCTAGAGGGAGACCCTACAACAAAAAAATAAATATATAAATAAAATAAAAACATAAAAAGCAATGTAATTGGTATGAAATGACATTCAGTATAATATACAGCATGTTAACTTGTCCTGAAGCTTTAAGTGTAATGATATGGTTGTTTTCATTACATAGTGTAATATGCATTTATTTATAAGTCTCAGACCAAAAGCAGTGTATCTCAGCTTACTCTGGACTTAAACTTTTTTGTTTTTACCTCCTCCAAGGAGGGACTCAATCTAACTCAGGCTGACCTGGCATTTACTATGTAATCTCAAACTGACTTCAAACTCAAAAGAAGCCTCCTATCTGCCCTGAGTGCTGGATTAAAGGTGTACATCACCACGCCCAGCAAAGAAGGAAAGAGAATGGGCAGCTCCTCTAGTCACTGTAAAAGAACTCCAGACACATGCACCACTTTGTGCAGGTGGCTTTATGTGGGTGATGGGGAATCAAACTTGAGTCATTAGGCTTTATAAACAAGTGCCTTAACCACTGAACAATCTTTCCAGCCATGAATTTACGCTTGAAACCATAATTCAAACAAATCTTCCTTGTGTTGCTACTCACAAGTGTTCGTCAAAAGATGAAAATTCTGAACAACATACTTGTCAAACATCTAGACAAAAAATTTTTTTAAGCAACTAAGTTTGTGGTCTTTGTTACAATAGTTCTACCAAACTAGTATAGTAAAATTAGTATAGAGTAATATAATATAGTGCAGGTTAGCACAGCATAGCACAGAACTTAAAACTTTTTATAATAATCTCATATGGGGGTGCTAACTGGGATTGTGAAAATTTTGGTAAAGGTAAAAGTCTGAACCTGAAAGACCATAAATTAATTCAGTCAAATGCTATAATAAATTCAAGGAGTTTCTGGCAGTATTTATCTATGTTGTACCACAAAATTTACTGAAGACATTATTCTAAAAGCACAATGTACACACTTTGCAATGTACATGCTATCATACCAAACAACACAATAAACTCTACCAGAAACATATCAGCAGTGTTTTTACTGTGCATACAAAATTTGCTGTATTAATACAAATGTAATTTTAAAAAATGTATCATTTAATTAATTTATTTATTTGAGAGAGAGAGAGAGAGAGAGAGAGAGAGCAGATGGGTGTGCCAGGGCCTCCAGCCACTACAAACTAGTTCCAGACGCACATGCCTTCTTGTGCATCTGGGGCACAAAACATGTTTTAATTATGGAAAACAAATAATAGGGCTGGAGAGATGGCTTAGTAGTTAAGGCTCTTGCCTACAAAGCCAAATAACCCCAGTTCAATTCCCCAGAACCAACGTAAGCCAGATGTATAAGAGGGCATATGTGTCTGGAGCTAATTTGTAGTGGCTGGAGGCCCTGGTGTGCCCATTCTCCTTATCTGCCTCTCTCTCTTTTCTTCTCTCAAATATTTTAAATAAATAAATAAAAATATATTTTTTAAAAACTAATGATTTCCCAGTGTCAGTCCTCAATATTTAAGATTCAAATTAGAATATCTTTGGATAGTATAATGTTTATAATGTTAAAATATTTAATTTAGAGCTGGGCATGGTGGCACATGCCTTTAATCCCAGCACTTGGGAGGCAGAGGTCAGAGGAGTGCCGTGAGTTCGAGGCCACCCTGAGACTCCACAGTGAATTCCAGGTCAGCCTGGGCTAAAATGAGACCCTACCTCAAAAAACCAAAAAATAAATAAATAAATAAAAAATAAACCAAAAAAAAAATATGTATATATGTATGTATGTATATTTAATTCATTCTAACAATATACTGTTGTTTCAGGTGCTGAGTTGTTTCATAAAAATTGTTTAATTAATCTGATTTGGAATTAGGACAGAATTTCCAATACCAAATGGTTGTATTCACATTTCTGCCATCTTATCCTTATGTAGAGGCATTCTCAGCATTAACAATTATAAAATCAAAATAGGGTCAACGATAACACTTAACATGTTCTATGCTCTGCAGTATCAAAGAGTCAAGATTTAACTCTTTATGTACAAATACATAAGTACATACATCTCATTACAACACAAGCTTGATTTTTTTTTTTTTTTTTTTTTTTTTTGGTTTTTCGAGGTAGGGTCTCTCTCTGGCCCAGGCTGACCTGGAATTCACTATGGAGTCTCAGGGTGGCCTTAAACTCATGGCGATCCTCCTACCTCTGCCTCCCGAGTGCTGGGATTAAAGGTGTGCACCACCATGCCCGGCTTTACTGTTTTTAATAAATGGTACAACTAAGTATATAGCAAAGAATCACCTTGAATTTCTTTGTGCGTGTGTGTATGTAGAGGGTAGAGGACAACCTTGGGCATTATTCCTCAAGCATCATCCACTGTTTTTTGAGACAGGATCTCTCAATGACCTAGAACTCACTAGTTGGTTAGATTAGCTTTCTAAAACATCCCAGGAAGCTGCTTGTCTACACCTACTCAGAGCTGAAATTATAAGTGTGCACAATCATATCTAGTGTTTTATTATATTGGTTCTAGGGATAGAACTTGAGTCCTCATGTTTGCAAGGCAAAGATAACCAACTGAGCTATCTCATCAGCCCTTAAAATAGCTTTATGATTTATTATCATTAAATGTTTGATTTATATACCTTATTTTATATGCTGATATACTTAGAATGGTGTAAAATTTTTTCTTAAGTGAAAATGGAAGATAAGCCTTGGTATATGTAGTAACTTAATCATAGCTTTGTTGTATTCCATTGACTGTTATTACTCATTATTAATAAATATATTTAATTGCTTTATGGTATTGTAGTATTGTTCATACAAATCTAAAGTTTTACTTCCAACTAACTAAATAAAAGTGTTTACTATACAAGTGTACACTAAACACATCTGCAAAAATTTTACTGTAAAACAAACTAAGAGCTAGGGTCTACTTCATGGTACAACTGCCAATCATGTCTAGGTCCCTAGATTGGATCCCTAGCACAGGGGTTATGGGGAGGGGAGGACACATACATACACACACACCCTAATCTGATTCACAGGAATTCCTTATATATCAACTAAAATGCAGGCTGTGACTTTCTTCTATAAATACAGTTGTGTTGGCCCCATTTGGGATTTTCATATTCTATAACCTGACAACACCTTTCTGAGTTGCCTAATTCACTGATGACATTTTTTCAAAGACAAATTTGCATAGGATTTCCTCCTGGCAACCAATAAAACTGAAGCCAATCACTGGTGAATATTCCAGTCTTGTTTAAAACTGAGAACACCTAATCTAAATAAACCCAAATTTTATAAATATTTTCATCTTTCCATCCTTTCTCCCTTTCCTTCCTAAGTTTTGACAAGATACCACATGGCTCAAGCCAGCTTCAACTGAGCTTATGATGTAGCCAAGGCTGGTCTTCAATTCCTGATCCTCCTACTTTTACCTCTCAAGTGCTGGATTTATAGGCCTGAACAACAGTTGGCTTTAAAATGTTCTTTTAGAGAGAATAACAACAAAGCAAACTAACTTTTTCTTCATTTCTAAAGCAAGACTGTAAGGTACTGTAAAATTTACCTCTTTGCGTTTCTGAAGTAGTAACTCCAGCCTTTCGTTGGCTCTCTTCCCAATCATCTTATTTCTCTCAGCTTCATACTGTCTCTGTGTATTATCTTGATGTATACTGAGGTTTAAGGCAACATTTACCAAAGCAGTCATCAACTTCATGGCTACAAAATAAAAGAACTTTATAATATTCAGCTACAAAGAAATCTTTATAAGACCACAAATTTCTACAGCAACTGGATGAAGGAAAAACTGTTTTATAACCCAAAAATCATTAGTTATAAAATGGTAATTTATGGAAATGAACTCCTTTTCTAAGTCTGCAACATAACTTCCTCTATTTCAGCACAGAATAACTTAGTTTGTTAATATTACCTCCTTGAACACAGTCTTACCAAAACCAGTAGCAGACAAAATTTAGGTTGCATGTTAACGATCTCTTTCTTTCTCTTAGCCCTTAACTATACATACCTTTGTGAAGAAGATATGTTAATTAAGCTTGATCTCTCATTGAATCACTAAGTCTATATGTACAAATGTGTAATACCTTACTTAGATGAGTCAAAAGTATATTAAATTATTTATAATCAATTAATGATCTTTATCTATCAGTGATGTTTTCCTTTCATTGCTCAACTCAGTAAGTAGCACAATTTCAACCTAGAAAAACACACTGATCTAACCAAACTCAGACCTTATTAGAAATTTATTGAGACTTTCCAACTATCTTATCTTCCTCAAAAACACTGCTTATCTACTTTTAAATATCCCCATGTATTTGTAAATCTTAGTATTTCCAAACTTTTATATTATCTGTTTAAAATGTATGAAATAAATCTTAATTTTTTATTTGTCTAGTCAAATGTATTTTTAATGGGAAATAGTTGTTTAAAAAAAATAAGAGACTTTGTGTGGTATGTTATTAAAAAGTCAGAACTGTAGAAAAAAATCATATCTACAAATATATCTAGGTACTAAAAAAGTAGATTTTGGAAAATTTTGATGATTTCCTTTTAATTTACATGTAAATATAAACATATACATAATGATATATCTATCTGCTAACACATTCCTTATTTTTACTGTGAAACTCTTATGTTTAGGCCCAGTCCGTGTTACCAATAATTGTAACTGCATATTAAATAAATTTTGGAAACTAAATGTATTTTAGTGATCATTCAGAAATGCATTCAATAAAAGCCTTCCACTTCTAAAATACAATACTTATACTGCACAACAGTAGACACCAAGACATATTCTTATTTCAAAATATAGACCAGTGCTTTTATAGTTTTATGTACTCTAAGTAGAATATGTGACCATACAATAATGTTAACAAGTTCTTTTAAAATAATTTCAATAAGAAAGATTCAAAAGTAAGAGGTATCTGGGACATTCAAGGCTGCCCAGGTGAGAAATATTATATTGGTTTATCAGCACTTGTTTAAGCACAAAAAGCATTACATAACAGAGTGTGTAGTTCATGAGAAACTTCCACAAACAAAATGACTACAAGATGAAGGAGTTGGAAGGTATTATAATTAACACTGATTGCAGCCGAAATTCACCAGAAGATGATGAAGCACAGCTCTTCCTTGATTTGCTACCAGATATACAACTACTAGTAAACCCAGATTTCAAGTTCTGACATTATGTAATGACCACTGTCCCAGCTTATATATATATCAGCAACAAAATAACCAAAATGCTAAAACACATGAAAATTGTCAAAAGACCAATATATTCAGGAAATTATGAGTACTTGTTCTCCAAGGTGAAGTATTTCTTAATCCATACTATTAAGGCTTACTAAAATTCTTACTTAGTGAACACTAAGATAGACATACTGTGGACTGACTTCTGCTTTCATGTGACAAACACAACATGGGAATTATGATGTTTTATTGAGCAAACTGAAAATGAGTGACTCCTACATATACAAATCATAGTTATACTAGAATTACATATGAAAAAATTTTTACATTTTATTCTGTAGAAATTCAGCTTTCAATATGTGAAATGGGTTTTAAGTATCTTCTTGTCAAGGAGAATGCTTCCATTACCTTTTACTTTTATTTTTTTTCCACTTTGAGGCAGAGTTGACTACCCCAGGCTGACCTGGAATTCACCATGTAGTCTCAGGCTGGCCTTGAACGCACAGCAATCCTCCTATCTTTCACTTTTTAACATTTTTTTCACATTTTAAATGTTGCTATAGAATACTGTTGTCCTATCGAGTATAGCTGTCCCACACAGTACTATTCAGGTATATGGACTGCAAATATGCTGACTACAAAAATTAAGTTATATTATAAGAAAAAGTTTATTGTTTCTTGGCCTTTTGGGTAAGGTTAAGCATATAATTAAAAAGTTGACAATACTTAAGACATTTTTATCCATTCTGATAATAATTTTCTATCTGCTGAATGTCACAATAAAGCAAAGCTAATTAATATATACTGCATTTTTTGAAATTCATTTTACTGTATTTTATACAAGTAGTAGGTAGTAACAAATCGCTAACTGAAAACGCTTTCTGAGCACAATTCAAGAAATGCTTATGTAGTGCTTCTTCAAGTAACTATCAATACAATACACACAGTGTACCATCCTATTTCTGGAAACACAAAAGTGAATCACACATATTTTACATTGCACTAAGAAGAAAACAAATGAATAGATAGATATGCTATGGTTGGGAAGTTGACTATCCACTGAAAAGGCCTAGGTGAGTGCAGCTTTGTCTCTAGGGCAACGCTGATGGGAGATGGTAAGGAATTGGTGAGTCATGGCCATTGGTAGCATGCTATAAAAGGTGACTGGGGAACCCAGCCTCTTTCTCTTTTTTTCCTTAGCTTGTCGTCTAAACTGTTTTGCTCTGCCGTGTGCTTCTCTCATGATATGCTTGCTACACACCACAAGCCTGAACTCACAGAACCAATTGTTTATAAACAGCAACCTACAAAACTGTGAGCCAAGTAACCTTTATAAATTTTATAAACTGATTACCTCAAGAATTTTGTAATGGTAATATAAAACTGACTAATGGAAAATTACTGCTGAGATGTTGCTACAAGACTTGACGACTGGTAAAGCATTTGGGACTGATTTGCAGAAAATGTTTGGAAAAATATTGTGGGGCCAGCTAGAGAGATGATAGAATGTTGTAAGTAATGTTTAATAGGCAATTCTAGCACAAAATGCTAATAAAAGTGGCTTAAATACTAACAGCTATGGTGATAAAAGTTTCAGGTGCATGCTGGAGAGATGGATTAGTAGTTCAGATGCTTGCCTGTGAAGCCTAAGGACTCATGTATGAAGCCAGACACACAAAGGTGAGGCAAGTGGAAGGTCGCACCTGCCCATCAGGTGTTACAAGCATCTGGAGTTCAACTGCAATGGATGAGGCCCTAGTGTACCAATTCTCTCTCTCTCTCTAAACTAATTTTTTTTAAAGTTTCAGGTGGAAATACAGAATTTATCAGGAACTGAATTAGAAGCTACCTTTGACTATGGCAAACAATCTGGGTGTATTTTATCTGTGCTCTAAGATTCTATAGCAGATCAAATTTAAAGGTCATGGAGTAGTGTATATGGTGGTGGAAATTTTAAGGTAGCTCAGCATTCAGGCAGAGGCATAGGTACTACTTGCTACTTTCAGAAAAAATGTACAGGTTAAACCAGGACCAAAACAAAAGGGAGGAAAGGTCTGAAGGATTAGCAATTTGGTTGGGCAAGAAGTGTAAAAAAAGGTGCTGTCAAGGAGGTGCAGTTTACTAGTATGCTGGCTAATAAGTCAAGAGCTTTAGACCAGGACATAGTACCTCTGTAATCAGTAAGGCCATGACAGGCTCAGAGATGTAGAAATGGAAATTTCTTTCAAAGACACTCCATGGATAAAGCCTTTGGAAGAAAAAAAGCTCTGGGATGCTCTGCTTACCTAAGACAGTCCAAGGAACTAATTTCCTTGGATTCACTTGCCTTTGTTAACTGACAAGGTACTTTACCAAATGCTAAAGCCATTGTCTACTAGGTCCAGGCATAGCTGGCACTGGCACAGATTTACCTTTTACATTTAACACTGGTTTTGTATGAATGTGTAATGCCAGACTTACAAGATCACAAAGGATTAAACTGGTATTTCAAAGGAAAACATACATGGGAATCCAACAGTATGTTGTAGGTAGGGTCAGAGTCCCTGCAAGCAGCACAGGACAGACTGAAGCATGGGGATGATTACAGTGAAGCAGCTTTAATGGAGAGCCCTAGAAAGTACACATCTGCCAATGGAAGCTGCAGGCAACATACCAGGTAAACACAAAGAGTGGTCATGTGAGCTACAACTACCAAGTTTACCCAGGTCAGCAAGCACCCACAATCCACTACAGCACGTTCTAGAAGATGAGCATGGAGCTTTATGATTCAATGAATGCTCAGATATGTATGGGTGTTAGGTGCTTATTTCTCCTTTCTATTCCCTTATTCTTTTCTTCCTTGTTTATTTTTTGTTTGAGGCAGGTTCTCACTCTAGCTTAGGCTGGCCTCAAACTCACAGCAATCCTCTTACCTCAGTCTCCCAAGTTCTGGAATTAAACGTAAGAGCCCCTATGTCCATTATGTCCTTCTTTTGGAATAGGGATGCTTATCCTGCCCACCATAATATCTTAGAAGTACATAAATCTGTTACTTTGTTTTAGTGATAATATTTCTTCTAGGCCTCACATTACTAATACATGTCATGGAGCCGGGCATGGTGGTGCACATCTTTAATCCCAGCACTTGGGAGGCAGAGGTAGGAGGATCACTGTGAGTTCAAAGCCATCCTGAGACCACATAATGAATTCCAGGTCAGCCTGGACTAGAAGGCCTTGAAAAATAAAACCAAACTAATAAATGTGATGGAGCAGAAAATGTTGTGGTGACCTACAGAATATGTGGGTCCAACGATCTGACAACAAAATAAAGTAAAAGTAATAGTTAAGTCTATGGTGACTTTAATGAGTCTGTTGATACTCCAGCCCTGAGGACTGTCAACAGAACCCTCATCTAAGATTCAAGTCACTGGTTCCTCCTGACCTTCAACTAGGGGTTGGCTGGTAGAATATGTAAGTGGTGGAAAGCTGACTGGGATGGGAATTCCAATAGTTCCTGGAGAGACATCAAGAATCCTGTACGCACGCCTTTAATCCCAGCACTTGTGAGGCGGAGGTAGAATCGCCATGAGTTCAAAGCCACCCTGAGACTATAGAGTGAATTTCAGGTCAGCCTGGACTAGAGTGAAACCCTACCTCGAAAAACCAAGAAAAAAATAAAAGAATCTTGTAAACATCCTCAATAAACTCATTTATTTACCAAGATGATTGGGTGGAATATTCTTTGGTCTGTTGTTGGAGTGAATAGATATTTGAAGTTTATTCATGAAAAGTCACACAACCCAAACTACCAGGCTTTGCAAGTTATCTTTAAGAGCTGAGAAACCTCTTCAGCCCAACAATGAACCTTTTCATCACTATCCAACCATTTGCATTTGTATTTCTCTAAACCTATAACTAAAATAAGTTTGGGAATTTACATATATATTTAGTGATACTATATTCTATAAACAATCATTGCACATGCTAAAATTATTTTTTGTTTGTTTGAGACAAAGTCTTAGTATGTTTGTCATGCTGCCCTCAAATTTGTGGGCTCCAACAACATTCTCACTTCAACCTCCTGAGTAGCTGGGACCATATCCTATAAAACAGTCCACATGTAGCAAATAAAAATGTTTGGGAACAGGACAAATTAGATACGTGAGGATGTTGATAATAATTAAGTTATACACTGCATATGTAAAAAGAGGGGTTATGACAAACTTCTACTTTATAAATGATGAAAGGTTTAACCAATCTCTCTGTCTCTTATCTCAAGCAACGTAGCAAAGAGAAAATGGTCTGCATTTTCAACGAATCCAGAAAATAAATTCAACCTAGAACCACATATAAAAACATACAAATAGTGGAAGGGCGGGCACGATCATTCACAGCAAGCCAAGGGGTAGAAAAGGCATGAGAATATCAAAGTGAAAATGATTTTGCTCTGAAGAACCCCTAAACAATCAGGAATTAGAACTGACCAAAAAAGATGGAGAGAGACATGGAAATGAAAATCTAATAAAGGAAATCTAGTTAAGGAAGTAATTAAAACCTCAAATCCCCACTAAATCTTGGCAGTCAGACAATTGCTTTGCTGTACACTCATTTGGAAAATGCAATTATTCCTTAAAGAAAATAGACTTAGGAATCATTAAAATATGTGAATATACATTTATCCATTTGCATGTATGGAATCACATGTGGGAATATATGTGCTTCACATGTATGTGCACACACACAGGTACAGAATACTCTGAATACTTCTTCAGCTTATCCAACTAATAAAATGGCATACAAGCCATTATTTCAGATTTTTCTGCACCTGAGTTGAACTTCTCTAAACAAACATGAAGTTCTCTGTGAAAATACTAGGTGACCAATGCACTATGCTACAATGATGGCCAATCATTCTGAAATCCAGAACCACTACCCTACTATACAAGGCGCACAGGTTCTACACACAAGTGCATGTGCACATGTGCACGCACACACACACAATGGTGGCATCTGTCCTGTTTATGTGTATGCAAGTGCACATGTGGAGGCAAGAAGTCAATGTTGGGTGTCTCCCTCTCTTGCATTCCATTTTCTTTGCAGGGTTTCTCACTAAAACCAGAGTTCACTGATTTGGCTAGTCTAACTAGCTAGCTTGTCTTAGTAACCAGCCAGACTGTTTCACAAGCCCTGGGATTACAGGCATGCACTAACATTTCTGGCATTTATGAAGGTGTCAGGGATCCAAACCAGGGTCCTCATGCTTGCATGGCAACTGATTTTACTTACTGCGCCATCGACCTAGACCCCAGAAACTGGTTTACTGTTTTACTCTTAACAACAATGCCTAGAGTGTCAATGAACAGATACTTAAAGAGAGTCTCTCATATGAAAAACACTGAGAAAACAAAGAACTAGAAGAGATGCATACTGGGAGCAGAAAAAAAAATCAAGGAGATAATTATCACTGAGATAAGAGACATTAGAACAAAAAATTTACAGAATATAGACAAAAGACTGAATTGGATGAAATTGTAGAAACTTTAAGGAATAGTCAAAATTCAGCTTGCTATGTTAAGGAAATAGAAAACTGAACAGAAAATAAAGAAGTGGAACATAAAAAAGAAAAAAAAATCTGTATTGGCTTGGCACTGACATTTTGGAATGGGGACAAAGAAAAATATAGAAGTTTCCAAAAACAAGAAATAGGAGCCAGAGATTAAAACAGCAATGTCAATCTTATCAACAACCTGGAAGCCAAAAACAAACTCTAAAGAAAATAAATTTTAACAATAAAATATATCCCAAAGGATGAGGACAGTGCTTTGCAATACTAACTTTCACACAAAGTGGTCACAATACTCATGACCTCACAACTGTTAACATGTAAGACCTACTTAAAAGGGAGAAAAGAATCATGACATCAAATAGAAGACAGATTAGATAAAAAGAAGGGATTTAATGCAGGGGGCACAGACACTGAGTCTAAGAAAAAAAAGGTCATCTATTAAAATAAGTATAAGATACATAATCTACATGAAGTGATTTTAAAAAATCATGGTTTGTTTTTAAAAACATGGAGTTGGGAAGATGGCTAAGCAGTTAAAGGCATTTGTTTACAAAGTCTCAGAGCCTGGGTTCAATTCTCAAGCCACACACAGAAGCCTGATGCAAATCTGGTGTTTGTCTGCAGCAGCAAGAAACTTTGGTACATACATGCACACACATGCACAAACACATATGTGCAAATAATATTTTGAAAAAACTCATGTCATGAAAAGAAAGCTAAGCTGCAGATCAAATGAAAAGGGAGAAGCACTTTAGATGTATAATTAAGATGATGAAATTTGCAGATTTAATCTTCAAATAACACTAAAAGCCCACTACTTACAAAGCCTAGGAAACTGATTAAGAATATTCAATTTAACAAAGACAATATAGGCTTTGAGAATCAAAGGATGAGTAAAACATACTATACTGTTAGTGTTAGCCTTTGTTTGGATTTTATTTCTTTGAGACAGGATCTCAAGCTAGCCAAAGGTTAACCTGGAACTCAATCTGTAGCCTCAAATTGTCCCTCAAATTCATGGTAATCCTTCTACCTCAACCTCCAGAGTACTGGGATTGAAATTATGTGCTATCACTACTGGCATTGTTAGTTTGATAATTTTTGAAATCTTATTTACTTCTTTATTTCTGATTTTCCCATTTGCCATGTTTATTACTAGTTAAAAAAAAAGAGCACATAAATTTTGAATAATAACAACAACGGCAAACATCAGCCCTTAGATCAATACAGAATGACACGAGTTTAGTAAATTCTAGGTACTATTCAACTCTCATAATCTCGTTTTGGAAAGAGGGAACTATCTTTATCTTGTCTATGTTTCATTAGACTAGAGTGAGAGTAGGTAAGATTTAGACTTGTACAAAGTTACATCACAGAGAGAAATATGAATACAAATCATGTACATCCAGAATACATTCTATCAGTGAAATATGGTTTTAAAAACTGACAGCCAAAGAAAAGACACAGCAATTTTACGAGGCAAAATGATTTTTTTTTTAATCTTATGATTCATTTAAAAAGTAACTAAGAATGCACTGGGTATGATGGCACACACCCTTACTCCCAAAACTCTAGAGACCAAGATAGAAGGATCACTGTGAGTTTAAGGCCAGCCTGAGACTACAAAGTGAATTCAAGGAGAGCCTGGGCTAGAGTGAAACCCTACCTGGAAATCTACCCCCTCCCTCTGAATAAAAAAAAAAAAGCAACTAAGAAGGCCAAGTCGTCCCTCAGAGAACAAGTCCAGAGATGCTTTGTGAGAAATGAACTATGTGTAAATATAAAATTAACCACATGTCCATATAAGAATATAAATACTTAATTTTTCAAGAGGTTGAGCTACTTACTGTTAACTCCTGGTAAAGACTGCCCTCATAGTATGCTCCTGACCACATTTTCTAACTGTTCCAAATTTAATTTAGCAAAATTCAGAACAGAATCAATTATTTTATTTTCAATTTCTTTTTTCAGGTAGGGTTTTACTCTAGCCCAGGCTGACCTGGAATTCACTATGTAGTCTCAGGGTGGCCTTGAACTCACAGCAATCCTCCTACCTCTGCCTCCTAAGTGCTGGGATTAAGTGCATGAGCCAACATGCCTGGCAGTATTTTCATTTTTTAAAATTTTATTTATTTATTTATTTGAAAGTGGGGGGAGGGAGAGAAAGAATGGATGCACCAGGGCCTCTGGCCACTGCAAATGAAATCCAGAAGCATTCTCCAACTTGTGCATCTGGCTTACATGGGTCCTGGGGAACTGAACCTGGGTCCTTAGGTTTTGCAATCAAGTGCCTTAACCGCTAAGCCATTTCTCCAGCCAATTATTTTGTTACTGATATCTTAAAATTATTACTATTAATTATCATCATCATCACTATTTTGCCTTTTGACATAGGTTCTTATAAAATCCAGGTTGGCCTTCAACTTCCTACACAGCAGAATCCCTCTCCTGGGTGCTGAGATTATAGACATGTGCCAAATACGGTGTATGTACAGAGTACATGTGGTATGTGTCAGATGCTGTATCTTTCTGCTTTTACTCATTTGCCAGTTTCCAACTTTCCAACCTAGAGATTTTTTTTTTTTTTTTTCCTCAGTCCCCTATCTCCCACAGGACTCTGGTTATATATATGTATGGACATGCCCAGTCATTTAGGTGGGTAATGGCAACTGCAAGGGTGGGGGTGATGTCTCAGGCTAACTAGGGCCTTTAGACTTGCACAAGTGCTCTTACCCACAGGCCCAGTTCTCTGGTACCCAGCTCTATAAATTTTGAACTCCTAATTTTGCTTTAACTAAACACTTGCACCTTAGAAAAGTAGCTAATATTAATCAATTAAAAACAAAAAATTATGTGAGAAAATAGTGAAAAATTAAAAGTTAAAAAATAACATGGTGAAAAAAAAAGTCCACAGCTTATAAAACATTTACATACATTAAAAAGGCCTAAAAATAAGAATACTTTAATTCTGACAAAGATACTTGAAGAGAAATATTATCTTTATAATATCAAACAACACCTGGAAATTTTTCATTACTTTGGGGAAAAATATTCCTAGATTTAGATTTTAAGTGCATTGGAATAATTATGACAAAATGTTTCTTAAATATGCTAAGGCCACAAACTAGGTTCTAATATGTCTAATGGAGATAGCTATTTAGAATAGAAATATAGGTACTGAATTCTAAAGATTAAAAATTAATAAAAACTACACTACAATGTGAAGCTTCTTTATTAAAATAAGTTTAATGAATAGGGCAGAATATTTAAGCAAAGAGAAAAGTAAAGAAAATATGTAGGTGATAAATGTCTGCTTAATAAAAACTATTCCAAAAAGATTTTATCTTGAATGGAAAAATAAGAATATGTATTACTTTGAAATACACAGACCTGAAGCACTATATAATGCTGACAACTGCACATTTATTACATTTTAATAAAAAGTAGTAAAATTATGAAATTAAATGTACTACATAAGTAATGAACACAGTAGCATGTCTGGATTTCTAGAAAACAGAGTTCTCTTGATGTAGTTTTAGGAAGCGATGGAAATGATAACATCTGCACCCTACAAGAAAACTAACCTGATCACCTCTCTTCTCAGCTAAGATATAAGCAATGTCAAGGAGCATTTTAGTCCAATGCCGACAATTATATCTGCCCATGACTGCCTTGTAACTGTCCATACACAGTCTCTGAAGCAAAGGATTAAATGTTCCTGCCCATTTTATCTAGTCCCCAAGATTTGTCCTGCAAAGTGAATAAAAATGATTATCTTTTTTTTTTTTCTTTTTTTTGGTTTTTCGAGGTAGGGTCTCACTCTGGTCCAGGCTGACCTGGAATTAACTCTGTCATCTCAGGGTGGCCTTGAACTCATGGCAATCCTTCTACCTCTGCCTCCCGAGTGCTGGGATTAAAGGCATGCGCCACCACACCCGGCTAAAAATGATTATCTTTAATCTATGCCTCACATACATGCCATTACAAAAAAAGAATGGGGCAAAAAAATGAGAAGACAATATTCCTTCAAAAGGTGGATAATTAGAATTAACTAGAATTAAATTCTGAGGAAACCCTTTGTTGAAGAGTAGGTGACCACAGACCTGACATTTTATATAACTGATCTTTGGAAGAGATAAACATTTGGTAAACACACATGGCAATTACAATAATATTTTGAAGAAAAATTATGGAATAACTGAAAAATAGTTTCTACTGTTTAAATCAGCATAAATAAAATAATGAACAATTTCTACTTTTAAATAATTAACACAAGGGCAACTAGACTAAGTGATAAGAAACAAAAATTTAAGTAAAAACAAAATGACACTCATCAAGCAATTTTAAAGGCAACATTAACAGGTAAACTGTGATAAGAGACAAGAAAGCTAGAGAGAAAGGGAACTATTTAATTCAAAAATAACAGGAGAAAAGCTATAATGAAAGATATGTAAAATTAGCAGATGCACATGGCTATACAGATGAATATGGAGAAAATAATTTAATACAAACTACTTAATATTAGCCAATGGAAAAGAGAATGAAAGCAGACCCTCATAAGAAAAGCAGTCATAAAAATGCATAGCACAAAGGACAATTGTAAATACGTAGAAATATATTGTGCAGAATATTAAGATGGCGCTTTTGTTTTTGGTACTGGAACTGGATTTAGGGCTTTGTGCATGCTAAGCATGTACTTTACCACTGAATTACATTTCAAATCCCAAGGAAATGTTTCAAGAGAAAAATACTTAACATATTTCTACAATATAGCACTCCTTTTTAATGTATCCTTCAACACAATACATGGCATATATTCAGTCTCTTTTTTTTTTCTTTGTCCCTGAGGTAGGGTCTCACTCTAGTTCAGGCTGACCTGGAATTCACTATGTAGTCCCAGGATGGCCTTGAACTCATGGTGGTCCTCCTACCTCTGCCTTCCTAGTGCTGGAATTAAAGGTGTGTGCCACCACGCCTGGCTTATATTCAGTCTTTTATACCAAAGGCACACTAATTTCAGGAGAGGTATCTTAGCTTTATATAAAGCTCTATGTTACTGTATGCTAATGCACATAAACTAGTTTTTTTTTCCCTTTTATGTAGTACATTATCTTTTCAAAATGCAATCAGCAGAACAGTAAGTGAGGCTAGTCCTCTAAGAACCTGCTGCTGCCTCTTAACTCCTGGCCTTGGGAACTCAGATACAAACTTCTGTATCAATGGAAATTCATTAATTTCTCTGATAGGAACTTTGGCTACTGAGAATCCGAAATTGCTACCTTCATAAAAAGTTGTGCTTTTTATATCACTGAGTTTTTGTGCATGTGACAACCAGGTAAATGAGCATAACTATACACAGGAAGAAGAGAAGGAAATAGAGAACAACCAAACAGGAAAAGCAAAGAATAAAGAATAAATGTAAATAAAGAAGATACTAAAGATCAAGAAACTAGAACAGAATGTACAATTAAAGACAAGTTTTTGAACAGTCAACAGTGTTTTACATTACTTTTATAAAAGTATTTTATTTATTTGTTAAAGAGAGAGAGAGATAGAGAGAAAAGGGTACTTCAGAGTCTCTAGTCAATGTAAACAAACTCCAGACACATGTGCCACCTTGGACATCTGGCTTACGTGGGTATTGGGGAATTGAACCTGGGTCCTTAGGCTTTGCAGGCAAGTGACTTAACAGCTAAGCTATCTCTCCATCCCAGTACTTTTTAAAATATAGGACTGAGTACAAGGTTTTTCCCTTCCTAAAAGTGATAAAGAATACATTCTCAAAACATGCTCAACAGTCTGTACAGAGATCCTTCCAAGAGTAAATTATATTGATAATTTTATATTTAAAAATACACAGTAAAATATCTACCCAGTTTTGCCTAATCATGAGAAAAAGGACACTGTGAAATCAATGACTTTATGTTTTGTTTGAAAACTATCCAAGCCACCAGTATGAAAATTATTTAGAAACTTGTTGAAAAATTCTGGGGGTGAGGCCTAGTAATCTGCTTCAACCGGTATTTTAGGTAATGCTGATGCATGCTAAAGTTTACAAAATAATGGTGTCAAAAAATACTTAAAAACTGAACACAAAATAAAGACAATGAATGAAACAAAGTATACCTTTATTATGATAAATATTAAGATGAATACAGACAAAAAATTATTGCAAATAAATTAGGCTATGACTTAAGAATATTTAAGTGTTCATATCTATATATGTGCATATAAGTACACATTACATAATATGAAAGAAAATTACTCACTTTAGGTAAGCAGAATTAAAATAATGGAAGAAATATAATAATGGTTAAATTATAAAGCTATCTGGTGAAAAATAAGAAATAAAAGAATAACTGGCTGACAACTGATCAAGATAATTCTAAAGTAAAGAAAGTGAAAGTTACAACAGCAATTTGTGTTTCTGCAGATTATTCAGCTAGACTGTTTATCTATATTAGTAATAATGCAGATTTCTGTTATCTTGGGTAAAATAATTGTTTCAATTAAATGACACACACTTACATAGTTTCTATAATAACAATAAATAATAAAACAATATAATTGAATGTAGGAAATATAAACTTGGATTTTCAACTATTTTTTCTTGGATTTATGAACCACATGGCACAAAATCTATTGGCTATAAAATACAAATATAGGAAAGTAAACAGTCTGATAGACATTCATTAGCATTGGCCAGAAATTTCAATTTTTATTTTTAAGGTGTCAAATGCCAATTAGGTATAGTTTATTGGGGTTTGCAATCTTTTGACATTGAGACATAACACTGTTATTGAAAAATGTGTTGGGCCACAAATATAGATGTCTTGGAACACATATGGTCTAGGGACGACAGGTTAGACATGCCTAATTAAGCAGTCATGTATTTTACCATAATAGGCAGAACAAACCATCCAGATAAATGTGGAATTATTATTTTTCAGAACACAGTGACTAAACTATTAAATTTAGCAAATTCAATGAAAAGTAAAGATGTTGGTTACTTACCAGCAAGGGTACTTGTATGCCTAAAAGCTCTGACCTGGGAGTCTGACAAACCAGTCAAAAGAGAGATTACTGTGTCCATCATATATTCATCGTAAATTATGCTATACTGACATTGTCGAATTAGGACTCCAATAAATTCACAAAAGTTGGAACGAAACTTTTTCCACTGAGGGCCAGGCATGGTAAGGGGATAATCACCACTGTCCTAGAAGGTATAAAAAACATATTACATAAGAAGGGATCAGAGTTTTTCTTCTGATATACATAAGAACACTTTATTTCAAAGTAAATGTAAGCTAAAATACAAAGTGTCTTTCATAGATATACTGATTGATTTATCTTTTCTTGATTTAAACTTCCATAAAAAATAATTTATATTCAGAATTATTGTAAAATCTATGTTTAAGCCAGGCGTGGTGGCGCACGCCTTTAATCCCAGCACTTGGGAGGCAGAGGTAGGAGGATCGCCATGAGTTCCAGGACACCCTGAGACTACAGAGTTAATTCCAGGTCAGCCTGGACCACAGTGAGACCCTACCTTGAAAAACCAAAAAAAAAAAAAAAAAAAATCTATGTTTAGTGAAACTAACAAATAACAAAATTTAAACAAGAAAGGGAATCTGCCAGTGAATTTGGACAAAAGCAAGTATGATGCTTCTTATCATAATATTTTTAATAAAAAAAATTTGCAAGGGGGAGGGACGAGACCACAGGAAAGAGTAAACCATACCTGAATAATAGTTAATACAAGAGAGTAACAAAAAAAGGAAGTGTGACAAAAATCAAGAATGGCAGCCATAAATACACACATTTCAATACTAAATTTATTATCAATGGTCTCAATATCCCAACCAAACGACTCCAACCTGAAGACTGAATTAAAAAGTATAATTCTTCTGTTTGTTGCCTCCAAAAAACTCACTTCTCCTTAAAAGCCACACAATACCATAGGGTGAAATGATGTAACATGGCATATGAAGCAAATGGGTCTAGGGAGCAAGCAATTATAATGGTTCTAATATCTGATAGGATAGACTTCAACATTAATAGGGCTGAGGAGATAGCTCAGTGGCTAAAGGAGCTTGCCTGCAAATTAACATTAGTTGTGAGATAAAGAAGGTCACTTTATATTGAATAAAGAACAATCTAACAGGAAGACATTACAATTTTTAAATATATATATACACAAAATATGGGTGTGCCCAATTTCATTAAATAAACACTCTTAAAACATAAAGTCACAGATTTCCCAAAAGGCAAAAGTAGGGGCAAGATCATTACCCTGCTCTCATCAACTAACAGGCTATCTTTGCAAAACAAACAAATAAACAAACAAACAAACCCCAGAAAAGCATGTGGATTAAATGACAGTATAGAGCAAATAGACTTAACACACACCTACTGATCATTCCAACCAAATGCTGTAAACTGCATATTCAAAGAGTAGATGGAACTTTCTCTAACATAGTCCATTTATTAAGATGGAAAGCAAATCTTTTATAAAAACATTTTATTTTTATTTATTTATTTGATAGAGAAAGAGGAAGAGAGAGAGAGAATATGAATATGAATGGGCATGCCAGGGTGTCCAGCCATTGCAAATGAACTCCAGATGTGTGTGTCCCCTTGTACATCTGGCTAATGTGGGTCCTGGGGAATCAAACCTGGGTCCTTTGGCTTTGCAGGCTAATGCCTTAACTGCTAAGTCATCCATCCAGCCCAACACAAAGCAAATCTTAACAAATACAGGAAAACTGAAAAGATTCCTTATACTCTGTCTCATAACAATGGTATTAAATTACAAATCAACAGCAAGAAAGACCATACAACATATAAAAACCCATGGAAATTAAACAATACATTACGGAATGATAATTAAAATACAAAATACCAAAAACAATGAAATATAATGAAGGCATTCCTAAGAGGGAAATTTATAGTAAGAACTTATACTGAAAAATTAGAGAAGTCACCAATAAGTAACTTAATGCTATACTAAGGCCTTGGGAGAAGAGTAGAAGAAAAGCAGAAATGACTAGGCGCAAAGAAATAACAAAAATCAAGCCAGGCGTGGTGGCACACACCTTTAACCCCAGCACTTAAGAGGCAAAGGTAAGAGGATCACTATGAGTTCAAGGCTACATAGTGAGTTCCAGGTCAGCCTGGACTAGAGTGAAACCCTACCTCGAAAACCCAAAAAGTAACAAAAATCAGCCAGAAATTAATGAAACAACCCCCAACCCACCAAGATTGATAAATGTGCAGT
Source organism: Jaculus jaculus (assembly GCF_020740685.1). Taxonomy (NCBI): domain Eukaryota; kingdom Metazoa; phylum Chordata; class Mammalia; order Rodentia; family Dipodidae; genus Jaculus; species Jaculus jaculus. The sequence goes on from NC_059118.1 coordinate 27,337,270, forward strand.
ATAGGTGAATAAAAAAGAGACACAAATTAATAAAATTAGACATGAAAAGGGTAGTATTACAACAGATTCCAATGAAACTCAGAATGAATTCTAGATATATATGATATACCAAGATTAAAGAAGATGAGATAAACCATTTCAACAGGCCTATAACAAACAATAAGATCAAAGCAGTTATTAAAAAAAAAAAAACCCTCTAGGAGTCGGGTGTGGTGGCGCACACCTTTAGTTCCAGCACTTCGGAGGCAGAGGTAGGAGGATCGCCGTGAGTTTGAGGACACCCTAAGATTACATAGTGAATTCCAGGTCAGCCTCAGCTAGAGTGAGCCCTTACCTCAAAAACAACAACAACAACAAAAACCAACAACAATAACAAACCAAAACCAAACCAAACCAAAACAAAACAAAAAACCTCCAGGGCGAGAAAAATGGCTTAGCCATTAAGGTATATTTGCCTGCAAAGCCTAAGGACCATGGTTGGGATTCCCTAGGACCCATGGAAGCCAGATGCACAAGGGGGTTCATGTGCCTGGAGTTTGTTACAGTGGCTAGAGGCCCTGGAACACCCATTCCCCCTGCCCCGCCTGTATCTTTCTCTCAAACAAATAATAAATAAAAATAAATCTGCAAACTGAAAAAGTCCAGGCCCAGATGGAGTCAATGGTGAATTTTGTCAGGCCTTTACAGAACTAATAGCACTGCATCTCAAACTACTACATAAAACAGAAAAGGAAGGAACAATTATCAAATTCCTTTTATGAGCACAGCAATACTCTAATACCAAAAATGAAGAGATAACAAAAAATGAAAACTATAGAGCAATCTTCCTCATGACCATAAATTCAAATATTCTTAACAAAATACTGGTAACCAGAATATGGAAACATACCCAAAAGATCATTCATCCTAATAAAATGGGTTTTATTCCAGAGATGCAGGGATGGTTCAACATAATCATAACCAACATAATACACCAACCAAATGAACTCAAAGACAGGAATCACATGATCATAACAATAGATGCAGAAAAGGCATTTGACAAAAATCCAACATCCCTTAATGATAAAAGTCCTAAGGAAGCTGGGAACATATTACAATATAATGAAGGCTATTTATGGCAAACCTATAGTATAGGTAAGATTACACTAAATGGGGACAACCTCAAAACATTTCCAGTATAACCAGGAATAAGAAAGACATCGTTGTCGACTTTTCCCATTTTTACTTAATAGTTTTGGAAGTCTTATTGACTGCAATTAGACAAGGACACAAATAAAAGGGATAAAAATAGTAAAGGAAGAAATCAAATTATCATTATTTGCAGATAATATGATTCTGTAAATGAGGGACCCAAAAAACTCTACTAGCAAACTGTCAGAAGTACTCTCAACAAATTAACAGTATACAAAATTAACATAGGTAAATCAGTGACCTGCCTATATACCAATAACAAATGCGCTGAAAATGAAATCAAGATAAATAAACTCATTCACAACTGCCCCTCAAAATGGTATAAACCTAACAAATTGAAGGAACTCTACTATGAAAATTTTGAAACATTCAAGAGAAACTGCAGAAGACATCAAGAAGGGGAATAACATCCTATGTTCACTGATTGGAAGTATCAATATTGTAAAAATGGTCATCTTCCCAAAAGCAATCTACAGATTTAATATAATCACCATCAAAATTATAATGACATTCTTCATGAAAATAGGAAAGCTAATTCCAAAAGTAATTTGGAAACACAAAAACAAAACAAAACCTAAAAACCTTGAATAGGCAAAGCAATTCAGAGCAACAAAAATAAGGGTGACAGTATTACCATATCTGATTTTAAGATATATTACAGAGGGGCAGGAGATGGCTCAGCCTACAGAACCTAAAGATCCAGCTCTAGTATCCATGTAAACACAGATGCACAGTGGTAAATGCTCCTAGAGTTCTTTTGGAGCAACTCAAGGCTCTGGAACAACCCCCCTTTCTCTCTGCTTAAAAATAAATAAAAATCTTTTTAAAATTCAAAATAATATATATTACAGAACTATAATAACAAAACCAGTATGATACTAGCACAAAAACCAGATATGTAGACTAACAGAACAGAATAGAGGATTCCAATGTTAACCCAGGGAGATAGAGCCATCTGATTTTTGACATAAGTACCAAAAATATTCACTGAAAAAAGTCTCTAACAAATGGTGCTGGAAAAACTGGGTATCTTTATGTAGAATGATGAAAATAGATCCTCGACTTCTCCATGTACAAGAATTGACTCCAAATCAATCAGAGTCTGACATCATACTGAAACTGGTAGAGGAAAAGACGGGAAATATTTCAACATAAACTCATAGGCAAAGACATTCTGAATAGAACCCCAGTCATTCAGGAAGTGAATCAACCATTGGGTTGTCATGAAATTATAAAGCTTTTGCAGGACTGGGAGATAGCTCAGAAGTAAAAAGGCATTTGCTTGGAAACCCTGCTAGCCCAGATTTGACCCCCCAGAACCCACATAAAGCCAGATGCACAAAGATACACGTGCATCTAGAGTTTGACCTGGCAAGAGGCCCTAGTGTACCCATTTCCAATCTCTCACTCTCCCTGCTTACAAATAAATAAATAAATAAAATCCTTCTTTAAAAGCTTCTGTACAGCGAAGGACTCTGAATGAAACAAAGAGGCAACCTACATAATAGAAAACCTTTGCTAGCTATGCATCTGATAGAGGATTAATACCAAGGATATACAAAGAATTAAAAAAAAAACCCTAAATATAATAAAATAACTCAAACAAAACACGAGCTATAGAATGAAATAGATAATTTTCAAAAGAAGAATTACAAATGGCCCAAAAACATCTAAAAACATGTATATATAACCTCAGCCATCAATGAAATGGAAATTACAACTACTTAAAAATTCCATTTCAGGGCTGAAGAGATGGCTTAGCGGTTAAGACATTTGCCTGCAAAGCCAAAGAATCCCAGTTTAACTCTCCAGGACCCATGTAATCCAGGTGCACAAGGGGCACATTCATCTGGAGTTCATTTGCAGTGGCTGGAGGCCCTGGCATGCCCATTCTCTGTCTGTCTCTCTCTCCCTCTGCCTCTTTCTTTCTCAAATAAATAAATAAAATATATTTAAAATAAAATAAAATTCCATTTCACTCCTGTCAAGAAATCAAATGCCAATAAATCCTGGTGAGGGTATGGGAAAAGAGGGATCCTTCTCCATTGCTGGTGAGAATGTAAGCTGATACAGACATTGTGGAAATCAATGTGGAGGTTCCTGAAACAGCTAAAAATAGACTTACTATATGACCCAGCTATACTACTTTGGCATGTAGCCTAAGGACACTACACATTACTACAGAGATACTTCTTAGCCATGTTTAATGCTAGTTTATTTACAGTCACTAGGAATGAAAACCAACTAGATGCCCATCAACTGATGAGTAGATAATGAGGATGTGGTACATTTATAAAATAATATTTCATAAAGTTATAAAGAAAAATAAGATTATAAAATTTGGAGATAAATACATGGGTCTGAAAAAGATTATAGGAAGTGAGGTATCCCAGGCTCAGAAAATCAAATACCATATATTCCCTCTCCTATGTGGATCCTAGCTTCACATGTTTAGATTTGCATGTGAGTAGGAGGAAGAGTCCGTACTAGAGGCCAGGGAACTAGAAAGGGGCCATGAGGAAGGGAGCAGAGAGGAGGGCTAAAAGGTAGAGTATAGTAGATATGTAAGTAGTGGGGCATAATACTGGGCATGGAATGGTCTAAATCGGTTCAGGGACGCAGGTAGAAGAGGAGAGGGGTTGGAGAAAGGTTAACCAAAATTAATGATGTGGGTTTGAGAAATGGCTTACTAGTCAAGATACTTGCCTGCAATGCCTAAGAATCTGGGTTTGATTCACCAGTACTCACACAAGCCAGATTTATATGTGTCTGGAGTTTGTTTGCAATTGCTATAGGCCAGCATGCCTATTCTCTCTCTCAAATGAATAAATAAAAATATAAAATAAAAAATTAAAATGTTATAAATAAGTCATATGGAAATGTAATTCTTCACAGCCAAATAATATATATGTTAAAGATGAGAGAGTTTCTGGGCTGGAGAGATGGCTTAGTGGTTAAGGAACTTGCCTGCAAAACCTAAGGACCCAGGTTTGATTTTCCAGGTCCCAAGTAAGCCAGAAGCACAAGGTGGCACATGTGCCTGATCTGGAGTTTGTTTGCAGTGGCTAGAGGTCATGGTGTGCCCATTCTCATTTTCTTTCTCCCTCCCTCCATCTCTAGTAAATAAATAAAAATAAAAACTTTTTTATTGAAGACAGAGTTTCAGCAGAAGTACCATGGGTGGGTAGATAATGCTGTGCTCAGAAGCCACAGGGTATTAGAAGAAAATTCCAATGCCAGTGGTGGGATATTTTCCAGTGAGATGTTGGTCAAGGAAGCCCCTAATGCTTGCGAAATGCTACAGGCTATTGCCATGGCTCCTTGCCCACCCTAACTAGATGCTCAGCTTTTGCTGAGAATACAACATGCCAGGGCTGCAGGTCACTGAGAAATCAAGCAGCAGCTGGGTTGGACACCTCCTCTCTGCTGACTAGCTGTCAGAAAGCAGAAAAGAGCTATGCAAGCCTGTTAAGAGAAATGTCATCAATCGCCTTAACCAAGAGTGGACCCTGAAAACTTTTTGAGTAGCCAAGTGTGTGAAATGGTGTAATGGTACAATGTCTGTTATGGGGGAAAGCAAATGCTCTCTGCTTGAATTAGAGGTCTATTGCATGGAGGAGAATTCAAGACTGGTACTGAAAACTTAATCAAAACCCAAGGCTTTGTGGGGGAGGGGGGTTAATCTCTAGGGAGGAAAGTACTGCTGTTGTTTGGCTAAATAATTATGCCAATCAAACTCTCCTCTAAATAGTTACGTTTCACCCACATATATTAAGGCTATTCTCACTTTTGGTTAAGTAAGTTTCCTTTTCATATGGCAGTAACCATTGAGGAGACTCAAAATTCCCCAAAGCTGGAAATGGTGGTAAAGACTTTTTTGTAAAATCCCTGTACCTAGGGGGTGGGGGGTAGGCAGTGGTTAGAGGAGTTTAAGGTCAGCCTGGGAATACAGTGAATTCCAGGTTATCCAGGACTAAAGTGAGACCCTACCTTGAAAGAAACTACACATTAACTTCACCAAGTCGTTAAGAAATGACTATAGTGTACAGTACCACTAAGTAAGACATGTATCTCTACATCCTCCAAGGTTCAAAGACACTGTGGAAGAGGAGGAAGAAGGAAGAAAGAATGTAGAAGCCAAAAGGGAAGGAGTGCTTTTGAAATACTTGTCTTCCAGAAAAAAGGGGGGGGGGGTCATAATATTCATGACTGATACTACCTACATAAAACCTGAGTGAAAGGATGAAAAAAAAATATATGACATCAATAGAGAAAAGAGCCTAGTTGGAAAAAAGAGAAAGACTCAGTGGAGGGGAAATGGGAAGGGTGGTAGGAAAAAATTATAATCATCTTATATTGTCTATATTTACAGAAATTGTCAACAAAAAGTTTAAAAAAAACATATGCACAAACACTTCTGAGTCAAATATATCCATGACATGGGAAAGAATAAACCATGCTAGAGCAGTAGTTAAGCAAGAAAGGAATAGAAAAGCACCAAACAGGGCTGGCAAGATAACTCAGGTGGGCTGGAGAGATGGCTTAGCGGTTAAGCGCTTGCCTGTGAAACCTAAGGACCCCGGTTCGAGGCTCGGTTCCCCAGGTCCCACGTTAGCCAGATGCACAAAGGGGCGCACGCGTCTGGAGTTCGTTTGCAGAGGCTGGAAGCCCTGGCGCGCCCATTCTCTCTCTCTCCCTCTATCTGTCTTTCTCTCTGTGTCTGTCTCTCTCAAATAAATAAATAAATAAATAAATAAATAAATAAATAAATAAATAAATAAATAAATAAATAAAATTTAAAAAAAAGATAACTCAGGTGTTAAAGATGCTTGCTTGCAAAGCCTGCCAAGCCTCGGTATGATTCACCAGTACCCATGTAAAATGAGATGCACAAAGTGGGACATGCATCTCAAGTTCATTTGCAGTGGCAAGAGGCCCTGGCACACTCCTTATAAAATAAACATAAATATTTAAAATAAGAAAACACCAAATATTAAAAGTCAACAAAATGACAGGATTTAATAGGCATTTTTCAATAATTAAATAATCATCATCTAAATTCTCCAATAAAAGTACCCAGACAAGATCAGATTAAGCAGCAGGATTCACCTTTTGGATGCCTCCAAAACACATATATCATAACAAAAGATAGACACTACTTTAGTGTTAAAGGATAAACAATGGTATCATAAGGGAATGGAGTTAGGAAGCAAGCAGGTATCACTGTTCTGTTCTATCTGACAGGATAGACTTCAAAACGAAACCGGTGACAGATATAGAAGATACTGATGAAGAGAACAATCCAGGGGACTGGGGAAATGGCTTAGTGGTTATGGCATTTGCCTGTGAAGCCTAAGGGCCCGGGTTTGAGTCCTCAGGACCCATGTAAGCCACACGCACAGGGGAGCACATGTGCTGGAGTTTGTAGGAAGTGCCTAGAGGCCCCAGTGTGTCCATTCTCTCTTTCTATCTACCAGTCTCTCTCTCATAAATAAATGAATAAAATATGTTTTAGTAAGATAACAATCCAGCATGAGGATAAGACACTTCTAAATATATGCACAATAAATGTGGGTGCACCCAATTAGGTTAAACAAATACTACTAGATGTCAAGTCACAGAGTAACTCCAGCACACTGGTAACTTCCACACCCCACTCTTTGTTTTAAATTTATTTATTTATTAGAGAAAGAGACAGAAATAGGGAAAGTGAGAGAGAGAGGGAGGGAGGGGATGGGTATGCCAGGGCCTCCAGGCACTGCAAACGAACTCAAGATCCGTGGGTCCCCTTGTGCATCTGGCTTAGGTGGGTCCTGGAGAGTCGAACCTGGGTCCTTTGGCTTTGCAGACAATCGCCTTAAAGTACTAAGCCATTTCTCCAGCCCCATATCCCACTATTACCAGCTGACAGGTCATCCTATCAGAAAAACACAAAACAAAACAACAAAACCATGCTGGACTTAAAGATATAGACCAAATGGACTTAATAGACACACACAGAAAATTCCATTTAAACACTACAGAAGGTAGTTCCTTCTGTAAAGCAAAGGAAATAGATAACCAAGAGACAGGGCACAGAAGAGGGAAAAATATTTTTGGCTACATAGTGAAAGAAAATTATCTAGAATAGGGCTGGAGGGATAGCTTAGTAGTGGTTAAGGCATTTGCCTGCAAAGCCAAAGGACCCAGGTTCAATTCCCCAGAACTCATGTTAGCAAGATGCACAAGGGGGTGCATGCATCTGTAGTTTGTTTGCAGTGGCTGGAGGCCCTGGAGCACCCATTCTCTCTCTCTCTCTGTGTGAAATAAATAAATAAAATATTTAATAAAAGAAAATAATCTAGAATATATAAAGAACTCACAAAACTAAAGGACAAGAGCAACCAATGAGAAACAGTGGCATACATTCATAATCTCAGCATCTGTGAGGCTGTGGTAGAGAGTGAGTCAGGGGCCAGGGCAACATTCTCTCAACTCCTGTCTCCTCCCTCTCCCCCCCCCCCCAAAAAAAGTCAGGACAAAAAAGAACAATATGACAAGGAACAAAGGATATATCTTCTGACCTCAGGAAGTTCTAGCAGAAAATACATTCACAAAGGAAATGTTCCAAATAAAATCTAGCACTAAGTATATAATTTGAACCTTCGTTCTTCATTTCTACTGCTCACTAAGCAATGACCACAACATCTAGTTATTTAGATATATTATTTTGGTTGACTACTCTAATGTAATTAAAACAAAATTGTTTTTACTATCAGACCTCTGATAACAAAGCCTCACCGATTCACTAAATTCTTAAGTACAACTTTCTACTTCTAAAATACTGGAAAAGAAAATCCAAAATGTTTCATGTGGCCTGCACAATACTAAATATACCATTTAAGGACTAATATTGAAAGTCAACATCATACAAGGCTCTGAATCTTTCTCATCTTTCAATCTCCCAAAACCTTTCACAACACTTTCTAGTGTATTTGACACAACAAAAATGTTTCGAGAGTAACTTACTGTACTGGCATTAAAGCCTATCTTCCTCATTCTTGTATAGAAAACTAGGACCAAACTATCTTAAGTTCATTTTCCCTGTTTCATGTTTTTTAATGTCTCACTGTTTTCTTCCATATAGCTTGTTTTTCCTGGTAAATTTTTATTCATTTGTAAGACAATATTGCTAAGTATTTTGTGGCAAAACTCAGCTTAACTTAACTCATCCTTTGGGATCTCATAAAATCTTATTAATTTCTTCATTATTAACTTTGTTGATCTCTGAAAAGGTAGCATCCAATTAAAATTTAGGAACATATTAATTTTCAATATGTATAAGAGCAAATACTAAAATAATACCACATAAGCACTTTATTCAGTATGTTACCAAAGCTATATCAATAATATAAACTAACTTTAGTATTTGTCTTTAGATAGTTCATAATAGGTTTTTCTAATAATAAATAGAACTTTTGATTTGTTAATAATGTAACATCACATCTTATGGCTATGTTCTAAAGCTAATGGGGGGCAGGGCTGGATATGGTTTAGCAGTTAAGGCACTTACCTGTGAAGACTAAAGACCCAAGTTTGATTCCCTAGAGCCCAAATAAAGCCAGATGCACATGCTGGCACATACATCAAGAATTCATTTACAGGGACTAGATGCCCTGGTATGCCTCCCCCCCCTCTAATAAACAATAAATAAATGAATATAAAGCCAAAGGGTAAAATCTGAAGTTATCAGCATGTAATGCATCTCTTACAACAATAATGAATATATCTTATTAAATAATAGAAATCAACTAAACCAAAAGAGACTATTTTAAGACAGAGTATAGGGATGGGGGGATGGCTCAGCGGTTAAAGTCATTTGCTTGCAAAGCCCGCCAGCCCAGTTCAATTTTCTAGTACTCACCAGATACACTAAATGGTGCATGCACCTTGAGTTCATTTGTAGCACAAAGAGGCACTGCAACACCTATTCTCTGTCTCTCCCTCTGTTCACAAACAAATAATTTAAAAATTCTTTAAAAGGGGAATAAGGGGTGGTGAAATGGCTTAGCGGTTAAGGTGTGTGTTTGTGGAACCTAAGGACCCTGGTTCGATTCCCCAGGACCCATGTAAGCCAGATGCATAAGGGGGTACATGTGTCTGGAGTTCGTTTGCAGTGGCTAAAGGCACTGACACACCTATTCTCTCTTTCTCTCTATCTGCCTCTCTTTCTCTCAAGTAAATAATAAATAAAATCCTTTTTTAAAAAGGAGAATAAAACTGGGTAACACACACATGTGCGTGAACAAAGTACAATATCACACAAATGTCTAGTATAATTTGATGGACTGCAAGAGTTCTGTACCATAAGTAGCCAAAAATCTATTAAGAGATCACAAGCATCCATGTTCAAAGCTCATAACTGTAAAACTTTTCTCAGTAATTTAGAATTATAAGCATGCAGTTATAAAATATGTAGTATAGTATAACAGCATAAGCTCAATAGTTTGGATTTTTCTTGGTTTGCTGTTTACTAATTCTGTGACTTCTTGCAAGTTTCTTCACCCATTAATGCCTCAAAACTACTAGTCAAATTAAACTTTCTTCATAAGCTAATCAACTTACGTATTTGCTCTGGAAATCATACCAACATAGCATTTCATAAGCAACCCATATAGACATTTGCATTGAGACAAACTAAAACCTTATCTAAGTTGAAGCTTAGTCTTTGTCACCAAATAAAATGAAAAAAAAAAATCTATTGGAATTTAAGAGATTTTTAAATTATATAATTAAAGGCTGTGAATTGTGGGCAGAAATCACAATATAAGAGTCTCTGCTACTTCCCATGGAATGTGACTAAAATTCCATAACTTACTTTTGATGTGAAATTTTAGAACAATAGCTATCCATACAACTTTGTGTATTTTAGTGTTTTTTTTTTAACCATGTGTTTTTGTTAGCCTATTCAACTGAAAATTGATAATAAAAGGTTGCATCAATTCTAAAAGATTAAAAAGAAAAAGATAAACTTCAAATATTAAAAATCAAGAAACTGTAACATGTACCAGAATAAAGAACCCCTGCTTATATGAAAAGGCAGATTAAAAATTGTCATTTGTAATGGTTTTAAATGCAAGATATGATTCAGCTCCCTATAACCGCAGTATAGAAATGAATAATCAAAGAGTTCCTTCCCACCCCCCAGCTTCCTGGTTCCCCTTTGGCTGGCTTGGGGCGGCCTGGACCCTGCCAGCTTGCTATGAAAGCAGTCCCCTTGCTCAGCCTTCCTGACTGAATAGCTCCTGGGTCCCCAACTCCCAGATGCCCTACTCCAGAGGGTGCACACACAGGGCAGAAATCTGTTTTTCTTTTTCAGAAGGTAGCGAGACTCAAAGAGATAAACTACCCCTCACACTTCAGGCAAGCCACAGCTGAAACGAAAGAGTAACTGGGGAGAACAAGAGTGTTGCTTCCATGGTGAATCTGACAATCAGCACCAGGGTGAACACAGACCCCGAGGAGAGTCTACACTTACTAAAGCAAAGAACTAGAGGCTTCTAAGAGTTCATCACTGAAGTAGACTTAAAACACACGAACCACAGCTCAGGGAATTTTGCAGAAGAGGGGACAGAAAGATTGTAAGTGCCATAGGTTGAGACATCATGCCCACAGGCATTGCCTTCCCCCCAGAACTGACTGCTGCTACCACAATGCATAACCCATAACCCCATGGGGAATACCTGCAACCCCTCTGAGGAGAGTCCCTAGTGGAATGGGGCCAGGGTCGAGGAAAAGAGGGTATAACACATGATGTATCCATACAAAATATATAATAGAAAAATAAAAATTATATAATAAAAAAAGAGAATAGAAAAAAATGCAACTATTACTGTGATCTAAAAAGTGTATTGAGCCAGGTGTGGTGGTGCAGGTCTTTAATCCCAAAACATAGGGCAGAGGTAGGAGGATTGCTATGACTTCAAGGCCACCCTGAGACTACATAGTGAATTCCAGGTAAGCCTGGGCTAGAGTGAGACCCTACCTGGAAAAACCAAACAAACAAACCAAAAGTGAATTGAACATGTGACGAACTAAGTGTTAATATATCATGCCAAAGATTTTTATATGCCATAAAAGTTCTATTATTAGTTCTACTATTTTTAACCCAATGGAGGAAGAATTTGTTGCTACTGGTAAATAAATATTGCTATTTTGAGTCAAATAAGCAAAGAAGAGTTTATTAAGGACTATTAAAATAGGAGCCAAGTTTATTACAAGAGTGCAGAGACCTTAACTTTCTTTTTTTTTAAAAAAAATTTTTTTATTTTATTTATTTATTTGAGAGAGACAGACACAGAGAGAAAGACAGATAGAGGGAGAAAGAGAGAATGGGCGCGCCAGGGCTTCCAGCCTCTGTAAATGAACTCCAGACGCGTGCGCCCCCTTGTGCATCTGGCTAACGTGGGACCTGGGGAACCGAGCCTCGAACCGGGGTCCTTAGGCTTCACGGGCAAGCACTTAACCGCTAAGCCATCTCTCCAGCCCTTAACTTTCTTTTTAAACAGGGAGAGGGGTGGAATGCAGGTTGGGAGGTTGAGGCTGGGGCAACTAGAGTAGACAAGTGCTAGAGTACATTAAAGGCAGGGAAGCTGGAAGAAGAATGTGATTAGGCCATTTATGTTTGTTAATTGATACTCATGGAAATTAGGATCCTAGACTCACATAAGATCTGGAGCATACAGAGTCTCTTACTTTTTTATTATTAATTATTAAAAGTATAATCCCAGGTGTTAGGGAAAGGTATTTTTGGATTGCAAAACTGGAAAGAGATTGGAAGAAGAGTTATTTCTCAAAGTAGCAGAAAAGCAACTTACAATTGCATGTTTACTATAGCATGTGCTCTAACACAAAGAAAGCCAGAGACCTGTAGTTACAAAAGTTGTATACAGTTTAGTCATGCTAAGGGAAACGCAAATGCTAAATGTTGTGTTTTCCATGACATATCATATGCACTTTAACATATAAGTCATTTCTTCTGATATTTTTGAGGCAGGATCTCACTCAAGCTCAGGCTGATCTGGAATTAACTTTGTAGACCAAAATGAACTTGAACTCATACTAATCCTCCTACATCAGCCTCCAGAGTACTGGGAAATACAAACATGTGCAACCATGCCCTATACTTTCAACGATTTTGAAAATCTCTATATTGTTAGTTTTTCATAGAAGTTTAGGAACACAGTGGATATTTGGGACAAAGTAGTAAAATCACACTGTTAATGTAAACAGTTTAAAATATCTAAACATGGGCTGGAGAGATGGCTTGGCAGTTAAGCACTTGCTTGTGAAGCCTAAGGCCCTGGTTTGAGGCTTGTTTCCCCAGGACCCACATTAGCTGGGAGCACATGCGTTTGGAGTTCCTTTGCAGCGGCTGGAGGCCCTGGCACGCCCATTCTCTCTCCCTCTTTCTGTCTTTCACTTTCAAATAAATAAATAAAAATAAACAAAAAATTAATAAATATATCTAAACATATTGGTCTATGACAATTAAAAATTCTAACTCCTAAATAAATCTTGCTGAAAATTCCTTTTGAGAATCTAGCGTGTGTGTGTGTGTGACTCAGAAGTAAGCAGTTTAAATCAAGCATTGTGTATAGTACTTACTTCTTAAATAATACAAGTAATTATAGGATTTCTGAACAAGATGGCATACTAGCCACACCAAAGCAGCCTAGGGAGGGAAACAAACAGAAACACAACAAAATACCCTTTTCAACTGAAAAGTGAAGATGTGTAAGTTATTATCAACTACAGCAGAGAAGCAAGAGAGACCAAGATCTTCCAGAAAGAAGATAACTGGCTAGAATCCTGTGGAGGCACCAGCACCTGAAATGCACCCCCCCCCCCCTCCGGCTGGCACAGAGCAGAAACAAAGTGAGGGAATTTTCCACTCACATCAGCCTCCTCACAAAGATGAGAAACCTGAAAGAGAACAGCAGAGACCAACTGAGCAGCTGCTGAAGAAGAATACAGATAGGACCAGGTGAGCAACTGAGATACAGTTTTAGGCACACTGAAAAGTCTCCCATCCCCCATCAGGTCATGACCATCCAGAGAACTCTTTCACCCCTGGCTGCCTGGCACCAAGAGAAATCAGGGTGGGCACTCAGCATTGATGAAATTGGAAACCTTACAAAGGTAACAAGGTGTACTTATACAGAGCCAGATACATATGTCCGCACTGGAAGTGCTAATCTCTCTTTCCATGTCAGGAAAGGTTATGTATTACATTTGAATGAAACATTCTTAGTTGGCTTTACCCTTTTCAAGCTGTATTTTGGTGTTGACTATTGTTTCCTTTGTCTTTTTCTTTGGTCATTATTGGGGGCAAGGACTGAAAGGCCCCAGGCAGACAAGGAACCCATATCAGTCTAGAAATCAACAGCCTCCTACCTGTCAGGATTAAGGGTGTGGGGAAACACTCACCTTTAGGGACTTTGGCTTTACTAGATTACCTGTATAGTTTAATCCCCACAACTGTGTAAATATCTGTGCTGGTTTTGACTGAATATCTATATTATTCAGTTGAATTTCAGAATTTTCCAATAACTTGTTTCACCCAGTCTACTACAATACTTGAATAGCAGGCAAACTCAACACCTACGGTTACCTCTGCTGGTTCTGTTGGAGTACAAAAGCTACACCTGACACCTTAAACTCTTACACTGAATATATATAAAGTCAGATTTACACGGCTAAGAACACTGCAGATAATTAGAAAACCCAAACACCAAATTAAGTCAAGATGCAAATATTTCTACATTATAATACAAGGAACACACACAACAAAATCAAGGTAATGCAGGCCACCAAAAATTATAAACCCATCAGAAATGACCTCCCAAGAAATTGCTTTAGATGAAATGTCTGACAAAGATTTCTAAAAAAGGATTATATCTATGTTCAAAGAAATCAAAGGATTCAAAGAAGAAAACCAAGTCCTGAAGGGATAACCAAGATAACACAGAAAACCAACTAAATATGAGTAAAGAAATAGAAATAATGCAAAAATGCCAATCAGAAATACTAGAAATGAAAAACAGACTAAGTCAAATAGAAAACTGTGCAGAAATTCTCAAGAGTAGAATGGATTAAGGAGAGAACACAATATCTAAACTAGAAGACCAGGTGGCAGGTCTAATACAGTCCAACAAAGAGAAGGACAAACTAATAGGAAGGTATCAATGGACACTATGAAGAGATGAAAGACAAGAATTCAGGGCATAGTAGAAGAATTTCACTCTAAAGGTATAACAGGTATTTTCAACAAAATCATAGAAGAAAACTTCCCTCAAGTAGGGAAAGTGATGCTAATACAGATGTAGGAAGTCTACAGAATGCCAAACAGACAAGAGCAGGAAAGAACCTCTCACTGTCATACTATAATTAAACGACAAAACACAGAAACCAAAGAAAATATATTGAAAGCAATTAGAGATGAAAATCAAGTCACATACAAAGGCAAGCCCATCAGGATCACAGCAGATTACTCAACACAATATTTAAAAGCAAGAAGGGCTCAGAATGATTTATTCCAAGTTCTGAAAGATAACAACTCTCAACCATGGCTACTTTATCCTGCAAAGCTACCTATTCAAATAGATGGAGAAATAATGACATTCCACAACAAAAGGAGGCTATGTATGGGGACCAAACCAGCTCTACAGAAAATACTTGAGATGATTCTCTATGCTGAAGAGAAAGAAAAGCACACACACAAGGCACCTGGAAAAAACAAACCGTACTCAAATACTAGTTAATAATACAAGAGAGTAAAGGTAAAACCAGAACTACAAAACAAGAAAAATAGTAAAAATAAATACACACCTTTTAATAATAACTTTTTTTTTTTTTTGAGGTAGGGTCTCACTCTAGCCCAGGCTGACCTGGAATTTACTCTGGAGTCTCAGGGTGGCCTCAAACTCATGGCAATCCTCCTACCTCTGTCTCAATAATAACTCTTAATATCAATGGCTGCAATGCTACAACCAAAGACACAGGGTTGCAGACTGGATTAAAAGCAGGATCCTTCAAATTGTTGCCTCCAAGAAACTCACCTTTCCATAAAAGATTGACACTATCTTAGGGTGAAAGGTTGGAAAATGGTGTTTCAAGCAAATGGTTCCAGAAAACAAGCACATTTTGGCATTCTAATATCTGACAGGAATTACTGTTGTAGTTAGGTTCACATGGCTGGCAGAAATCACATGACCAAGAGCAGCTTTTGTGGGAAAAGGGCATATATTGGCTTACAGACTTGAGGGGAAGCTCCATGATGGCAGGGAAAAACAATGGGATGAGCAAAGGGTGGACATCACTCCTTGCTGGACAACATAAGGTGAACAACAGCAACAGTAGTGTGCCAAACACTGGCAAGGGGATACTGGCTATAATACCCATAAGCCCACCCCTAACAATACACTTCCTCCAGGAGGCATTAGTTCCCAAATCTCCATCAGCTGTGAACCTAGTATTCCAAACACCTATGTTTATGGGGGAACACCTGAATTAAACCACCACAGTAGACCTCAGATGAACATTAGTTAGGAAAGGTAAGGAGGGTCAGTTTATATTGATTAAAGGAACACTCCAACAGGACATTACAATCCTAAACATATATGCATCTAACATTGGGGCTCCCAACTTCATCAAACAAACTAAAGTCACAGATAACACCAAACACAGTTGTAGTGGGTGACTTCAACACCCACTTGTTGACAGGTCACCCGGGGCCAAAAAAAAAACAAAAACAAAAACAGAGAATCATCTGGATTAAATGAGGTAATAGAACAAACAGACCTAACAGATATCTATAGAACATTTCATACAAATGCTGCAGAATACACATTCTTTTCAGCACCACATGGAACATTCTCTAAAATAGACCATGTATTAGCAAATCTCAACACTAAGCAAACCTTAACAAATACAAAAAAAATTGAAATAATTCCTTGCACTATACCTAATCACAATGAGATTAAACTACAAATGAATAGCAAAAGAAAGCCATAGACAACACACAAAATTATGTAAACCAAACAATACACTACTGAATGATGAATGGGTCACTGAGGAAATCAAAAAATTCACAGAATCAAATGATAATGAGAACACAACATACCAAAACCTTAGAGATACAATAAGACAATCTAAAGAGAAAAATTTATAGCTTTAAGAGCCTATTTTAATAAATTAGAAAAGACACAAGGAAACAATTTATATGCTTCACCTTAAGGCCTTAAAAAAAGAACAAGGCAAACCAAAAGTCAGTAAATGGGAAGAAATAATAAAAATTAGGGCAGAAATTAATGAAACCAAAAAAACTATCCAAAGAATCAATGAAACAAAAAGTTGGTTCTTTGAAAGGATAAATAAGATTGATAAACTCTTAGCAAATGTGACCTAAATAATGAGAGAAAGGATACAAGTTAATGAAATTAGGGATGAAAAAGGCACCATTACAACAGATACCAGAGAAATTTTAAAAAATTATAGAGACAAACTATAAGAAAATATACGCCACCGAGTTTGAAAATCTGAAAGAAATGGATGTTTTCCTTGATTCATATGACTTACCAAAATTAAATCAATATGAGAATAACCACTTAAATAGACTTATACCAAGTATGGAGATCCAATCACTTACAAAGATAGAACAAAGAAAATTACTGATCAATGTCCCTCATGAACATAGATGCAAACATTCTCAATAAAATATTGGCAAGCAGAATACAAGAATATATCAGAAAGATTATTAACCTCAACCAAGTAGGATTTTTCCTAGAGATGCAGGGATGGTTTAAGATACACAAATCAGTAAGTGTAATACATTATAGAAATGGAATGAAGGACAAAAAAAATCACATGATCATCTCATTAGGTGCAGAAAAAGCATTTGACAAAATCCAACATCCTTCATGATAAAAGTCCTACAGAGGCAGGAAATGGAAGGAACATATCTCAACATAATATAAAGGCTATTCATGACAAATCTACAGCCAACATAATACTAAATGGGGAAACCCCTGAAAGTTCTCCACTAAAACCAGGAACAAGATAAGGGTGTCCACTGTCCCCACTTTTATTTAATATAGTCCTGGAAGGTTAGCCATAGCAACAAGGCAAGAGACACAAATAAAAGGAATATAAATTGCAAAGGAACACATCAAGTTATCATTATTTGTAGATGATGATTCTATACACAAAGGCCCCTAAAGACTCTATCAGCAAACTGTTAGAGCTGATAAACACTTACAGCTAATCAAAATCTAAAAGGGTATGAATAAGTCATATGGAAACCTACTTATTTTGGACAACAAAACAACCAGAAGCCATACATTTTTACTAGAAAATATTCAGTGCCAGGGATGGGATATCTTCCATTCTGTTTTTGGCCAGTGACTACTGTGGTACCACCAAAACATTACAGGCCACTGCCAAGGCTCTTGGTTTCCCAACAGGAATAGATAGTAAGACCCTATTGCTGAAGGCTGCAAGATAACTGAGAAACCCTGCTGGAGTTGACTCTTCTGTGTAAACCAGCAGACAGAAAGCTGTAGAAGGCTACGCTGCATGCAGTTCCATGGGAGAGAGAAATCATCAGTGCAGATACTCAACAGTGGATACTACATGCCTTAAATTTGGCCAACCAGGCCAAATGAGCCAATGGGTACAATAGTGGCATTTCTGTTATGGGTGAAAACAACTGCTCTCTAATTGGACTGGAGTCCTGCTCCATGGAAGGGATACATCCCTGATAATGAAAACCTATGACAAGTGTAGTCATGACCCCTAAGGGTGTAATGCCTGCTGTTATCTGGCTAAATTTATATACTATGCTCACCAAACTGACAGGCAAACACTTCCCTTAATATTCATACCCAAGCCGGGCGTGGTGGCGCACGCCTTTAATCCCAGCACTCGGGAGGCAGAGGTAGGAGGATCGCCATGAGTTCAAGGCCACCCTGAGACTACAGAGTTAATTCCAGGTCAGCCTGGACCAGAGTGAGACCCTACCTCAAAAAACAAAACAAAACAAAACAAAACAAAACAAAATATTCATACCCATATATTAATGCTACTTTCACTTTTGGTTAGAGAAGTTTCTCTTTTCACATGGTGGTGACTTTGGAATGATTCAGAAGGCACCATTAGTGCTAAGAAAATGTGACAGAGGAGTACTCAGCACTAAACCATCTCTATCACACTTACCAAGAGCAAAAGGAAGGGTAGGGCTCCTGACAATGTGCTCCTCCAGATATAAAAAGTCCTAGATATCCATGACCTCCCATTGCCTGACACTACCTATACAACACCATCATAATAGGAGGAAAAGATGATGACATCAAAATAAAAGAGATTGATTAAGAGGGGGAAAGGGTATGAAGGAGAGTAGAGTTGCAAAGGGGAAAGTGGGGGAAAGGAGGGAATTATAGGTTATTGTCTATAGTTAAGGAAGTTGTCAATAAAAAATAAATTAAAAATAAATAAAAAGTACAATTATAAATTAAAAAAGTAAAAGTATGTAAAAACTGTCAAAATGTTTTAAAATACAAAATGTAATTAATTTATAAAGATCAGTATAACAATTTTTTGTTGTTGTTTTTGAGGTAGGGTCTCGCTCTGACCTGGAATTCACTATGTAGTCTCAGGGTAGCCTCAAACCCACCTTGATCCTCCTACCTCTGCCTCCTAAGTGCTGGGATTAAAGATGTGCACCACCATGCCTGGCTACAAATATGTATTTTAGATGAATATTACAGCAGCCACAAGAAGCACAGTTCAAGGAGATGCTTAAGTTCATAAATGCAAACAGTGTAAAGAGGAATACCACATCATATAGTTTTGGGGAACTGGGTTAAACAATGTTAAGTATGTTTTTATCCACTGGAATTTCTAAGAAACATGAGATGATGGGCTTTAATAATCTTCATCTAGAACATTTAACAAGACTATCATTTCATAGAAGAGAAACACATTGCAGATGAACTTATAAAGCTGGAATTTGAGAAGATCTTCAAATATGAATGTTAAAAATCAATGACTTCTTATCATTAATTTACATACACTTATCAGGAATTATTTAATTTTATCTCCATACAAAATAATCAAGCTGTCAGACACTTGATTTTGGAATTATCATAGAAATAGAAAGCAGTATATCATCTTATAAATATTAATCAAGTCAAATTTTAAATAATCAATATATTAACCATTTAGAAGTGTGTACAGAGGCAATTTATATAAATATTTGAACATTATACCTCATCAAATTCTTCAGTCATTTTTCTGATGATTTCTGCATTCTGCATATTTCGAAACATCTCTATTCTCACAGTACCTGTAGAAAAAACCCAGATTTTATCATCTTTATTTCATGTTGTACATTAAATTTAATCTGAGCACTGAAATGTTACATAAAACAATATGTGTATCTCTTTCCTTCTCAAGTTTCCTTTTCTTTCCATTTTTGTTGAGGTATGGTCTCACGCTAGCTCAGGCTGACCTGACACTCAGCACTCACTCTGTAATACTAGGCTAGACTCAGCTCACAGTGATCCTCCTAGCTTATTTCCCAGATGCTAGGATTAAAGGTGTGCACTGCTATGCCCAGCTCCTTCTCAAGTTATTAAACTGTGTATTTTTAAAGGACCTCTTATATTCAAACTTCAAAAATTCTTTAGGTATTTAAAAATAAAATCGCATGAAGTAAAGAATAGGGGGAAAGTGTCCAGAAAGTAGAAGACAATGACATTGAATTTATATTAAAAGAACCTTACAAGATTCACACTTTTTTCACAGAATCTCTTCAAATATAAAGAACAAATCTTTTATGGCTGTGACATTCTTTATTATGACAAAATTCAGATTTAGATTAAAACAAAATGCTCTGTCATCTATTAACACATTAAGTTCTACATAATTATTCACAATCAAAGAAAAGTCTAGGTCTTTCTCTTCTCATTATTTAATACCATTATCCTCATTAATTTCAAATATGGTTATAAAATGCACCAACCCTATAATGTTTACTGAAAAAGGGCTTATAATGAAAAAGCATTGAAATGCAATGTAATTTACTCAGCAAGGCTGGAGAGATGGCTTAGTGGTTCAGGCATATGCATGTAAAGCCAAAGGATCTCGGTTTGATTCCCTAGGACCCACGTAAGCCACAGGCACAAGAGGGCACATGCATCTGGAATTCATTTACAAGTGGCTGGAGACCCTAACATGCTCATTCTCTCTCTCTCTTTTGGTCTGCCTCTTTCCCTCTCTCGCTCTTTCAAATAAATAAACAAAATTTTTTAAAAATTACTCAGCAGTAAAAAAGAAAATGAAATTATGAGATTTGCAGGAAAATGGATGGATCTGAGGCTTATACTTAGTGAGAATACCCAGGCCCAGAAAGCCAAATGTCTCCTGTTCTCTCTCATATGTGGATCCTAGTTACAAATATTTAGATTTGTTTGTGAGGTGGAACCCAAAATCGGTAGCAGAGGCCACTAAGCTTGAAAAAGGCTATAAAGGAGGGAGGACAGGGAAGGATGTAAGGGAATGGTATTGTACAACAGATTACAGGGAGTGGAATGGCCTAAGTGAGGACAAGGGAAGAGACTGAGTAAAAGAAGGGTGGTGGGAGGGTCAATCAAAATGAAAGATATTCTGAATAAGACATATAAAAGCCTACGTTTTTAAATGGCACATCCAAAACCCATAGATTGTTACTAGAAAATTGTCAGTTCTACAATGGATGGATCTGGAAAGGATTATACTAAGTGAGGTAACCCAGGCCCAGAAAGCCTAGCACCACATGTTCTCTCTCATATGTGGAACCTAGCTACACATGACTGGGCTTCTGCGTGAGAAGGAAAATACTTAGTAGCAGAGGCCAGTAAGTTAAAAAGGAGATATAAAGGGAAGAGAAAGGAAGGGAGGAGGGTACTTAATAGGTTGGTATTGTATATACGTAAGTAGAATGATTGAGATGGGGAGGTAATATGATGGAGAATGGAATTTCAAAGGGGAAAGTGCAGTGGGGGAGGGTATTACCATGGGTTATTTTTTATAATCATGGAAAATGTTAATAAATATTGTGCAAAGACAAAAAATAAAGTAAATAAATAAATAAAAAGAAAAGAGAGAAAGAAAAAAAAAAGAAAGAAAATTGTCAGTTCTAGTGACTTGTTGGCCATGGAGGTCCCTGTTGCCTCCAAAACATCACAGGCTATTGTGAAGGACCCTGGTTTTCCCCTGAGTAACAGATGCTAAGACCTTATTGCTGAAGACTTCACATGCCTGGGTAGCCAGGTCACTGAGAAATCAAGTTGGGGCTGAGCTGAAAACCTTTGCCCTGTAGACCAGCCGGCTGAAAGATGGAAAAAGATGCACTGCATGCAGCCCTATGGGAGACAGAAGTCATCAGTGTGAAAGCAGTGGACACTGGAAGCCTCAAGTTTGACCAGACAGGCCAAATGAGTGAACAGGTGCAGTAGTGGCATGTCTGCTCTGGGGGAAACCAACTGCTCTCTAATTGGACTGGAGGCTTGCTCTATGGGAGGAAACATGCCTGGTACTGAAAACCTAAGTATGGCAGGGGAGTTCATGAGCCTTAGGGTTGTATAAAGCCAGCTCTTGTCTGGCTAAATGCCTATATTATTCTTAACAAACTGCTCTGTAATCACTACACTTAATGTTCATATTCATATATTAATACTACTCTCACTTTGGTTAGCGAAGTTTCTCTTTTCAGACTTTCCCTCATGTGCACTTTCCTGGGATTTTTTTTTTTAATTTTATTTATTTATTTGAGAGTGACAGACACAGAGAGAAAGACAGATAGAGGGAGAGGGAGAGAATGGGCGCGCCAGAGCTTCCAGCCTCTGCAAACGAACTCCAGACGCGTGCGCCCCCTTGTGCATCTGGCTAACGTGGGACCTGGGGAACCGAGCCTCGAACTGGTGTCCTTAGGCTTCACAGGCAAGCGCTTAACTGCTAAGCCATCTCTCCAGCCCAAAGTTTCTCTTTTCAGATGGTGGTAACCACTGGGATGACCCAAAAGGTAACACAAAGCTGAGAAGAAGTGATGGAACAGTGTCCAGAACTGAAACATCTCTATCACACCCTCCAAAGCTCAGGATCCATTGCAGAAGAGGTGGCGGAAAGAATGTAAGAGCCAAAGGAAGGGTACCACTCAACTGTCTACACGGAAATTGGCCTTGATACCCACAACCTCACAGTGCCTATAAGGTATTCTTCACAAGACTTTATAAGAATAGGAGAGGGATGGAGAGATGGCTTAGTGGTTAAGCGCTTGCCTGTGAAGCCTAAGGACCCCGGTTCAAGGCTTGATTCCCCAGGACAACGTTAGCCAGATGCACAAGGGGGCACACACGTCTGGAGTTCCTCTGTAGTGGCTGGAGGCCCTGACACGCCCATTCTCTCTCTTTGACTTTCAAATAAATAAATAAAAATTAACAAAAAACTTTTTTTAAAGAATAGGAGAAAAAGAAGATCAAAATAAGAGAGAGACTAATGGAAAGAAGGAGGGGATAAGATGGAGAGTCGAGTAGTGAATGAGAAAGTGGGGTAAGGGAGGGAATTAGTATAGTTTACTGTCTGTAAGTATAGAAGTTATCAAAAAAATACATTAAAAAATGAAAAAGGCTAGCTTTCTCATATCATTCTTTTATACTATTATCCTCATTAATTCATTTTTAAATTCAAATATGGTTATAAACTGTACCAATCCTATAATGATTAGTGAAAAAAGGAATTATACTGCAAGAGCCCTGGAGAGTTGGAGAGATGGCTTAGCAGTTAAGGCACATGCTTGTGAAGCCTAAGGACCCTTGTTTGATTCTCCAGGTCCCATGTAAGCCAGATGTGCATGGTGGCACATGTGTCTGGAGTGTAGTTGCAGTGGCTAGAAGCCCTGGTACACCTTTTCTCTCTCCCTCTGACTGTAATAAATAAAAATAAAATCTTTAAATAAAAAAAGAGAATTAGAATACAACATAATTTAAAGAAACTGAATTAAACTTCAAAATGAACCTTGAGTATTGAGAATCTTGGTGTAACAGTTAACCAAAGCTCACTTGTGTAAATGTACATATTGAAGGGTTTTTTTTTTTTCTTGTTTTAATCACAAGATTAAAACTTATTTTAGGGTGGACAGATGGCTGAGAGGTTAGGTGCTTGCCTGTGAAGCCTAAGGACCCTGGTTCAAGGCTCGATTCCCCAGGACTCACGAAAGCCAGATGCACAAGGGGCGCATGCATCTGGAGCTCATATGCAGTGGATGGAGGCCCTTCTGCACTAATTTTCTCTCTCTCTATGTACCTCTTTCTCTCTCTGTCTGTGGCTCTCAAATAAATAAATAAAAATATACAAACTAAAAGGCTTATTTTTAAATCTTTGATACTCAGATTAGAAGATGCTACCCTCTTTCATACCCCTAGCTCTCAGTTTTCTATCTCTTAAGAGAACTTACTCTGTGTCTAAATGGAGTGGTTCACACCATATATGTAGACAGAAAATGACTATGTGACTTGAAACCGAGATTATAAAAAGCAGTGTGGTATAAACCTTCCTCTTTCTAAAAGCTCTGGGGGAAACATTCTATAAAGACAAGGAGGCAATCTCAAGTATCTCATTAGGTGTGAGGGACTTCAGCCATGAGCTCTGCATTTCCTCTTGCAATAAAGTCCTCCCCCAGATAAGCTTTAAGATGACTGCAACCCACACTCAAAGGCTGTATGCAATCCATGAGCTCTGTAGAACCATATCTACTATCCAAGGTTCGAATTCTTGACCTACAGAAACAGTATAATAACATAAATAGTACTATTTTAAGCCTCTGAATAATGAAATTACTCATCAAATAGCAGCAATTAATATAAATCTCTTGTAGATTTTATTAGTGATATCCAGAGAAATGCAAATTTAATAGAATTTAAATGGTCTTTTAATATTTAAAAGAATAACAGTAACAGCATAATTACAGATTTTCATAAGTGATTCAGAAATTCTACTCTTATTTATTCAAGAAAATACAACTATATTAATGACAACATACACAAAAATGCTTATGCCAAATTCATTCAAATAAGCTCTCAAAGAAATTAGAAACATACAGACAGAATATATGAAGTATAAAATTACAGATTAATGCTTATAAATAAAAGGAAATAATTAATGTATACAATCACATTGATTATTCTTCCATAGAAAGCACAAAGATACAGTATTATTCTGCTTATAGAAAGCTGTAAAAACAAGGAAAACCAATCAAGTGATGAAAACCAGAAAAATGCCTAGGAGATATGGAGAAATTCCATGTTTTAATTGAAGAGTCATTACAATTGTCAAAAGTTGTCTAACTGTACATTAAAATGTCTGAAATTTTATGTAAATTAGATCTCGGTAAGGATGATTTTCAAAACTTCCATAAAAGTGATAATGCTAATTCTATTTCAGCAATGACTTATACATGTCATTAAAATATTTTCTATTGCAAATAATGCTTAACTCTATTTCCATAACTGATAGGGCAAGTTTTAAACATAGTAGTTTTACCTGTATTTTCAATGAACTAATTATATTAGCTCATAAAGGGCATTATCTTTTGCACTGATATGTAATAAAACGAGGCAACCAAACATTACCTAGCACTGAAAGCACTATGGAAAGAAAAGCTCATGCTTACTGTCTTTAAACAATCACACATAAATAACCATTTATAATACTCAAATACTCAAAGCCCAAGTTTGAAAGCAAGTACCTTTAATCACTCAGTACCTATCCAGCAAAACAAACCATAATTATGAAAGTTATGAAAATTGTTTTATTTCACTTTTGGATTTTGGTTTTTAAAGATTCACATGACTGCCTTTGAATGGAGGTATATGCCCATAATACCAGAAATCGTAAGACAGGCTGAGGTAGGATTTGCTGGATTCAAAGCCAGCATGACTACACAAGATCATGTTTCAGCGGGAAAAAACAAGTATTTGTACTAACTTGATCCTA
The DNA here is from genome assembly GCF_020740685.1 of Jaculus jaculus. Taxonomy (NCBI): domain Eukaryota; kingdom Metazoa; phylum Chordata; class Mammalia; order Rodentia; family Dipodidae; genus Jaculus; species Jaculus jaculus. The sequence continues at coordinate 27,362,530 of NC_059118.1, forward strand.
CAATAAGCTGCTGTAAGATGGTCAGTGGTTTAAGGCATTTGCCTACAAAGCCTGCCTGCCCATGTTCAATTTCAAAGTATGCAGGAAAAGCCAGGTGCACAATGCTCATGCATCTGGAGTTAATCTGCAGTGGTGAGAGGCCCAGGTGTGCCCATATTCACTCAGGTGTGCCCATATTCACTCACTCTCTCCTCTCAAGGAAATACAAATATTTTAAATAAAAATTCTGAGCCAAAATGAATCTTTCTTGCCTTTAAGGAAAAACAGTTCAATAAAAAGTATGAACCAAGAACAGGGTTGTTGTTATAACAAAACTTAATCATGGTGTTCAGAAGCATTGGAAACTGTTTTGTGGGAAGACTCTGGAAATATGCAGGCTACTGAAGACAGAATACAGACACTAATGCAGGCAAGGGAAATATATAAGGCAGTTTAGGGGTTGCAGGACTTATCATGGGGACTATAAGGGAAATCAAGGTCATTATACTTTAGAAACAGAAAGGTCTGACCTTTTCTTATCTCTGCCTCTTTGGAGTCTTTCCACTACCTTCTAAGAAGGCCTTTCGTAGAGAATTAAGATTTCTGACAAGATTGCCCTTTTCCAGAGATCTTGACTCCAAACATCTGATGATAAGACTAAATGGATAAAGCAGTTGCCCATCCACGGGGCTAATAAATAACCCTAAACTGAATCTTGAGGAGGGCTGCTCAAATCCCCTCTTGCCTCCCTGGGCAAGAGCTCTACTTTGATTCCTTCTCTTACATTTTGGACTTAAGTTCCTCTTCTGAAAATTCTAAGCTATAATAAAATTTTTGAACCATATGTATCCTCTGGTCTGTAGATTTCATTTACTGAATTTATAAGACTCTGGGAACACTTTCAGATTATCCGTGTTTTGGTATACATTGGAAAGGAACCCAAAAATTCCTATATGAGTATGAAGAAAGGCAGGCTAAGATAAGGGTATATCAGACAAAAGATTTGGTTCTATTCTTAACCAGATCAGAGGCTTTTCATGTTACACTGTTTTAAGTACTGTCCATACCTTGAGATTTTGTGGGAGACTGAATTTAAAGGTGACATTTGGTTAGGTATTGTCAGAAGCTTTAAAGCAAATTACCAGTGAGTATCAGGAGCAAAAACAACAACAACAAAAGCACAAGAAAACAAGAAGATATTGAAGAACTTATATTACACAGAAAAAAGTAAGTGATGTGAAGTATCCTTACATGGGTGGATAGTAGCAGGGGTGGGATATTTCCCAATGAATTGAGAAACCAGGAGGTCCCTGAAAAACAAATTGGCTATAGCTGTTACTCTTGTTTGCCCACCAGAACTAGATGGTAAGACCTTATTGCTGAAGACTCCACGTGCTTCTGCTGTAGGGCACTGAAAAACTCAAGCAGATTCTGAACTAGAACCATCCCCCACTGATGGTTCTCTCATAATAGTACTATAAGATCCTATGCAGGGTGAAGGGGGATAAAAGTCAACAATAGTCTCACTCAGCAATGGAACCTTGGGACTACACAACTGAGCAGACAGGTAAGATATAACCAATGATGCAATAGTGGCATTACTGTTAACGGGAAAGTCAACTGCTTTCTGACTGGATGTGAGGCTTGCTCCACAAGAGGAAATTAATGCCTATAACTGAAAACTCTGTCAAAAGCCTATGGCTGAACTTCCAAGAAAGATGGCAGGATACAAGCCACATAAGAGAGAATCGAGTGCTGGATGAGATTGCTTAGCGGTTAAGTGCTTGCCTGTGAAGCCTAAGAACCCCGATTCCCCGATTCCCCAGGATCCCACATTAGCCCGATGAAAAAGAGGGCACATGCGTCTGGAATTCGTTTGCAGCAGCTGGAGGTCCTGGCACACCCATTCTCTCTCTATCTATCTGCCTCTTTCTCTCTGTCTGTCCCCCTCAAATAAATAAATAAAAATGAACAAAAAAAATTTTTTAAAAAGAGAGAATCGAGAAAGAACCACATAACAGAGGCTCTGGGGGGAAGTTTCTCTAACCAGCTAAATTACAGGCAGAGCAAGAAGTACACTAAGTGGAAAAAATCCCTAGCCTCAATATACAAATAACCCCCCTCCCCCAGCCACTGCAACAGCAGCCAGGACTCAACCTTCTAGTACAAAACAATGAAATGCCACAGACCAACCTTTAAAAGGCATCTTCATAGCTTCCCCCAGGCAAGGAAGCTGGGCTCCTGACTTGCCATGAACATCAGCAAACAACCAAAGCAAATATCTATGATCCCAACAGGGATCCCCAGTTTCACACTGGCAGCATATACCCGGGAACCTGGCGACTGAAGCTAGTACTGGTAAATGTCCCCATGGACAGTAGAGTGGGTAGCACTGCTAATGACAGGCAGGTAGCCACCACAATCCCAAAGGTTGTAAGAGAACCCAGCTCATCAAACTATCACACACACCAGAAAGCACTCCCTGGGAGCACTGAAAAGTCCAGAGCTGCGCTGCTAAGGACGACTGGCTCCTTCCCCTACCAATCCCAGCAGTTGCAGAGCAATTCAGCATTTCAAACTGCCACAGCAGGTTTATTTAGATGGCAAGGCTTCAGCATTCCTCCAGCCTGCAATTAATTTGACCTTGGTAGTAGAGAAGTCCAGGTCAGAGATTAAATATGCCAAAAGGTTTTGTTTTTGTTTTTTTTTTTTAAATCCCCCTACACCACTGCTTTTTCTTTTTCTCTTTACCTCTTCTCTGAAGCAGGGACTGTCTCTAACCAGAGCTGCCCTGAAACTCATCCTTTTTTTTTTTTTCAAGGTAAGGTCTCATTCTAGCTCAGGCTGACCTGGAATTCCTTAGGTAGTCTCAGGGTAATCTCGAACTCACAGGGATCCACCTACCTCTGCCTCCCACATGCTGGGATTAAAGGCATGTACCATAATAACCAGCCTGAAACTCATTCTGTAGCTGTAGCAGACAGATTCAGGTTCACTGAGATTAACTTCCAGACCAAGCACAGTTATGGAGGAAGGGATTTATTGAAGCTTACAAATCCAGGGGAAGTTCCATAAATGGCAGAAGAAGCTGGCCTGCCTTCACAGGCCCAAGCAGACAGAGAGAAGTATAAGCCTAAAGGTCAAAAGCCACAGCACACATCAGGAATTCCAGCTAGGCACACTTTGCATATCTTTAGATTGAAATTGGAAACCCACCACCACACCTTAAGATCAAGCAGTGACATTGCCTCCAGCCAGGTAGCCAGCAGATGCAAACTACAAACAACTGAATATATTGGGGGCCACCTATTCTATTCAAACCACCACAATAGCCCAGGCTGGTCTTGAGTTCAACAGTAACTCCCATTCCCTGGCCTCTCACCCCAGCTTCCAGGGTGCTAAGGTTAGTAGGTATGTGCAACCATGCCCAGCTACATTCATCACAGAACTTGCTGAAAGACATATATACAGAATCAAACTGGCTGACTTAGGGTCCCACTATTACAACTGTAACCCAAGAGTAGGATGAAAGGAGATTTACACAACACACACACACCTGGCATTTAAAAATTTTTATTTCACCTTACTTTTTCTATTTATTAAGTTTTGATTACTGTTTATTTAATTCTATTTTTTATTCCCACTCCCATGTTGTTTTGTTTAGTTTGATTTTTTAAAATTATTTATTTATTTATTTATTTGAGAGTGACAGACACAGAGAGAAAGACAGATAGAGGGAGAGAGAGAGAATGGGCGCTCCAGGGCTTCCAGCCTCTGCAAACGAACTCCAGACGCGTGCGCCCCCTTGTGCATCTGGCTAACGTGGGACCTGGGGAACCGAGCCTCGAACCGGGGTCCTTAGGCTTCACAGGCAAGCGCTTAATCGCTAAGCCATCTCTCCAGCCTGTTTAGTTTGATTTTATTGTTGAAGTTAGACTCTTACTCTATTTCTTTTTGTCATTTCTTTGCTATCTGTTTGTTGTTTGACTTTGCTTATTGCCCTGTTTTTTCCTTTTCCTCTCTTCTTTCTCTGTCATTATTTCAGGTCTAATGATGTGGCTTTACTACTGTCATAATTCTCTTACCTTACATTAATAGTGTGGTTGTTACTATTCTTGTTTTGAACAAGGATATGTAAGCCTTAGCAGCTGAAGCACTCTAAGAGTAGACTAGTATGAATGACTGGGTTATATTAGCTGTTCAGTAATACAAATGACAGAAAACCAAGGCACAAAAGGTTACTATTAGGCTGAGGAAAACCAAACATGCCAACAAACCTGGGGAACTCATAACTAACCCTAACCCTCTAAAAAACCTCACAGGAACACACACATCCTAGTGAAACTAATAGGTGCTAAGAAAGACAAATGAAAAAACTGAATATAGCAGAGGAAAAATAAGGGAAGGAAAAGAGACAACAAATAGAAGAGGGGGAATAAGCATCCATGTCCACAAATGCCCAAGTCACAACAAAGCAACAGAATTAAGGGACAATAATCCTAACATGACAAAACAGTAAACTCAGTGGGGAAGAAAACAGAAAGCCAGCAATCCAGCCACCCAGAACATCATCTAAAAAAATAGTATGGAATAACAAGCATCTTTCTTTAATAACCATACCTGTAAATGCTCTCAACTCTCCAATAAACGGATGAAAAGTGAATGACTAGATTGAAAAGCAAGACCCAACTGTTGCCAGGACTCCTCTCCCACTGCCCCCTCCCAAACAAACTAGCATGCAAAGCTGCTCATGAACATCAAAGGCGAGAATTTATAGCACCAAACAAACAGAAGCTGCAAAGAAACAGGAATAAAGGAATAACCATCCTTGATTATCAAGGCAGGCTTCAAACCAAGGCTAATCAGGAAAAACAAAAAGGGGGCATTTCATCTTAATAAAGGTAACAATTCATCAAGAGGTTAATGGCTTAGTTGTTAAGGTACTTGCTTGCAAAGCCAAAGAACCCAGATTCAATTCCCCAGGACCTATGTAAGCCAGATGCACCAGACAGAGTGTGTGTCTGGAGTTCATTTGCAGTTGCCAGAGACCCTGGTATGCCCATTCTCTTTCTGTGTCTCTTTCTCTCTCACTCAAAAAAAACAACAACAACAACAAAAAAAAATGTTATTATTGCAGGGCTGGAGAGATGGCTCTGCAGTTAAAGGCACTAGCATCCAAAGCCTAATGGCCCTGGTTAAATTCCTTAGTACCCACATAGAACCAAGTGCACAAAGTGGCACATGCATCTGGAGTTCGTTTTCAGAGTCAAGAGGATCTTGTGCACTCATATTCTCATTCTCCCTCTCTGTCTGCAAATAAATATAAATATTTTTAAAAGATATTACAATTGTTAATGTTTATGTAAAAAATATTGGGGTTCCTAACTACAAAATACAAACATTAGGAAACAAATAAAAGAACACATAAGTTCAGACACAGTAATAGTGGGGTACTTTAAAACCTTACTGTTAGGTCAGGACAAAATAGAGTTACAGCAGGAGGGTGACAGAGACATAAGGAAGTGGGTCATCCACATTCCTCAAGAAACCACTCATCCATTATCCCTTCCTTGCTTAACTATGCCCCAGGTCTAGGTTTCTTGCCCCCTTATCTCTCAGGACACCTGGCTATTACTGTTCTGGTGCCACACCCGGGCAATCTTAGATTTCCCCTAAAGAAACCTTTTCTTTACTTCACCTTTTCTCACCTTCCCGACCTGAAGAACTGTATATAGTCCATTGTCTGTGATCCCAAGTTGACTGCTCTGCTCTTGTGAGTCAGTACTGGCAGCTTGTGCTTTTCCTGAATAAAAGCTTCCATCTTTGCCTCAAGAGTGGTCTCCGTGGTCATGGTCACTCCTGAACCTTACACTGAGAGACCAAATATAACCATTTTAAGTAAAAAAAAAAAAAGTTCCAGGCTTGACTTAGATAGAGAACTAGCCGGCCAATATGCTGAACTTTTGCTTCTGTAAACTTTGCTTGCTTAATTGCTGCCTTTCAAGGACATTGCAGAAACACTCCACTGGGAGGGGGGGGGGGGGAGGCGGCAGTGGCATCTTCAGGCCTCTGACCACCTGCTTAGATAAGAAAATGAGGAATCTCCACTTCCAGGACAATGGAGATTACTTCATCTGCCTGGAGCGCCCCTAGCTCCTGCCCCCAACGTTAAATCAACCAATCATGTATCTATCCCCTACTTTTTTGTTTGAATTCCTATATAAACCCCTTCCCCCAAAAGAAAGGGGCTCTCTCCCTCATTACTGCTGTGCCAGACTGTGGGGATGGAGCCCAGGCCTAGGCTTGCAAGAAACCTGTTGGTTTTACATTGTCTTGGCTTCTGTGGTGGTTCTCTGGGTGACTCCTGGGTGTCCTGGGGACTTGGCTCCTGGTCAGGGGTCTTGGCACAACACTTACTCTTTTACTTAAATAAGTCATCCAGACTAAAAATCAACAAAGAAACTTCACAACTAAACGATATCATGGACCAACTGGAACTAACAGACATGTCCAGAATATTCTACCAGCAGACAGGTAACACACATTTTTCTCAGTAGTCATGGAACCTTTTCCAAAATGAATCATGTAACAGGCCACAAAACAAATACAAAAAAAAGTGAGGTAATCCCTTGTACACTGTCAGATCATAGGGGAATGAGAGTAGAAATTAACAAAGAGAGAATACAAAAACTATACAAATTGGTGGAGAACAATTTATGAAATTGAGCAAACACACTTTTAATAGTGTATTAAAAAAGTCAAGGAGGGGCTGGAGAGATGGCTTAGCGGTTAAGCGCTTGCCTGTGAAGCCTAAGGACCCTGGTTCGAGGCTTGGTTCCCCAGGTCCCACGTTAGCCAGATGCACAAGGGGGCACACGCGTTTGGAGTTCGTTTGCAGTGGCTAGAAGCCCTGGCTCGCCCATTCTCTCTCTCTCCCTCTATCTGTCTTTCTCTCTGTCTGTCTCTCTCAAATAAATAAATAAAAAATGAACAAAAAATATTAAAAAAAAAAAAGTCAAGGAGGAGCCGGGTGTGGTGGCGCATGCCTTTAATGCCAGCACTCAGGAGGCAGAGGTAGGAGGATTGCCATGAGTTCAAGGCCACCCTGAGATGACAGAGTTAATTCCAGGTCAGCTTGGACCAGAGTGAGACCCTACTTCAGAAATAAAAATAAAATAAAATAAAATTAAAAAATCAAGGAGGAAATTAAAAAATTCCTAGAAACAAGTAAAAATGATAATATAACTATCATGTTCTAGAAATATAGCCAAGTCAGTCCCAAGAGAAAATTTATAGCTAGTATAATCCATACCAAAAAATTAAGAGAGGGTTGGAGAAATGGTTTACTGGTTAAGATGCTTGCCTGCAAAGCTAAAGGACCCAGATTCAATTCCCCAGGGCCCACATAAACCAGATGCACAAGGTGCCGCATGTATCTGGAGTTCATTTGCAGTGGCTGGATGCCCTGGCATGCCCATTCATTCTCTCTCTCTCCCCCCACTCTGCCTCTTTCTCAAATAATAAAAACAAAATATTTTTAAAAATATAACTTATATTTTTAACATAACTTAATAGTGCATCTCAAGACACTAGAAAAACAACTAGTAAACCCTAATATCGGTAGATCACAAGAAATAATAAAAATTAGGGAGGAAATGAAATAGGCACTAAGAGAACAATACTCAAAATTAATCAATGAGATAGTACTTCAAGAAAACCCATCAATAGCAAAATGAAGGATATAAAATCCTAAAATTGGGCTGGGGAAAAGTCTAAGTGGTTAAGAGCTCTTGCTGCTTAAGCATAAAGGCATCTTGGAAGAGACCACCAAGGTCACCTCCCCAGATCCCATGTAAAAAGCTAAGTGTGGTTATGCATATTTGTAACTTCAGTCTCTGTGGGGCAGTGCTCATTCATGCTAGCAGCTCCTGGTGGAGGGAGAGACCCTATCTCAAAGAAGTATGTAGGTAAGTGTAAGAGAAGTACACCCCATGTTCTCCTACATGCACGCATGCACGCACACCTAAGGGGTGCATGCGTCAAAAATAATGTAAACAATGTAAACTGTTGTGCAAGCCTCTCCTTAGAGAAGAGAGTTCAGCTAGGGAATAGTGCTGACAAAGACCACCTAGGAAGTTGTTTGTTCAAGATTATAATATGGCTCTCAGTTACCTCAGGCATTGAGAGGCTGTTGTACATGGTCCAAGAAAACATGGCTACAACTCAAGATGAAAGGTGATCATGGTATTGACCACATGGGTGCAGGTTTTATATGCATGCAAAACACCAAAATTGTGGCATAGGGGCCCTTGCACCCATATTTTAAAATGAAAATTATAAAACATGAATTTATAAATCTGCAGGAAAACAGAGGGATCTGGAAAGAATCACACAAAGTGAAGTGTCACAAACTCAGAAACATAAAAACTACATGCTCTATCTGATATACATGGCTTCCTTCCAAGGTGGCAACCCTATTCTTTGTGTGTCATGCATCTCTGAAACCAGGAGAAAAACACAAGAAGGGGGAGGCATTGAGATGACGCTTAATGTATGCATGTATGTGAATGTGCATGAGAGCCCTGAATCCATGAGTATGCAGGTAAAGGGGAGGCACTGTGATGTCTTCCAGTGTGGGGGGGTGTGTGTGTTTAAGTGTCAGTGTCTGAGCCTGTGAATGATTTTTGCCCAGGGTCTCTGCTCCCTGAGCAGAGCCTGAAAAAGACCTGAAATCCTGGCGGACCTAGGAGTGAGCCTATGAATGGCACAGAGGGTGAGTCCTATGCTCGAGTCTCTTGGGAAGGGGACTGGGAGACTGGCTTTGGCACAGTTTGTGTCAATGCTACTGTGTTCCTGGGCCCTTGGCCCTTGCTATTTCCCCAGTGCTGGAAGTTGATCTAAAAAGTTGGGTGGTGGGGTGGGTCCCAAGTATTACAGGTTTCCTTGCAGACCCAAGGGGAACTTCATAAACAAATTGTGAGAGATTGTGCTGTTGCTGTTTCAGTACCTGTAGCCCAAGATGAGGAGAAAGAAAATTCAACTTCTGGCTGCTTAACTTTTCTTTGAGAGTAGATAATGGGAAGATAAATTCTTTTCCTTTTGCTTACTAATTGCCTGTTGGGAGAGGATTAAAGCTGTTCCCCAGGTGGCCTGATAACTCCAAGGTCAAATCTGGCTATCTATGAACTTGTAAATTTTATGTTCCAAAAGAATTTTTCCATGAAGGTTAGTGGATCATAAATCCTTTAGCTTCTTTGAAGTCTTATTATGATAAGGCTGTAAGGAGGATTCTAAGACACTGTTCCTCCACAGAGACTGGCTGACTTAGCTATTGTGAACTGTCATAAATTTGCCCAATGGTTAGAGGTGCTTACTTACAACATTACTTTATGTCTGTTGGATTGTCTCTAGTATATGTAAAATTCAAGTTGGTTTAGCTCAACAATAACCAGGTTCTGCTTTATTCTTAAGCTGTATATAATCAAAGTATCAGTCAAGGTTTTAGTTAAATAGTCGTTTCATTACTGGTCTCTTTTTAAGCTCATTGCTTATAGACATAGTGATGCTTAAGACATGTTCCCTGCTCTAGGACACAGCCTCATATCCAAGTGATCTTCATATATGGAAAAAAAAAATTAAACTCTGCTTCCCAGCTTCCAGTTGTACTAAAGTTATTTTCAAACACAGATGCCAAGTTTTTATACTGACTTGTCTTTTCCTGTTATACAAGTTCCAGATTAAATCAATTGATTTAAAGTTGTTGGTAAACATTGTTTCCAGGGCTACTAACATGTTCTGCCTGTACTTATAACTAACAAATACTTAAAAGATAAAATATGTATGTTTCCTATGTTCCAGATATGGTTTATTGTCACCTGACAACTAAAATATTAAATCAGAAAGATTTAAACTTTTGCATTATTCTCTAACCAGATATGCCTTATTAAACAGATATGTTCCACACTTTTTAAAAGCAGATCTGTTTTGTTAATCAGGTGTGTAAAGTGATTAATAACGACATGTATTAGCCAAAATCAATTGGAAACATCAGAGTTAAGAGGATAACCAATATTTTGGTTCCTACTTGAAGGCCAGAAGGCCACAGGAGATGATGGGACACTTCCAACTTCTAGTCTAGTAAGTTACCTGTTTTCTTTGTCAGAGAGGACTGGAAACCTAGAAATCAGGAAATGGACTCCAAGTCACTGTACCTGCAGAGAGCCACTACAGATGCTTCTAAGGAAAGCCACATGGTCAGCATGGCCTTGACTCATCCTAGCAGATGACACAATAGTGAGAGTCCCATAGCTCTTCTTCACAGGTCCCTGAGATTCTCTCCTACAGAGCCATAACTGACCTCTACAATGCAATGTATTGTTAATTATGGCTGTCTGTATGGTCTTAATTACCCAGAAAGATAATGTAACCACCAAATGTTACAATATAAATGAAAATGTTGGCTTACATAGCTCAGCACTTATGGTAACTTACATTTTCTTTTGCCTATGTCTGTTTCTAGTTAATTAGCCACTGTTTGCCTTCAAAAAGAATTTTTTTTTTTTTGAAGGGGAAAAGGAAGGAAATAAAATGTCTAAGGATAACACCCAGGAAAGGTGCAATGAGTAAGAATATAAATTCGTTTTTTAAAAAACTTTATTTTATTTATTTATTTTTTTTGGGGGGGGGGAATGGGCACACCAGGTCCTTCAACAACTGAAAATGAACTCCAGATGCATACAGCCCCTTGTACATCTGGCTTATGTGGGTCCTGGAGAGTCAAACTAGGATCCTTCAGCTCTGCAGGCAAACACCTCAACTGCTAAGCTATCTCTCCAGCCTCAAGAATACAAATTCTTTAAATGGAGAAAATGCAAGAAAGAAAAATCCAGGTGTAACCTATTCTCTATGCTGATTGCTCAGGATGGGATGTTTGACCAGGCTGCAATCAGCCTAACTGGAGGTGTAAACCAGACAATCCAAAGATTGTCATTACTGATTTACCTAGTGGTTATCAATTTGTATTGGTCCAGTCTCTCCTCATTATGCTTTATTACAATGGAAACGCTTACTTTGCCATCATATGTAGCTTGTTTTGGTTTTATAGGATTCATAGCTATCAAACAGTCTTAAATCTCAGATGAGGCATAAAGCTTTAGAACTATCTTTTTTTTTAAATATATATATATTTTTTATAGGAAAAAATGCATGAAACTTTAATGGAAAACAAGATATTATAAAATATGATTTTAGGTAAATATATAAATATTTTCACTTGTTTGCTACATAAAGACCATAAAACTCAAAATGCTAGATAATTGTTAGCCTTTGTGACTACATTTTCTAATGAGTAAACTGTTGGTGAACTCAAAACTGCCTAGGAAGCTATGTCTTACCTTGCTTGTTATTATTTGTAAACATATGGTTAATACATATTTAAGCATCTAAACAATACTGTTTATGTTCAACATTGCCATATTAAATTAAAGAATCACAACACTGTATCAATTTTAAAGAAGTTTTATCTGAAACCATCCTTAAGCTTTAAAACTCAAAAGTAAAATTTCCTAAGAGAAACACTAAGCTATTTTTGTTAGCTTTGTGTACAAATTTTGTCCTATAGGTAGTATTATTTTTTTCCTTGGCATGAAACTGCTGAAATAAAAATCAAAATAAGGTTAAAAATCAAGGTAAAACTCATAGGTTGTGCTATTCATATTGCTATTAACATATGTTTCAGTAAGTAACACTAGGCCAAAAGTCAAATAATTATTTCATATTGAAGGACAACCTCAATATTCACTTTTACATGGCATCTTATAAGGTTAAGGTTAGCCTACAGACAGAGTAAGTAAATAAAAATCCATGCTTCCCCTCTTAGAAATACTTATTTTCTCTTATCTGGTTTTACTTTTGTACTAAAAGAGGATATGGAATTATATTGAAAGTAAAGTTCAAGGTATTCATATTGCATAAACATTCTTGAGTACAATGATGGCTTGTAACTTTACCACCATAGCACAAATTGTCATTAAATTTTCACAGAAAAATAATGCTTTAAATAATAATTTTAAGATACATCAATCTCCACCAAATTTTAAAGAACATGTAGTGGTCAATAGTATTTTACAGTCTTTTTAATAAAGCTCTGGCAATCACATTCAGTGTTCATTGTCTGAGCAAATCAGTTTTAGTTTCTTCATAGTTCTCCATCTGTCTTTTAACATGACACTTGTCCGGTTGTTGAACTTATAACGTGATAGTATTTTAGCCCAGCTTCCTTCTCCATACTTCCTCACACCAGATATCAAATTCTTGTCCTCTTCCCAAAGCCATGCCTGTTTTTTCCTAAGTTTCTGTTTTCCAGCAGTTACTGGGCTATTTGAAATATATCTCTTATTTTGATTGGCTATTCCTCCTCTCTTCTGTTTTTCATTTTGAAGCGTTCCCCCTCTTTTCTCTGTCTCATTAAACTCTTGTTGCCTGCTTCCATGCTTCAACTTAAGTAAGAGATTCTTGTGAGACCTTTTTTCTTTATCCAAATTAACTTCAGTTTCTGGGTCATTATTTCCACTATTGGGCTTAACTTTAGCATGTATTGTTCTTGTTTTTCCATTTTCCACTACTTTTGTTGCTGCCTTCATTAGAAAAGTTGATGATTTTTCATCTAGAATATAATTCACATAAGTCTTAATTTTCTCCATCATGCAATCATAGCTGAAGTGTTGAAAAAAGGGGTGGAATGTATCTTTCTGAGAGATTATTGTCAGCAACTTCCGTTCTAAAGTCATGTGAGAATTTGGGTCACCAAATATTCTTTCAAATACTTCTTCTGCTTCCTTAAAACTGCCACTTTCCATGCAAACAGCTATAGCCTGAATTTTAACTAAATTCTGTATTTCTTTATGAAGTTTGTCATTTTCCTTTTCAATTGAGGCCCAAATTGTCAGGGCTGATTCCAAGGGGGTAATACGCTCATCAGTTTCAAACTGTGCATCAAGGGATTTTCCTGCTGCAATTCTTGTCAAGAACTGACATATGTATATAGTTCTCATCTGAGAAGCTGTAAGACTGGATAGTCCATGAATAATAGCCTCGGCGCTGTCGCGGGTCCGCTCGAAGTCCTCAGAGCGGCCGTCGCGGAAGGCCCGGCAGAGAGAGAGGCAGAGGAAGTCCAGCATCCAGCCCGCGGCCACGGCCTCGGCTTCCGCCACCAGGTCCATGTCCTCCTCCTCGTCGTCTTCTCCTGCAGGGTCCCCCGGCTGCATGTGGTTTCTCATCGTGTCCTCCCTGACTTTCTCCAGTGAATCCGCATCCTTCCCGTCCGCACAACCCCGCGGACCACCCTTAAATATATTTTTTTAAATTTTTATTTATTTATTTATTTGAGAGCGACAGACACAGAGAGAAAGACAGATAGAGGGGGAGAGAGAAAATGGGCGCGCCAGGGCTTCCAGCCTCTGCAAACGAACTCCAGACGCATGCGCCCCCTTGTGCATCTGGCTAACGTGGGACCTGGGGAACCGAGCCTCAAACCGGGGTCCTTAGGCTTCACAGGCAAGCGCTTAACCGCTAAGCCATCTCTCCAGCTCTAGAACTATCTTAAAGTCAGTAAAATGTTATGGGGATTTTAAAGCTAATCTAAATACAGTTTACATTATGAGAAAGTCATGAGTTGATGGAAAAAATTGTAATGGTTTAAATGTGTGGGCTCATAAAGTCAGACCTAAATCTTGTCTCCAATGGACAGAGCCCCAACAAGGAACAAATCTGGAGCCCAAACTTAAGATTTAAGATACTAGTGATGCTAGTTGTTTGATGGTATTCCCTTGGAATTTGTAACACACTGAGACCCACTTACTCCTAAACTGGACACGCCCCACCAGCTTAGAGATAAAATCTAAATAAAAAGATTAGAAGGAGCCATTTCAGCCAGTTTGGACTAAGCCCCTATACTTAATACATCACTCTAACTGCTATTAAAGTTACAGGTGCCACTTTGTGGATTCATCACACCTGGGTAAAAAGGTCCACGCAGCTGAAGGGAACACATCTTTGGCGGGGGGGGGGGGGGGGGGGGGGGGGCACAGCAATGTCCTTTGAAACACCCTGCAATGGCACCAGGAGTGCTCTAAAGATCTGCAACCCTTCTCTGACCACACTTGGAAGCTGGTCAGTCTATGCACAGCTGAAGCTTGAGGACCCACAGGCCCACACCAATCACACAACTGGGAGCCCACCGCCCATGCACACCAGAAGCTTGAGGAAGTTTACGGGGGACATCTCTGGATTGTCATCACGATGCTACTCCATCCCATTAGGTCTGGCACTGGTACTGCTACTGGTATTTTCAGTGGGGATGGGGAAATGGCTCCACGGGGTTAAAAACTGTGGAAAAGCATAGCTACAGCCCTACTGTACACAGTGACAGAAAACAAGACTGGAGGAGCTATCTATTTCTGTAACAGTCTGTGACATACCAAGCCATATAGTACTGGGAAGCACCCATGAATAGGAACTAAAAATGAAAAAATAGGAGTCTCTACACACCTTTTAATATCCCTTGTCTGCTAAATTCATGGATACTACACCAAATAGCCAAGTCAATAATAGACCTTCAAAAGCAGTTAATTCCCTGGCTGAGAGGCCTGAATCTGTTTACAGATGATAAAGGAGGACTATGCTTATTTAAGTAAGGAATGCTGCTTTATACAAACAAACCTGGAGTTACTATGAATAGACTCCAGAGATTTAAAGAAAATGTGGCAAAAGGAGAGAAAATCAATAAACTCCTGTACTGGGACAGCTACTGGTCATGGGCTAACTGGTCTATGCCCATGGATCAGAACACTAACAAAGATCTTCTTAGGATTATTATCTGGGCCTTGCATCTTGGACCTCCTTAGTACACTTATCACCATTAGATGCTCTCAGCCTAAGGGCTTATTATAGTCCAATAAAACAAAAAGACTAAGATTTATAAAGGTTGAAGTCTTTTATATAAAATTAACAAGACTTCAAAAGGGGGGAGACTATTGAAGGAATACCATATATTTAATGTTCCTAGCTTATATTAGTTTAGGTGCAATATAATCAATCTGTAAGATATGTAAATGTACCTAGGACTTCCAGTGAGGGGATATTACACTTCCCTCCTCTAAAACTGCAGCAGGGAGATTCTTGATGGTAGCTAACAAGAATTCTGCAACTCTGAGCCTGACCCCTTGGGACAATATATAACTACCTTATCTCAATAGACACCTGCCTGTACTTAATCCTATTTGACAGAAACATGCACTCATGGATGTAAATCTCTCCCCTCTATAAGCGTGGGAGAATTCAGACAAAAGATTGCAAAAGGTAAATAAGTACAGCACAATCTGAGTTCAGGGCCTCTGTTTGTTTTTGGCACTAGCCAGCAAAGGTCTATGCATGAGTAAAGTCTCTCACCCTCTCTCTGAAGTGGATTTCGCCTGATTATTCTCATTGACTCATTAATTCCTATAGCAAATACTCTCCTTTTTAATTTATGTTCAGATGCTCTTCTGTTCATTTCTGATCTGGGACTCACCACATGAACTTCATCACATTAGGAATCAAGTAAGAGAGAGACTCGACTCTTGGGCAGGTCTGTTAAGAGTGTTTCTAGGAAGGATTAACTGAGGAAGTCAGTCCTTCCTCCAGAGTCATCAGCCCTTCTGGTGGTGGACTATGTATAAAGATGCTATGAGAGAACAAATGTGTGGTACACAGCTTCAGGTTGTTTTGATGAACTTCCAAACCAGGTACAGTTATAGAGGAAGGCATATTTATTAGAGCTTACAGATCCAGGGGACATTCCACAATGACAGAAGAAGCTGGCCTGCTTACACAGGTCCAACGAGAGAGAGAATATGAATGAATCACAAGGAAAAAAAACCAAAACAAATAAACAAACAAAAAAAAAAAAAAACCAGCCATACCACAAATAAACACATTTCAGGAACTCCAGGCACTTTGCCTATCTTTAGAGTGGCATTCAAATCTACTACCATACCTTAGGGCTGGGCCCTAAGATCACAGTGACACCTCCTGCAGGTGGCTGCAGATCCAAGCTAAAAATTAATAAGATACTAACTATATTGGGGGCCATCTATTCAAACTACCACCAAATGTTTTTATTTTTATTTATTTATTTATTTATTTACCTGGCTGTCCTTGCTACTTGCTGGTATGTGCATATTCTTTGTTTCAGCTATACTTCATGGACACTGGTACACAGTTTCATCAGCCTTTCAGGATGAACTGAAGCCCAATGGCTCTCATGGAATCTTCCAAGCTTTAGTGCCAAATTGGAACTGCTGAGCACCCATTTTCATGGGATGAGTAACTATCAGGTATCCAAGTCTCCCTCCAGCTGCAGACAGCATTTGTTGAACTGCTCATGCCAAGTTTCTACTCTGTAAAGTAATCCAATAAACCCCCTTTATAATATATATTCCATCTTACTGGTTCTATTCCTCTAGAGAACCCTGACTAATATAGACAGCTAATTCTTTAAATGATGACAACACCACTGCTGAGCGAAGACAGTGCTCTGTTCAGTGCTGAGCACAGGAGGATCAAAAAATCTTTATGGGAGAATGTAGAGATCAAGCTAATTGGAAAAGGTATTATCACTGCACAGGCTAAGCCTGGAGATAAGGAAAACTACAAACCTTAGGTGGAGCTTCTTGAAGAAAGGAAACTCAAAGCTTCTCCAAAGATTTCCTGATAAACACAAACAACTCATGATATGATCTGATGAGAACTCCTGAGCTTTCTTATGCTCTGACTCTCCACTGCTTTGGCTAACTGAATGTAAATAAAAGCTGCTAGTACAGTGGTTGGGGGGGGGGGATGCTTAAACACATCTCCCTGACCCTCCATTAAATCATATTTTGCCTATCGTGTGTTCATTTCACTTTTATCCAGATAGTTCTGGACAGTGTGTACACATGGCATCTGAAGACGGACTATAAATTCAGGAGGTGCTAAAACCCAAGGGAACTTGATAAAAATGAAAAAGGGGAGCTCCACAGTGGAAGTGGGAACAACGGGAATTCCATATGTCCTTGGGAATGTGATTCAGTCAGAGGACCAATTTTCTATAGAACATTAAGAATATATTAAAGTTTTTCAACATTAAAAAAAAATTCTCAGGCTGGAGAGATGGCTTAGTGGTTAAGTGCTTGCCTGTGAAGCCTAAGGACCCTGGTTCAAGGCTCGATTCCCCAGGATCCATGTTAGCCAGATGCACAGGGGGTGCACGTGTCTGTAGTTTGTTTGCAGTGGCTGGAGGCCCTGGCATGCCCATTCTCTGTCTGCCGCTCTCAAATACATGAATAAAAATAAACAAAAAAATAAAAAAAATTCTCGGGCTGCAGAGAGTTGGCTTAGAGGTTAAGGCACTTGCCTGCGAAGCATAAAGACCCAGGTTTGATTCACCAGGTCCCACATAAGCCAGATGCACATGGTGGCACATGCATCTGAAGTTTGAATGCAATGGCTGAAGGAGCTGGTGCTCCCATTCTTTCTCTCTAATAAATAGATAAATGAATAAAAAAATAAATCTTAAAAAAACCTCAGTAGCTCAAATTTAAGAGGAATAATGCTTGAAGCTCACAAACAGTAGGTGACAGTAAGTAGCCCTTCATTTCCTGACAATGGCAGTGGGGCTGGCATTGTGGATTCAGGTAGAGACAGAGAATGAAATGGGCCATGAGAAGGGAGACTTCCAAGTATCACCTCTCTCTGTCAGTTCTGCTTTTCCACCCAGGGCCTTTGGGAGTAGGGAGGAGGACAACCTTCTCTTCTTCCCTTTAAACAGTTACTATTAGCCAGGACCACCAACTGTGCCTGGGCCCAAGGAGGTGACCAAGCACTCTTACACTGTACCAGAGTGAATAGCAATTTCCTATTTCTTTCAAACATGCCTTGGATCATTTTGTTTACCTCTTTCTACAGTGCATACATGGCTCTTCTGGTGGGATACAGGCTAATTCCCACTGTCCTCACTGTCCTACCCTAAAGAGAGCATCTTGGAAGCAGGGAAATCTAGTCTAAAAGCAGAAATTCTTTTTTTTTTTCTTATTTTGATTTTTTGAGGTAGGGTCTCACTCTAGCTCAGACTGACCTGGATTCACCATGTAGTCTCAGGGTGGCCTCGAACTCACCGTGATCCTTCTGCCTCTGCCTCCCAAATTCTCAGATTAAAGGTGTGTACCACCATGCCCAGCTAAAGCAGAACATTCTTTTTTTTTTTTTTTAATTTTTATTTATTTATTTGAGAGCGACAGACACAGAGAGAACGACAGAGGGAGAGAGAGAGAATGGGCGCGCCAGGGCTTCCAGCCACTGCAAACGAACTCCAGACGTGTGCGCCCCCTTGTGCATCTGGCTAACGTGGGACCTGGGGAACCGAGCCTCGAACCGGGGTCCTTAGGCTTCACAGGCAAGCACTTAACTGCTAAGCCATCTCTCCAGCCCAGCAGAACATTCTTAACTCACTGGCTTTCTCTGCTTGTTATGAACCTGATTAAGACTTTAAATCTGGATTCTTACTAGGAACTTGAGTGAGTTTCTCTAGTTTTTAAGGGCAGAAAGAATATATAGAGTAAATAAAAGAATATAAAGCTTTGACATAAATTGTTTAAAAACATATTTCCATCTGTAAGGACTTCACCTTCTCTGCTGGTTAGCTCTTAAAAACCTATGGATAATTATTTGCTGTATATCTGTATAAGTAGATCTTTTAGGTTATTGAATCCTACATATCAAAAGATATAAAGCTATCTTTCAAAAGATAAAATTTTCCTAAGATGTACCTAAGATTTATGTATTTGTCATGTGTTTCCATGTTTTTTGTGGTTTTGTATGTTGTCTTGTGCAAAAAAAGTAGAGTATAACAATGTAAAATCCAAAATATATAAAACTAGTGGCCATTTCAGTTTTTTTTATTATTCTTAATTTTGCTTTTAAAATATTTTTGATAAAATACCAAAAAATTTTGGTAAAATACCAATTTAAAGTTTGAATGTATGTCAATGTATTTTTTAAAAGTTTTTTTTGTTTATTTTTATTTACTTATTTGACAGTGACAGACAGAGGAAGAGAGAGAGAGAGAGAGAGAGAGAGAGAGAGAGAGAGAGAGAGAGAGAGAGAGAGAGAGAGGGAGAGAGAATGGATGCGCCAGGGCTTCCAGCCACTGCAAATGAACTCCAGACACGTGTGCCCCCTTGTGCATCTGGCTAACATGGGTCTTGGAGAATCGAGCCTTGAACGGGGGTCCTTAGGCTTAACAGGCAAGCCCTTAACCGCTAAGCCATCTCTCCAGGCCAATGTCAATGTATGTTGGTGATACAGTAAAAAGCCTCATAAATTTATATTCATAAACTTAACTCTTTAAAACCTGAGGGTCATTTAATTAGATTGATCACAATGTGTTTCTTTTTTCAGGATGAAGTACAAGTACCAAATGAAAAATTTTATTTTATGTGCTTCTTGGGGATTTTTATGTTAAATTCTGCAGGAGATTATAAAAGATGCCACTCCAACAATAAATGACATTAAAGAATCTAGTTAATCCTATTGAAAAGTAAACTACGCCTTTAATCCCAGCCCTGGGGAGGCAGACATAGGAGAATCACCATGAGTTTGAGGCCACCCTGAGACTACATAGAGAAATCTAGGTCAGCCTGAGCCAGAATGAGACCCTACCTCAAAACAACAACAACAACAACAACAAAAAGATGGCTTTGTTGTTAAATCTTAAACTAATGTCTTACATTATTTAGATTAATTTTAACTTACAA
The DNA here is from genome assembly GCF_020740685.1 of Jaculus jaculus. Lineage (NCBI taxonomy): Eukaryota > Metazoa > Chordata > Mammalia > Rodentia > Dipodidae > Jaculus > Jaculus jaculus. The sequence goes on from NC_059118.1 coordinate 27,382,338, forward strand.
TATAACAAGATATAAACATTACTGCCTGTTTATCTATGCTCTCCTCCTTCAAAATATTTTTGGTCAAGATCTAAATTTTCTGCTTTATTTCTATTAAATCATACAGATAAAGTTGTTTAGCCCAAATTCCTTTTAAAACCTTATGTAATTAAAATTTTAAGCAAGGGTACTGTCTCAATTCTAATTTTAAAAATAAGTCCTTATTGCTTAGACTGGTTCCTTGAACATGATGGTTCCTGCATCAGTATTTTATTCTCTCCCTCATAGACAAAGGCCTTCAACAGGGAGGGGGGGTTATGACATTTTATTTTTTTCTTTAGACATTAAGCTATCTTTACATAAAAAAATTCTTGGGCCAGGTAGCTACTAGAACTTACACAAAGCAATACAGTGATACAAGGTCTATAGAAATGGTAACAGAGCTATTAACAACTATAATGCATGGAGGAAGTGAGGATCTGATCACAAGATCCTCACCTGAGTTACAATTGGTCCTTCCCATTTGCCCTCCCTCAATGTCAAGCTTTCCCCAATGACAAAAATAAGTCATTTCTAACTTCTTAAACCTGATGCCCTGTCTTTAAGATTACTTAGTGCTGAGCTGGACAGATGGCTTAGTGGTTAAGGTGCTTGCCTGTGAAGCCCAAGGACTCAGGTTTGATTCCCCAGTACCCATGCAAAACCAGATGCATAAATTGTCAAATGCATCTGGAGTTCATCTGCTATGGCTAGAGGCCCAGGCACACCCATTGTCTCTCTTTTTCTTAAATAAAACATTTAAAAAAAATTTTTTTTGTTCATTTTTTATTTATTTATTTGAGAGTGACAGACAGAGAGAAAGACAGATAGAAGGAGAGAGAGAGAATGGGAGAGCCAGGACTTCCAGCCACTGCAAACGAACTCCAGACGCGTGTGCCCCCTTGTGCATCTGGCTAACGTGGAACCTGGGGAACTGAGCCTCGAACCGGGGTTCTTAGGCTTCACAGGCAAGCGCTTAACCGCTAAGCCATCTCTCCAGCCCAAATAAAACATTTTTTAAAAAGATTACTTAGTCCTTTAAAATAATATTTAAGATAATTATTTGATTTTTTAAAACTGACTAATGACAAATTTTAAAACTCCAGAATTTATTTGGCCTTTACAATGGTCTTTGTGGCTAAGGGTGTATGTACATTGCCTATACTACTGATAAAGTAAACACTTACTCATAAGTGAGTACTAGTATAAATTAAATATCAATTATGTGCATTATCACCAGCCAATTGTTATGCTGTTCTGTGTTTATGTTTCATGTAGTTTGTCTTTATGTGTAATTAAACTTGTCTATTAAATATTCAAAAGTACATGGGTGAACATTAAAATAATACTAAATTACTAAAATCAGGCTTATAATATATTTGAAATAATTCATCTCAGCTTTTGACTTAATACTTGTTCATCCTAATTATAAATATCTCAAAGTTACCTTCTAAATATGTATTATGACTTAAATCTTTAACCAATTAAATTTAGATTTATTTTATGTACATTTATAATTGTTATACTTTCTGAAAATATCTCTTCCTGAATTTTCATTTCAATTTCTAAATCATAACAAAAATACTGCTAATAAGATAATAATAAAAGAGTCCACTCAATATAAAGAAATAAAATTATAAATATGAATATATTTTCAGTTTAAAAAGTCATGTTTTACATCAAAAACAAAACATGGTATATAAAAACCATGTTATTTAAACAAAAAGAAGTAGAAATAAGGGCTAAAGCTAGAGTCACCCATGAACAAACTACATGCTAGTACTATTACTTTTTAATTTTTGTAATGTTCAAAAAGATGGTCTCATGGTTGCTCAAATTCAGTGCAACCCAAGTCAGCTTTCCATTCCTGCTGCAGACCAGGAAGGCCTTACTGTGATCTGAAGGAGCCTGGAGAAATTCTCCATCAAACTGAGTTGGTTCTGACTATGACAGCTCAACAGAAAATCCCAGTATTATGTTTCTGGACATGATAGCAGCCATCGCATATCTTTAACAGAATTCTATCTATACATGAAGCAAAATTAATAAACATCTTTAAGGTCCCTACATAATTATATTACTATAAATATTAATTGATTACAAGACCCAATTAGTGAAACAGTACTTGTCTTATAAACCAGTATTAAAAAGATATCTTGAGCGGAGCATGGTGGTGCAAGCCTTTAATTCCAGCAATCAGGAGGCAGGCGGAAGTAGGAAGGATCGCCATTAGTTCAAGGCTACTCTGAGACTACACAGTAAATTCCAGGTCATCCTGTGCTACAGTGAAACCTGACCTAAGGGGTGAGGGGGAGACGATATCTTCACACAAGGATTTTTGTCAACAGTTTGTCTTGGTTTAATCCATCTTCTTGGTTTTCAAATACTTGGCCTTCCACTTTGATGGCCATTGGATTAAATATCTGTACTTTCTTTGTTCTTTGTATAGTTGGAGGGATCAACTTAAATATTTACTGACCAGTAACAATTGGTCTGGTTCATCAGACCAATTTTAAAAGAAAAAGAAAAGGGGAGCTCTGGAGATTAAACTAATTGGATTAAAGATAATCTGAATAAGGTAAACCTGGGGACATGGAAAACTATGAGCTTTGGTTGGAACTTCTTGAAGACCAGGGAACCTCACAGCTTCTCCAAATATTTCCTGATAAATATATAAACAAGTAGCTTATGATCTGATCTGATCTAACACAAACTCAGGATCTAATCTGAGGAAAACTCATGATCTGTCTTATGTTCTGACTCTCCATTGCTTTGGCTACCCAAACCTAAATAAAAGCTGTGAATATGGTCAGCAGGGAGGTGCTCAAACACATCTCACTGACCCTCTGTTAAATGATACTTTGCCTGTTATTTGCTCATTTTGCATTTATCCAAAACCTGCTAGATTTGTGTACAGAAGAACTGCATTCAATGAGATAACAAATGTCAAGTATTTACACCATGCTCAGTTAATATATATGCCTAATTTGGTCCTTTTTAAAAAAAACCAGGTATCTTAAACAGGAGTCCAACAAGTAATAGGTCATTTGTTTTGTTAGGTTATCAATTTTGAAATATTTTTTGTTCATTATTTATTTATTTATTTGAGAGCGACAGACACAGAGGGAAAGACAGATAGAGGGAGAGAGAGAGAATGGGCGCGCCAGGGCTTCCAGCCTCTGCAAACGAACTCCAGATGCGTGCACCCCCTTGTGTATCTGGCTAATGTGGGACCTGGGGAACCGAGCCTTGAACCGGGGTCCTTAGGCTTCACAGGCAAGCGCTTAACCGCTAAGCCATCTCTCCAGCCCAGGTTATCAATTTTGGAATCAACTAAAGTCTCTAGTTCCCATTTTGAGCTGTACTTGAATCTGGAGTCCTGAATTTTCAGGTTAAAATATTGTTTAGAGAATGGGAACTGTTTATTTTATGTCAGAACCAGGAAAAAGTCATCCTAACAGATTTTTCATGAACAAGAACTATATAACCTTTACCCCCGCCCCCAGAGAAGAGATAAGATACAACAGTGCTAAAAACCCCTGTCCAGAACGCCAAACATATGCCATAAGGGTAACTGAAGGCAATGAATATGCAGTCATGAAAAGGGAATTAGCAAACCATTTCACCTCTGCATACATGAACTATGGCCAAGACAACAGCCTTGCTATATACTTGTTACTCATCTTCAGTTCTCCTTCTAAAGTGTTCAACAATGCCAGCCAGAGCAGGAATTACCTAGCCTTCTATGTATCTATCAAAGTAGGCTCAGAAATGCACAAAGGGACAGCAATTACAGGTGAAAATAGAAGTTGGCAGGAGGCTAAAAGGAGAATGTTATTATTACTCAGCAGAAAAATAATTATCTCAAATATCCAAATATAATAATCATTTAAGTTTATTGTTTTTATGATATAATATCATTGCTTAACTGGAATTACCCACACCTGCATGTAACTGAAATACACTAACATTGTGTATCACACTTTGCAAAAAGATCTCCAAACAGTAAATGCCATTTGGGTAACTGTTTCATGTATGAATCTGCCTTTTATTTCAAAGATTAGAATGATACTCTCATATACAACATGTGGCTCATGGCTTTAATCCTTTTGGAGACAGAACTAGGAGGACTACTGTTTGAGGAAAACCTGAGCCATAGACTGAGTTCCAGGTAAACCTCTGCTGGAATGAGACCCTGTCTGAGGGACAAACAAGAAACCTGGTAGAGTAACAAATAACATCTGGTAGGTGATACACTAGAGATACTGCAAGAATAAGACAACTTGTGAAAATGTGATTTTTTTTTCTTCATTTTTACTTTACCTAGCCAGCAAAGAGAATAAGTTGTACATCATATTAAAAGAGGAATATATTGTAGATGAGTAAGGGTGAATTGGCAAAGAAAACTTTATGAAAGGAAAAGTAGTGGTAAAGCTGCTAAAACTGAGGAGGATTCACTAAAGAATTACCTTTATCCAAGAACTGTTAGGTTTACCAATTATCTAGCAAAATACTAACTATAATGCTCTCAAGATATGAGGAAGGACGGTAGGGAAAAAGCAGAGAAAGATACAAATATTTTGGTTGCCTTTCAATAAACATTTCAAGCAATCCTAAGCATCCTGGGGTGCATGTAATCTGATTAATGCATGCAAAATGAAATATAATTGTGAAGCATTAGAAACATACATTTTAAGAACATGTGACTTCCATAGAACACCTTTAAAACATAAGCTGATTAAATCTTCATTGATGAGTCTGTCTCTAGATGGCAGCCTATACTTTGAAACTTTCTTTAAAAATAATGTTCCTTCCTTCGTAAGTACAAAGAAAGTGATAATATGAAATGCTGAGAAAGGAATAATCACATATTGGCAGGTGTATTTATCAGTTAATTGGTCTTTCATAACAATATAGAGGAGCATTCCACCTAAATCAGTAACAGATAAATTTACTAAATACTTGTCTATCAAAATTTCAAACTTCTTGATTCATGTTAGTGCAACTCATGGGTAAATGCAATGTTATCCCAGTAATATTGCCTTTCAAAGATATGCAAAGTACTTTCATCAAATTTCAAAACAAATGGGCTGATGAGATGGCTTAGTGGTTAAGTGCTTGCCTGGAAGCCTAAGGACCCCAGTTCAAGGCTCGATTCTCCAGGACCCACGTTAGCCAGGAACACAAGAGGGTGCATACATCCTGAGTTAATTTGCAGTGGCTGGAGTCCTGGCGCACCAATTCTCTCTCTCTGCCTCTTTCTCTCTCTGTCTGTCACTCTCAAATAAACAAACAACAACAAAAACATTAAAATAAACAATTATTAAAATAATGCTGTTTCCATAGAAATCAAAAGAAATAATCATCAGAAAATAAATTTACCTTAAAAAGGTCCTTTCTATTGTGTAAGCTATACTACTAATATGATTTAAGACAGGCCAGGTTTCTTATTCTCTGACATGTGGATTCCTAAGTATGAACCCTTTAAGATTGGACAAGGGTCTGGGAAAGGGCTCAGTGGTGGAGTGCTTGTGTAGTATGTGCGAGGACCTGCATACAATATCTATTTTGGCAGGAAAAAGGTTTAAAATAGACACACACACATACACGTGTGTCCCTAACAATATGCTAGGAATACAGTGCAAGAGATGTTCTATTCAAACTTATGTTCTGAATCATGAGTTTAATACCAAGTTTAGTAAAAAAGAAAACAGCACTTTAAAAAACTATACATGACTGCAGATATGGCTTAGCAGTTAAGGAACATGTCTGAAACCTAAGGACCCATGATCTACCATATAGGTCCCACATAAGCCAGATGTGTAAGTTGAGCCCTGTGGTTGCACATGTGCACAAAATGGCCCACGTGTCTAGAGTTCAACTGCAGTGGCTGAAGGCCCTGGTATGCCAATTTTCTCTCCTTCCCTCCCTCCCTCCCTCCAACACTCTTTCTCTCTCATAAAGGCATGTCATGCCCAGCAAAAAAAAAAAAAAAAAAAAGCTATATAAAAACTTATGTTAATAAAAATCCTATAATTAGGTGAACTTAACAAAATTTGGGGATTCAAAAATATAATTTTGGGGCTGGAGAGATGGCTTAGCGGTTAAGCACTTGCCTGTGAAGCCTAAGGACCCCGGTTCGAGGCTCGGTTCCCCAGGTCCCACGTTAGCCAGATGCACAAGGGGGCGCACGCATCTGGAGTTCGTTTGCAGAGGCTGGAAGCCCTGGCGCGCCCATTCTCTCTCTCTCCCTCTATCTGTCTTTCTCTCTGTGTCTGTCACTCTCAAATAAATAAAAAATTAAAAAATATATAATTTTGTATTGGGGAAAATATCTAATAATTTATTCATATAGAACTAACGGGAGAAATAAATGACAATACAGAATTAAAGAGAGGACTATTACTGTTCCAAATATGGTATTCAGAAAAGAAAAACTGGAAGATGAAGAGAAAGTTGAGCTTTTCATTTAGTAAATGACATCATGAATGAAATGGTATGAGGGAAAGAAGGTTGTGTTTCATTTCTAAGTATGGAAGAAAGTTACAGAAATATTTGCTGATAAGGTCCTAGGGATCTATTAATTATAGTGAATTTTTTTTTTGTTTGGTTTTTGCTTTTGTGGTGCTTGGGTATAGTATGCAAGTGTATGTGCCCTTGCGGGGCACCATCCACTCACCTGCGGAGTCCAGAGTGGAATGCTGAGTGAGCTGCTCCATCCTTATTTTGTGCAGGCATGTTTTATTTATTTATTATTTATTTGTTTACAAGCAGAGACAGAAGATGGGGGGGGGGAGAGAGGGAATGAATGGATGCTTCAGAGCCTCGAGCTGGTGCAAACTCCAGATGCATGTACAACTGTGCATCTGGCTTTGTGTGGGTACTAGGGAATCAAACCTGGGTTCTTAGCCTGTGCAGGCAAGTGCTCTACTAACAGCTGAGTCACCTCTCCAGCCCCAAAAGATTACTATGGCTTATTTTAATTTTTTACTTAGATATAAGAGAGAGAGAGAGAATGGCATGCCAGGGCCTCTATCCACTGCTAATGAATGCCAGATGCATGTGCCATCTTGTGCATATGGCTTACATGGGTACTAAGAACTGAACCTGGGTCCTTAAGCTTCATAGGCAAGTGCCTTACTCACTAAGCCATTTCTCTAGGCCTGCAGTCATATTTTAAGCCTAAATCTTGGCTTTCCCTACAACACAGAGGTAAGAGGTGGGTGTGGCACAACCAGCTGTTTTATGTGGAATTTGGAGATTTTGATCAATAGGCAGTCTCATGCTCCCTCAGGCCCTCATATTGCACAGGAAGCACACTTAATTTTTGAACAGTCTCTAATCCTATAGCAAATGTTTCCATTTGTCAAGTATTTTATTAGTTAACATTGCAGATTTAGCTCTAGTTACATAAGGTTTAAATATCTGAAATCAAGGAATTTGTTAGTTTCTTTTTGTGTGTTTGTTTATTTCGAGGTAGGGTCTCACTCTGACCCAGGCTGACCTGGAATTCACTATGTAGTCTCAGGGTAGCCTCGAACTCATGGTGATCCTCCTACCTCTGCCTCCGAAGTGCTGGGATTAAAGGCGTGTGCAACCACGCCAGGCTTGTTAGTTTCTTTATACATACTAAATAAGTGAGTTGTGTTCCTTCAGTATGTGCTTGAAAGCTGTATAAACAGAGGTCCCAAATGACACCAAGTATACTGTTAACCAAAAGTTATTCTCGCAATTTCCTGTGTATATGACTGTGAATTCCTAATCGTAACTTTTCTCTACAATATTTTTCAAACTTCTATGAATATAATTAAGGATTTTTAAAAAATACTAATTAGGAGCTGGAGAGAGAGCTCAGAGGTTGAAGGCATTTGCATGCAAAGCCTGATGGCCCAGTGTTCAATTCCCCAGTGCCCATGTAAAGCCAGATGCATAAAATACTGCATGCACCTGGATTTTATTTTCAGTGACAAGATGACCAAACCCACTCACATATTCATTCATTCAATTTCTCTCTCCCCTTAATGATACATAACAAAGGCCTGGCGAGGTGGTGCATGCCTTTAATCCTAGCCCTCAGGAGGCAAAGGTAGGAGGATCTCTGTGAGTTCAAGACCAGTCTGAGACTACTTAGTGAATTTCAGGTCAGCCTTGGCTACACTGAGACCCTACCTTAAACAAACAAAGAAAAATACATAATAAATTAAAAGTTAAAAAATACTAACTGCGCCTTTAATCCCAGCACTCGGGAGACAGAGGTAGGAGGATTGCCGAGAGTTTGAGGCCACCCTGAGACTACATAGTGAATTCCAGGTCAGCCTGAGCCAGAGTAAGACCCTACCTCGAAAAACCAAAACAAAAACTAACTGGATTGGCTTAGTATTTTAGTCTAAATACACTTCTATATTTGAATACTTTATTCTAATGAAACATCTACACAGATTTCACATACACTACACCTGGTTGTCTTTACAATTAAAAAGCTGATATTAGTATATTTTTATTGAGTAATAAGGCACTATATTTAACTTTAACAGCTAAAATCCATACTTTGTTCTTATTTTCTTTGTTTTTGACTACTGTCATTTTTCTGTTTCAAGAACAAACCCAGAATACCACAGATGGGGGTGTATGTGACATTTAATTAGCAGCTCTGTGCTGTGACATTTTCTTTTGACATAAAATAACTTAAAAGCTGGATATAGTGGTACATGCCTTTAATCCCAGCATTCAAAAAGTTGAGGTAAGAGGATCACTGTGAGTTCAAGGCTAGCCTCAGAGTACATAGTGAACTCCAGGTCAGCCTGGCTACAGCAAGATTCTATCTTGAAATACTACCCCTGCCAAGCAAACAAAAATTAACTTCAATAGAACTGAAAGAATATTTTTATTTATTTACTTGTAGTGGTGGAGGGATGTAGACATGTCAGGCCTCTTGCGACTAAAAACTCACTCCAGACACCATGTGTTACTTTGAACATTTGGTTTTATGTATATGAAATAAGGAACTGAACATGGGCCTGCATGTTTTGCAAGCAAATTTCTTTAATCTTTGGGCCATCTCTCTGGCCTTCAACAAAATTTTCAGGGCACAATACAATAATATTAACTACAGGTTTAATGTCATATAGATTTGTAGCCATTCCTTTGTTTTGCAATTCTGATACTTTCTATGTGTTCATTAGCAACTGCCACCTTTCCCTAACCCTTGTGCTTGGCAATCAGCAGCCTTCCCAATGTATCTAACAGCTGTCTACTATCTGTAGTATTTGTCCATCTATGACTTAGCTCACTTAGCAAAACTTGTTCCAGTCATCCACATACAGGATGTACTACTTACTTTTAAATTTATTTTAAAGAGAGCAAGAGAGGGGGGGGGGGGAGGGGGGGAGGGAGGGGGAGGGGAAGGGGGGAGGAGGGGAGGGGGAGGGAGGGAGAACACTAGTGTGCTAGGGTCTCAGCTATTGCAATTGAATTCCAGATACCTGTGGCACCTAGTGGGCATGTGCGAACTTCCACTTGCCTCACCTTTGTGTGTTGGGCAAAGGTGGGATCTGGAGAGTCAAACATGGGTCCTTAGGCTTTGCAGGCAAGCGGCTTAACCACTAAGCCATCTCTCCAGTCCTAACTTTTATTTTTTAGGCAAGCCCAAGAGACTGGCCTTTTTTAAAAAGAGTTGTTTTAAACATACTTCTTTTTATTAATGCTCAAAAACATTCAATATTAAGCATGTATGATATTTTCTTCATCTATTCATTCTTGCAGAGAGAATTTCTTTCCATCTTGGCTATAAAATAATGATGTAATGAATATAGGAATGTAGATATCTCTTCTAAGACACTTATTCCATTTCCTTTAAACAATACCACAAAGCACAATTCCTGCATTATATGATACCTATACTTTTAATTTATTGAGGAATTTATATTGTATTTTCTACAGGTTAAGGCATCACTTGCCATTATACCAGCAGTACATAAAGGGTTAAATTGTTAATTGCTGCCAAAACTTTTTTTTTTTTTTTTTTTTTTGGTTTTTCGAGGTAGGGTTTCACTCTAACTCAGGCTCACCTGGAATGTACTATGTAATATCAGTGGCCTCAAACTCACGGTGATCTTCCTACCTCTGCCTCCCAAGTGCTGGGATTAAAGGTGTGCGCCACCACGCCCGGCTTTGCCAAAACTTTTTGTCTTCCATTTTATTGATAAATGCCATCTGAACCAATGTGAGCATGATATTGCATAATGCTTTGAACTGCATTTATCTCATTATACTTTGACTTGCATTACCCTGATAATTACTGTAAAGTGGTACCGAGGAGTGGGATTGCTGCTAGACACCTGACTATGTGGCTCTGGCCTTTTGTAGCTGATTTTCAAGAGGAAAGTGGAAGGATTTGAAACCTAGGCCTAAGAGATGCCGGGACCATGAGATGGCGGCCAAGGAGCTGCCGGCCCCGATGAAGTTTCCAGGACTGTGAGTAGCCTAGCTGGAGGGGCGGAATTGGAATGCCAGAGACTTGTTGCTGGTTAGAATTATCGGACTTGAAGATTTGTCACTGGCTAGAGTTGCTGGACTTGAAGCTACAGAGTTTGATATTTGCCCTGGTTGTTTTAAATCTTGTATTGGTTGATTGTTTCTTTGCTAGGCCCAATGCCATCTTTTGCAGTGTGAATATTTATTCTGTGCCATTATGGGTTTTTTGAGGTTATATTTTGGTATTATGGCTCAGTTAAAAGATCTTGCAACTATGGGGATGTATGAACATCACTGGGATTGATAAAAACTGTGGTGACTTTTAATGTCAGGCTGCATGCATTGTATTTTACATCATGTATGGATATCAGTTTATGGGGGCCAGGGGTGGAATGTGGTGGTTTGATTCAGGTGTCCCCCATAAACTTAGGTGTTCTGAATGCTAGGTTCCCAGCTGATGGAGATTTGGGAATTAATGCCTCCTGGAGGGAGTGTATTATTGGGGGCGGGCTTATGGGCTTTATAGCCAGTTTCCCCCTGCCAGTGTTTGGCACACCCTCCTGTTGCTGTGGTCCATCTTATGTTGGCCAGAGGGTGATGTCCACCCTCTGCTCATGCCATCGTTTTCCCCTGCCATCGTGGAGCTTCCCCTCGAGCCTGTAAGCCAAAATAAATCTCTTTTTCCCAGAAGCTGCTCTTGGTTGGGTGATTTCTAACAGCAATGTGAACCGGACTGCAACAATTACTAACAGTAAGGAGCTTTTCAAATTCCTCTTGAAAGGTATATGTCTCTTCTTTTCATAAATGTTTTTTCAAGTCTATTGAACACTTTTGAAGGCGTTCATATACATTTTTGAAATTAGCCCCTTACATGATGCGTGATTTGCCAATATAATTTCATGCCCCTGGTTGCCTTTTCTACTCTTTACTTTGCAGTATATCAAACATTTCAGCTTAGTAGAGTCCTATTTATCTATTTTTTTCTTGTCAATTGTACTTTTTGGGTCCTGCCATGATGTCCCAGGCAAGGACAATATCATGAACATTCCCCATTTACTTCTTTCAGGAGTTTACAATGTTATGTCTTAAATAAATTAATATGGCCAGCATGTTTGGGGCCAGTGTACGATAATCAGGTGTGATGCTAGCATGTTTAGGGACTATAAGAAATAGAGAATGATACAAGAAGACAGAAAGAGCTCACATGCTCAGGGATTAAAAGAACCAACATAATAAAAATGGCCATTCTACCAAAAATAATGTACAGATTCAATGCAAACACTTAAAATTCCAGCAACTTTCTTCATAGAAAAAAGTCTCAAAAATCATATGGAAATACAGAAGGCCTCAGACATCAAAAATTATCCTCAAATAAAGAAACATCTCAGGAGGCATCACCATTTCTGACTTTGAATTATACTACAAAGCCATAGCAATTATAAACACCACAGTACTGGCACAAAACAGACATATAGATCAATGGAATAGAAGATACAGGCATTAGTTCAACTAAGCACAGCTACCTGATCTTCGACAAAGGAACCAACAATGCACACTGAAAAAAGACAGCATTTCCAACCAACAGTATTGGAGTAATTGGATATCCACATGTAGAAAAATGAAACTAGACCCACTCCTTTCACCATGCACAAAAATCAACTCCAGGGCTGGAGAGGTGGCTTAGCAGTTAAGAGCTTGACTATGAAGTCTAAGAACCATGTTCAAATCTTCAGATTCCATGTAAGCCTGATACACAAAGTAATGCAAATGTGCACGGTCGCATATGAGCACAAGATGGAGCATGTGTCTAGAATTCTTTTGCAGTAGCTGGAGGCTTGCACCAATATTCTCTCTCTCTCTCTCTCTCTCTCTCTCTCTCTCATAAAAAGGTGGGGGGGGGGAGACTCCAAATGGAAGAAGGACCTCAATATAAGACCTGAAATGCTAAAAGAATAGGGGAGAAAAACAGGGAGAACTCGCCAAGATACAGCAGTGGGTAAACTTCCTTAATCCCTACTAGCTCAGGAAATTAAACAAACACCCCATCAGTGGGATCTCATGAAGCTAAAAAGCTTCTGTATAGAGAAGCATGCCACAAGGCCAACAGCCAACCTACAGAATGGGAGAAAATCTTTGGCAGCTATACATCCAACACAGACCTAGTATCTAGAATCTACAAAGAACTAAAACAACTAAGAAAAAAGAAATTCAAAATATGGGGCAGAGAACTACACAGAGAATTCTCAAAGGAGGAAATACAAATGACCAATATTCATTTAAAGGCATGCTTATCATACCTTTTCATCAGGGAAATGCAAATTAAAACAACTCTGAAATTCCATCTTACTGCAGTCAGATGGATATCATCAAAAAAGTAAATGACAATGCTGGCAAGACTGGAGAAACAGAAACCCTCATTCACTGATGGTGGAAGTGCAAACTTATACAACCACTGTGGAAATTAGTATGGAGACTCATGAAAATTGACTTACCATCTGACCCACTCCTTGGTATCTATCCTAAAGACTCTACACTCTCAACTTCATGGATTTGCTCAACCATGTTTATTGCCACTGTATTCACAAGGGCCAGGAACTGGAATCAAACCAAATACCCACTAACTAATGAATGGATAATGAAAATGCAGTACATCACCACAAAAATTTTACTTAGCAGTAAAGCAAAATGAAATAGTGAAATTTGCAGGAAAATGAACCATCTTGGAAAATATCATCCTAAGCAAAGGCACAGAAACCAAGACAAACAATGCATATTTCTCTCATGTGTGGTTCCTAAACTGGACCCGTGGAATAGGACTGTAAAAGGAAGTGAGCTTTAGGACTACATGTTTGTAGAAACTGAGAGGAAAACCAGCCCTCACCTGGCAAACCCTCATGACACTGGAAAAATTGTGGCACTGCTACATTTACCAGGATCCACAAGAAATTGTAGAAGAAATAGTGAAACATCCAGGAAAATAGCAACAAACACTGTGATGAACTAAACACATCATAACAGAAATACAGAAGCTACAGGGAAGTCAACAAGAACTGATAACACACCTCCCAAGGCGCAGGGACTATTGTGGAAGAGGGGGCAGGGAGATTATAAGAGCCACAAGGCCAATAGAAACACCCTGAGGCACACTTCTGCCAGACAAGAGGCCATAATTACTCCACAGTGAACACCAATAACCCTACTGAGGAGGGCTCTAAGTATCAATGTTAAAATATTAATTAATTTAGGGATGGGGAGATGGCTAAATGGTTAAAGCATTTGCCTGCAAAGCTAAAGGACACAGGCTCAATTCCTCAGGACACATGTAAGCCACATGCATGCATCTGGATTTTGTTTGCAGTGGCTGGAGGCCCTGGTGTTGCCGGTTCTCTCTCTCTCTCTCCATATATATATTTTGACTCTCTAATAAATAAATTAAATAAAAATTAATTAAAATATTTTAACTAGTTTAAGAGTATTAAGGGGCTGGAGAGATGGCTTAGCAGTTAAGGTGCTTGCCTGTAAAGACAAAGGATTCAGCTTCCATTCCCCAGGACCCACTTAAGCCCGATGCACAAGGTGGCACATGCATTTAGAGTTCATTTGCAATGGCTGTAGACCCTGGCATGCCCATTCTTTCTATCTGCCTCTTCTTTCCCCTCTCTCTCTCCCTCTCCTTCCCTCTCTCCCTCCCTCCCTCTCAAAGAAAGAACAAAGTTCTGTTTAAAAAGACTATTAAAAAAACTAAATAAGAAAATGAACAACCCAATTAAAAAAACGGGCTATGGGACTGGACAAATTCACAAAAGAAGAAATACAGATGTCCTGTATACATCTGAAAACTGAAGGACTCAGGAACCAAAGGGATGCCATGACAGGCTTCAGAGTCACTAGTAGGCCTAAGTTTCTGTTTCCCAGCAAGGTTTAAATAAGAATTTAACAGTTACTGAAAAAAGACCACAAATGGCTTATGCCATACATTTCTATGGCCATAAGTTAAATTGTATAAGTTCCTCAAACACACATAGCCAATCACAATAAAGGTTACCTAATCTGCTTGAAATTCCCCTAGCCCCCTGCCCACCAGCTTTGCCTATCAACATCCTAAGCCTAGCAGAAAAATAAAAGTGCAGTTACTGCTTAAACCTACCAATCATGTAACCATTTCCCTGCTTCTTTGTTCAAATTCCTATAAACACCCTGACCCCTGCTGCTCAGGGCTCTTGTACCAATCCACTGCGTTGGTGAAGTCAAGAGTCCGAAGCTTAAGCCTGAAATAAAGCTCCTTGCCCTTACATTCGTGTTTGGTTCTCCTTGGTGGTCACTGGGGGCGCTGAGAGCTGGCATAGCAAAAACATATTCTACATCCTTAGCTATCAGGGAAATGCAAATTAATACTAGTTTGAGATTCCATTCCACTCCTGTCACAATGTCCATTATCAAGAAAACAATGACAATAAATTTGGTAAGGGTGTGGGAAAAGAGGAAACCTACATTGTTGGTGGAAATATAAACTGGCAGAGCCACTGTGGAAATCAATGTGGAAGTTATTGAGAGTCCTAAAAATATAATTTACCAAATGCCACAGCTATACCACTCCTAGGCATACCTAAGGACATGACTCACTACATTAGAGATACTTGATCCATGTTTCTTGAAGCTCTATTCATAATAGCTAGGAAATGGAACCAGTCTAGATATTCTGCAAGTGTTGAATGGATAATGAAGATGTGGTACATTTATACAATGGAATTCTATTCAGCAGTAAAGAAAAATGAAATTAGGAAATTTGCAGGCAAATGAATGGATATGGAAAGGACTATACTAAGAGAGGTAACCCAGATCCGGAAAGCCAAACACCATATATTCTTTTCCATATGTGGATCCCAGCTAGAAATGTTAAAGACTTATATATGGGTTGAAGTAAAAATCGGTAGCAGAGGCCAGTAAGCAAGAAAAGGGATTATGAGAGTCCTGGGGAATCAAACCTGGGTCCTTTGGCTTTGCAGGCAAACTTAACTCTTAACTGCTAAGCCATCCCTCTAGCACTCCTAGTGTTATTTTTAAATTTTTCTATGAATATCCAATTTCTCCAAAACTATTTGTCATATACCATGATTTTTTAACATGCTTGTGGAAGAGGATGCTCCGGACCCCCATCTGTTGGAGCCAGACAGCTCCAGTCTGACTCTGGTTTTGATAAATCCTGACAGGTCACACATGTTTGTCGGTTAAGGAGTTAGGGCCACCAAAGGACCGCAAGCTGGCAGTCTTACCCTGCTCCATTCCTAAGGGGGACCTCTACCCACCTCCCTATGTACCTGACCCCGCACTGGAATCCATACCACTGGTGGTTGCTGCTGATCTGGGCCCAGGGGAAGACAGAGGGAATATGACAAGTCCCCCCTATCCTTGGGCCAGGCCTGCGAGACAAGCAGACTCCACTACAATTGGGCTGCCTTTACGAGCAACCAGCCCCCCGATCAGAAGGGGCCAACAGTATATGGCCCATATCCCTTTTGCCACTAGTAACCTATATAACTGGAAAATACAAAATCCCAAGTTCTCAGAAAAACCCTCTGCCCTGCTAGACCTATTAAACTCTGTAATGATTACCCACAAACCCACATGGAATGTCTGTCAACAGCTTTTGCAGGCGCTCTTCACGACTGAGGAAAGAGAATGGGTACGAGGAAAGAGGACGGGTGCTAGCCATAGCCCAAAAGTCAGTCCCAGGGCCAAACAGTCAACCCACAACAGTCCAGGGAACTTGGACCCTAACGACCCTGCACGTAAGGAAGGGCTGACGGTCTATCACCAGATTCTAATGGGTGGTCTCCAGCAGGCCACCAGAAGGCCTACAAATTTGTCTAAGGTAGGCCAGGCCATACAAGGCAAGGAGGAAAGCCTAGAGGCCTTCCTAGAATAACTATTGGAAGTCTACTGGACTTACACACCCTTTGACCCTGAAGCAAAGGAAAATCAGTCCAGTGTGAACATGGCTTTTGCCAACCAGGTGGCACCAGACATTCACAGAAAACTCCAGCGACTGGATGGATTCGCAGGTAAGCAAATGGCACAGTATGTAGCCATAGCAGAAAAGGTCTACAAGAATAGGAAGACTCCAGGACATAGGCAAACAAATGGACTCGCCAGAGTGCTACTAGCGGCTCCAGGGAGGGAAAGATGCGATTCCCTGAAATTAAAAGATATAGCCTATGGAAGGGGAAAAAACAAACAAACCCCTCAAAAAAAAAAAAAAAAAAAAAAAGAGGATGACCCCCATCTCCAAAAAGACCAATGTGCTTACTGCAAAGAAATAGGACACTGGAAGAATGAATGCCCCAAAAAGCAGAGAGAAAGGACCAAAAGTTTTAGAAATAGAAGAACTAAATGACTGTAGGCATCAAGGCTCACATCACCTCCATGAGCCCTGGGTAGCCCTAAAGGTGGAGGGGAAACCAATAGAATTTCTAGGCGACACATGGGCACAACATTCCATACTAAAACAACCTATGGGGCACCTGTCTAACAAGAAAACATGGTAGCTGGGCGTGGAGGCGCATGTCTTTAATCCCAGCACTCGGGAGGCAGAGGTAGGAAAAACACCGTGAGTTCAAGGCCACCCTGAGACTACATAGTGAATTCCAGGTCAGCGTGGGCTAGAGTGAGACCCTACCTTGAAAAACAAAACAAACAAAAAAAAAAGAAAAAGAAAAAGAAAAAGAAAAAGAAAAAGAAAAAAAGAAAACATGGGTCCAGGGGACCACCAGAACTAAACAATATCCATGGACTATGTGAAGAAAGGTAGACTTGGGAATGGGATGGATAACCCATTCATTTGTGCCCATACCTGCTCCTGAGACAAGACCTCCTAACCAAGATGGGGCACAAATGCATTTTCGCCCTGAGAGAGTACAGGTCTTCAATGAAAATGGCCCCATACAATTCTGACTGTGTCTCTAGAAGAAAAATACAAACTCTATGTCCCGACACCTCCGGCTGCCAACAAGGAACCATACTTGAAAAATTATAGGAGAAAATTCCAGGAATATGGGCAGAAAGGAATCAGATGGAGCGAGCTAAACATCGGGTCCCAATTTTGGTACAACTAAAAGCTGATGCTGGTCCAGCTTGAATCTGTCAATACTCCATGTCTCAGGAAGCAAAACTGGGGATAACACCTCACATAAACCGACTCTTGGAACAAGGGATATTAGTTCCTTGCCAGTCTGCCTGGAACCCTTCTGCCGGTAAGAAAACCCCACTCTAACAAATACTGACCTGTGCAGGACTTAAGGGAAGTTAATAAGAGTAGAAGACATTCACCCCACAGTGCCCAATCCATACACCCTGCTGAGCAGCTTGCCGCCTGAGTGGGATGTCTACACGGTGTTGGATCTTAAAGACCCATTCTTCAGCCTGCCACTGGCCCCAGCTAGCCAAGCCTTGTTTGCCTTTGAATGGAGCAACATGGAGCATGGCGTCAATGGACAGCTGACCTGGACTAGGCTGCTACAAGGGTTTAAGAACTCAACATCTTTGATGAGGCATTCCATGAAGACCTGGGTGAGTACTGTCAGGCACACCCCCAAATAACCCTCCTACAGTACGTAGGGCTCATGATCATGGAATTCACTGGTCTTACCATGTGCCCCACCACCCTGAAGCAGCTGGCTTGATAGAACGGTGTAATGGCCTTTTAAAGAAACAACTACTGTGCCAACTAGGTGGCAATAGCTTGGAGGGCTGGGAGAGTGTCCTCCAATAGGCTGTACATGCTCTGCATCAGTGTCCTATATATGGTGCTGTTTCTCCTACAGCCTGGATTCATGGGTCCAGGAATCAAGGGGTGGAAATGGGAATGATTGCACTTACCATCACCTCAAGTGACCCATTAGCCAAATTTTTGCTTCCTGTTCCCGCAACCTTATGCTCTACTGGCCTAGTGTTTTTGGTGTTAGATGGGGAGTGCTTTTGCCAGGAGGCACAAAGAACATTCCATTGAACTGGAAGCTAAGACTTCCCCCTGGACACTTTGGGATCCTGATGTTGTGTGAACAGGCTGACAAAAGAGTTACAGTGATAGCAGGGGTGATTGATCCAGACTACCAGGAGGAAATTGGACTGCTCCTCCACAGTGGAGATAAGGAAGAGTATGCCTGGAGTGCAAGAGATCCTTTAGGGCATCTCTTGGTATTATCATGCCCTGTTTGATCAAAGTCAATGGCCCAGATCCTTTAGGAATAAAGGCATGGGTCACCCCTCCAGATAAAGAACCAAGACCTGCTGAGGTGCTTGCTGAAGGTGGAGGAAGTACAAAATGGGTAGTAGAAGAAAGCAGTCACAAATACCAGCTAAGACCATGTGACCAGTTACAAAAATGTGGACTGTAATTGCCATGAGTGTTTCTGTCTTACCTTGTTAAGAGTGTTTGTACGTATCTGTACCAATATTAAGATGCTTTTGTTCTTCCACTATTTCTCTACTAGGTAATTAATACTGATTAAGGTCATACCACTAGTTAACTACTGTTCAATTTATATTTGTCCTATTACATTAGATACTAAGCATTCCTCATGGAACCTTGCTTTGTATGGGGGAGCAAGATTGTGCATTTCTGGTTGCATGAGGGATAGTTATATCATGTTAGACAGAACTATGACCTTGTTACTGTCTTCATTTGGAAATTAAGTATGTTGTAAGGAGATATGGTTTGGGGTCAAGTTGACAAAATTTGGGATGGTTAAGTTTGTGTTAACTTAATCTGTTTAGGAATCCACAGACATTCCTCATAAGTGGTTCTCTGAGGTTGTTGTCCAGGAAGGATTAACTAAAGAGGAAGAAGCTCTGGGAAGGAAAGTATCCTCCCCTCCCACCAGGCTGCTGGTGCTGCTTGCTGTTCACTGCTTGCTGCTTCCCAGTGTGGGCTGAAGACTATTGTTGGACTGTTGTAAACTAATCTAATAAATTCCCTTTTAATACAATTTATTCTATTGGTTCTGTTCCTCTAGAGAACCCTGACTAATATAGGCACCTCTTTCATTTTATTTTATTTTTGTTTTTCGAGGCAGAGTCTCAGTCTAGCTCAGGCTGACCTGGAATTCACTATGTAGTTTCAGGGTAGCCCTGAACTCATGGTGATCCTCCTACATCCCGAGTGCTGGGACTAAAGGCATGCACCACTATGCCTGGCTGATTTTAAGATTACAGTTGTGGGCTGGAGAAATGGCTTAGTGGTTAAGGCACTTGCCTGTGAAGAGTATGGGCCCAGGTTTGATTCTCTAGTGCCCACATAAGTCAGATGCACAAGGTGGTGCATGCATGTGGAGTTTCTCTACAACAGCTAGAGGCCCTAGCATACCCATTCTCTCTCTCTGTGTTGCAAATAAACAAATAAATAATTATAGTAATAAGTTTAACATGCTAAAATACGTCATTCTCTGTCATTCATCCATCCATACATACATGCACACACACACACATACACACACACACACACACGGGAGGGGGGAGTGTGCGAGAGCACGTTGTTAGATTGGCATGTGCTACTTAAATATGCTTATAAGCTGGCTGTCTTAGATCTAAACAGATTTAAATTAGTTCATATTTCCTCAAACCTCCTCACAGATCAGATTGGCCATCTGATAGGTGACAGGGAAAGGGAAAACAAACAGCACAAAGATAATATGAATCTGTATTTTCTTTCTTGCTTTGTTCACCTAAAGATAACTCAAGAGCCAGGTAAGGCTCTTGATGGGCAGAGGGATAGAGTAGGAAGACTGAGACTCAAGGTACTTGATATAAGGTTACAAACCCGTAATAATACGTAACACAACCATTACACTTGCCGAACCCTTATGCCAGACTAAGAACAAGTACTACATAGAGACCCTCCTATTAAAAAACAACGACAACAAAAACCAAGTTGCTCATTTCCTGCCAAGAATAGGAATCTCAAAATACCCACAGTACAAAAGACAGAAATTCCACCAGAGGCCTAAATCCACCTTAGAACATCAATGAACTTAACCTTCAGAGGGAATCTAAATTAGCTTAGAGGAAACCAGGTCCCAGGCTCCTACAGTCAAGAGATGATAAGTAAAAACTCTGGTTTTGAGTATGAAAATAGGAAGTTTCAGGCCATGGGTAGATGTGGAAAGTCCCATTACCTGGAACTCCTCATACTAGGACACATGCAGATTGTGCTGTGTGTCATCTCCTGCTTTGGGGGCCAGGGCATGCCCCCTAGATATTGGTTGGGGGTTTGCTAATTCTCCTGGGAGAATCCCCCCCTCCACTTGTCCTGGATGAGGGATAGGATTGGTGTATTGTGAGCCAAGATTCCTTTATTTTCTTCATTTCGTATACATTTTAGGTAGGACACACTGCTTCTAAGATGCTTACAAGGTCACCAATAGACTACACCCAGCTGTCCAGTGATAGTTCAGGAAAAACAGCGCCATCCCCCCCAAAAAAACTGGAAATTACCAATTTAACAATTAAATTGTTAGAGACAATTAGAAGGCATATTAATGTAGCTCCAGGGACCAATGAAGAGGAAGCTCCCCTCTAAGATATATTTCCAACCAAAGTGGCATCTGATATGCCTATGAAATTACAAAAACTGGCAAGTATATCAGATAAGTATTTAGACCACTTGCTCCTGGCTTCAACTTCTGTTTACTACAGTTGAAACTTGGAGGAAAAAAATAAAATAAAACTAGAGAACATGACAGGGGAAGAAAAGATAAGACATCACCAAGAGATACTAGTAGTAATGAAAGTCATTCAAGGAAGTACCCTCCTGAAAGACAGCTCCAGGGCTTGTTTCCTCTGTAGAGAGAGAAGGCACTTTCATAAGAAATGTCCCAAAAAAGGGAGATCATAAGGAACTCTACCTGGCCTCTGCCAGGATCCTGTCCTAACTGCTGTAATAACCACTGGAAGGGTTGATGCCCTGTGGGTAAAAGAGGCCTGAGGTCATTTCCCTCAGTTGAACATTGACCAGTTCCTATTTGGTACAGGCTCTCAATCTCAGTCCAATTTGAGGAGCCCCAGATAACTATGCAGGTCACATAATATATTCTACATCTTCTCTCTTGCAACCTGATCTAACATCACAGCTATCTATAGGGGCATGTCAGGTCAGTTTAAAAGAAAGTTCTTTAGTTAGCCTCTTGCCTGCTCTTAGGGAGACCACCTCTTACATCACTCCTTCCTTACAGTCTCAGAAATGCCAGCACCTTTGTTAGAGAAAAATATTCCTTATAAATGCCAGGTAGAAATTATTTAACTCCAAGGGGGAATCAGTATGTTCCTTTAAGAGAAGAAAATATAGATCCTTGACTGATAAAGAAGCTGTAGTCTGAGCTATTCATATACTCCTCAAGAACACCACTTATTTCCCCCATAAAAGGCAATATCCACTAAGTCCAGAGATAGTTCATAATTATAGCCTTGAAAAAACAGAAACTTCAAGAGTCCTTTGGTCTCTATTACACTATTTGTGAAATTTAACAGGCCCAATAAATAGAGATAAGCTCAGGACCTCTGCTTAATTAAAGAGATGGGATGGTTCCCCTTCATACTGCAGTACCCCATTCTTTTTTTTTTTGTTTCTTGAGGTAGGGTCTCACTCTGGCTCAGGCTGACCTGGAATTCACTATGTAGTCTCAGGGTGGCCTCAAACTCACGTTGACCCTGCTACCTCTGCCTCCCGAGTGCTGGGATTAAAGGCGTGTGCCACCACGCCCGGCTAGTACCCCATTCTTATACAAGAATAACTCAGAGCCCTATCCCAGCACTCGGGAGGCAGAGGTATGAGGATTACCATGAGTTCGAGGCTACCCTGAGACTACATGGTGAATTCCAGGTTAGCTTCGGCCAGAGTGAGACCCTACTCAGTCTTGGACCTAAAAGATGCTTTCTTCGATATTCCCCTATACCAAGTGAGCTGGCTGTTTTCCCCTAGGGACAGATGACCAGGAAGACAAGTCCAGACAGCTACACAATTCTATCCCTGGGCTTTGGAAACAGTTCCCGCTTGTTGGCCTTACCCTGGTTAACGACCTCACAGACTAAGAGGACATGGATGTTGAGCCACAGGAGCTACTACAAGGTTCCTAAGGTATATCATAAAGAGTCACAACTAAACTTCAAAAGTACATGTTAAAAGTCTTACTACCTGGTTGGTCTTGAGTACACAAAAGGAAAAATATTACCAAAAGTAAAGAACATCTTAAAAGTTTTAGACAATATACCCCTAAATTTTTTTCATCATTCCAAAGGTCAGGTGATAACGGTGACAAATGCACAAAGCAGTATAACTGTCACTTTGGATAAATGTGATCACAACTTAATGACATCTGTGCCATTATCAAGGATAAACGTTGTGATGATTCTGCTAATGTCTCATCTGCATTATGAGATCTATAAAAAGATTCATACCATGTCAGATTGCACTGTGCCATCAGGTGAACAGTTCCAAAAATAGACTTCTATATCTTCATGGCAAAAAATATACATATGCTGGGCTGAAGAGATGACTTAGTGGTTAAGGCACTTTCCGAGGGAAGCCTAAAGACTCAAGTTTGACTCTCCAGGTCCCATATAAGCCAGACACACAGCGACACAAGAGCACAAGGTCATACATATGCACATGGGGGTGAATGTGTCTGGAGATTTTTCTGCAGTGGCTGGAGACCCTGGTGTGCCAATTTTCTCTCTTGCTTATAAAAAAAAAATAAAGGCAGTCTGTTGGGCTTGCCAAAAATTTTTTTTTAATTATGCCTTTCACTTCTGGTAACAGTAATTCTGTTAAGCTTTGGATTTTATATACTCAACTGCTGTCTTGACTGTATCTCCTCTTGTTTATTCTCAGTCCACACTCAAGATGGTTCTATAATAGTCTGACTCTATCTACCCCTCTATAACTCCCTAAGGATAGAAGAATGAAAACCCTAAAGAATTGATTATTTTCCACTTCTAATTACCTCACAACATTCAACCTTCCATGCCTTGAGATGAACGTTAACATTTTACTACAGTGTTACTAATACTCTTTTATATGTGTTCTGGTACAGCTACCTGTGTCAAATCTACAAGGAGACTCTCCAAAACCCAGTGGCTGACACCAGGCTAGAGTGTTGTAACATGAACTCTTAGACAGCCCTCACTCCAGAGAAAACCTGATGCTATGGCTTAACATGACCACCTGTTAGCAAAAAGCCATTAAGAGTGGACATTGCTCAATTTCCCTAATAGCACTTAGGGTGGTCTATAAGGTGTGTGGGGGGGGTAGAAATACTACAGGAGCTAGTCAGTCTCGGTAGATGACTATACTCTAACCCAAGATAGCAAAGGGGTGAAACCAGTTCCTCTCTCTTCCTCTAAAACCCTGTTTCAGGTACCTGAAACCATTAAGACATCTGTTTAGGCCATAGATGGTTGGCTCTAGGATCAGGCAGATGAGTTTATCTGCTACGAAGGTCACCACCATATGGTTACTGCCTGGGTGATGAAGCCATGGTATTTCACTGCACCCATGCCACACAGAAGCAGGACCAAGCAGGGGGAGAAATGAGAGAGGATTCACCCATTTCTGGTAACTTGAAATAGCTGCAGTTGCCTGATGTTCCAATAGTCCAGGGCTCTAGGAGTTCAGCCAGACAAATTGCAGTTTGAAGTTACTGATGATTGCTTCTGTGATCAGCCTGCCCTGTTCCCTGTTCTGTCCTCAACAAAAAGGATTTTTTTGTTGTTGTTGTTGATACTGCCAAGAAACTTTCAATAGGCAATCAGTTTAGGAAACCTTCAATTATGGGTACAAACAGACCCAATATACTGAAACACAAATTCAGTGATCAGATGAATTATCTACTTTCAGGGTTCCCACAGTGATATACATTGCTGTTTGAAACTAAGCTTGCTGTTTTTCTGACTCCTGTACAGTAAAGTTTGCATACATCGCTAATACTGGCCTTGTGATCAATGAGCTACCCTGGGTAAGAATCTATTCAAGCACAGCAGAACCCTTTAATCCCATTGAAGGTGTGCACTAAAAGAGCTAATTACAATTTCCATATCAGGGCAGGTTGCTAAAGAATAGAATCCCTTGGAGGGAAAGAACTCAAATTTAGCCCAATATGAAAATACTGATTTGTTAGATGTAATGTTTAGTATACTTTGCCATTCATAATCAAATTGTCTATTAGGGTTAATTTTGTCATATTTAATTTATAGTACCTTTTCATTCTACATTTTCTGAGGAAGGGTCTTACTCTGGTCTACGCTGATCTTGAAATCATTTTAGGATGGGAAGTTCAGCATCCCATGTGATAAGGTTAAGGTCATGAGCCACCACACCCACCCACTTTCGGACCTTTGAATTTGTTTAAAACTTTCCATTATAAAAACATGCCAAAACATGACAGAGAATCAAACCAGCTCAACCAAAAATACTTTGAGAGATATGTCAAACAGAAGAGAAGAAAAAAGTACATATGTGACTACAGGAAAGAATAAACCATGCTTAAAAAATTAGGTGTTCCAAAAGAGTAGTAGAAAAACAGGAAGTGTGACAAAAATCAAGAAGAATGCCTGGCATAAGTGCATATATTTCAAGATAAAATTCTCTTTTAAAAACTGATTTGTTTGACAGGCATATATATATATATACATATGTGTGTGTGTATATATGTGTGTGTGTGTGTGTGTGTGTGTGTGTGTGTGTGTGTGTGTGTATATATGGGTAGAGAGGGAGAAAAGGAGAGGGGGAAGGAGGGAAGGAGGAAGGGCGCACGCGAGAGTGAGTGTGTGTGCGCTAGGGGCTCCAGCCACTGCAAACAAACTCCAGACACATGTACTACTTTGTGCATCTGGCTTACGTGGGAACTAGGGAATCAAACCTGGGTCCTTAGGCTACACAGACAAGCGCCTTAACAATTAAGTCATCTCTCTAGCCCTCAAAAGCAATTCTTAGTATCAATGGTCTCAATCATGCAACCAAAAGACACTGACTTGCAAACTGAACTAAAAAGCACGATGCATCTGTTTGTTGCCTCCCCAAAACTCATGTCTCCATAAAATACAAATCAGGGCTGGAGAGATAGGCTTCACCGGCAAGTGCTTAATTGCTAAGCCAAGGACCCCAGTTTGAGGCTCAATTCCCCAGAACCCACGTTAGCCAGATGTACAAGGGGGAGTACACATCTGGAGTTCTTTTGCAGTGGCTGGAGGCCCTGGCATGCCCATTCTCTCTCTCTCTCCCCTTCTTTCTCTGTCACTCTCAAATAAACAACAAAAAAAATTTTTTTAAAGAAAAATAATACCATAGGATGCAAAACGGCAATTCAGGCAAATGAGCCTAGGATACATGCAGGTGTTACTCTTTTGATACAAGATGGATAAACTTCAAACAAACCAACATTTGTTGTAAGATCACTTATACTGATTAAGAAAAACACTCCAATAATATAATATTACAATTCTAAATCCATATGCACCAAACATGGGCACACACAATATTATTAAACAATACTTCCAGACATATAGTTGCAAACTTCCTTAATCACATAGCAATAAACAGCATCAATACACTACTCTCAGCAATTGACAGGTCACCTTAATGGAATGATCTATAAAAGTATAGTAATGGATGTTACCAGGACTCTGAAAGCCATATCCCACATGTTCTTTCTCATACATGGACCCTAAATTCAAATATAGGTCAGTTGGAAGCTAGAATGATTGGGTCATGAGAGTAGAGGGCTTAATTGGAGGATGTTGTAGAAATGTCAGTAGGGTCAGGGGAAGAGGAGGATTAAAAGTAAGCATGCTATGCATGTATAATTCATATAGAACCCTACTTTTTTTTGAGGGGGAGGAGTGGTTTCAAGGTAGGTTCTCACTCGAGCTCAGACTGACCTTGAACTCACAGTGATCCCCCCAAGTATTGGGATTAAAGTCATGTGCCATCACACCCAGAAAAACCCACTTATTCTGCAGCTAAATGTGTTAATAAAGAGAGATTGGGAAGAAATAGCCTGCGGGGTGAATAGTTCTGTGCCCAGAAGCCACAGACTTCATTTTCAATGACAAGGGTGAGATACTTATACCATGTTATTGGCCAAGGAAGCCCCTGATGCCCCCCAAATATTACAGGCCATTGCCAAGGCTCTCGGTTGTCCACCTGAACTAAATGGTAAGACCCTACTGCTGAAGGCAACACATGTAGAGGGTGCAGGACAGAGAAATCAAGCAGGAGTTGAGCTGAAAGCCTCTTCCCAGTTGAAGGAGAAAAGTCATTAATGGTTTAGAGCATCAGTGGACTCTGCAAGGTTTATAACTGGTCAGCTAGGCCAATGTGCAACTGGTACAAGGATGGCAAGTATTTTATGGAGGAAACCAATTGCTCTCTGCTGGGATTTGAGGTATGCACCAGTAGAGAAAATTCCTACCTAGCACTGAAGACCTACTTAAAAGTCTATGACTGAGGAGGTCCTAAGTTCACCCCCTGTGGCAGGGGGAAGAACTAACATTATTATTTTCCTAAATGGATACATAATTCCCACCAAACTGCCTTTCAAGTATTTATGTTTCTGCTCATATAGTAATCTCACTCTCATTTTTTTTTTTTTTTTGTGAGAAGAATTTCTCTCTTCAGATGGTAGTAATCCCTAAGTAGAGTCAAACTCATCAAAATACTGAAAAGAAGTGACAGTTGAGTGTTCAGCACTATAATTCTCTCTGATGCTCAGGGACTACTGCAGAAGAGGTGGTAGAAAGAATGTAAGCTCCAAAGAAAGGGATGGAGTGCTCTGCAATGCTGCCTTCCAGATACCAAGGGCCTGTGGTAGTCATGACATCACAGTGGCTAAGGCTACCTACACAAGACCTGCATAAAAGGAATGGCATATATGACATCAAAGTAGAAGAGAGACTAGTTGGAAAGAAGGGAATCAGTGGAGGGAGGACTTCAGAGAGGGAAAGGGAAAGTAAAGGAAGGGATTATGTTATATTGTCTACATGTATGAAAACTGTCAACAAGTTCTTTAAAAGGGGATGCTGAAATTTATTGATCTCTGTCTACTGAGATTTTTTTCTCAAGGTAGGGTCTCACTCTGGCCCAGGCTGACCTGTAATTAATTATGTAGTCTCTTGAACTCATGGAGATCCTCCTACCTCTGTCTCTCAAGTGCAGGGATTAAAGGTGTGCACCACCACACCCAGCCTTACTGAGATATTTTTATCCTTCACTTTGCTAATGTAAAATATCATGTTGATTTTTCCTTGCAGCTCATGGGTATACTCACTTTTCAATAGTGTATGAAAATTTTCTGATGTTGCTAAATTTGTTTTATTTAAACATGGGTATATGGGCATCTCAGGGTGTTTTGTCTCTGCAAATGAATGCCAGATGCACTACTTTTTCGCATTTGGTGTCTTTCACTATTACACCCTGGTGGACAGGCTTTGTAAGCAAGGTGTTTTAACTGCTGATCTATCTTTTCAGCCTCCTTAATTTCTCTGGCTGACATTTTTTCTGTAATACATATTGATCAGAGGTACTGGTCTGTGGTTTTGTTATGGTGTGCTTAATTTTATACTAGAATAACGCTACCTTATACATTGCATTTAGAACTGTTGAAACCTAATTTTGGGGGAAAGACTGGAACTAGTATTATTTTCTGAAAATCGGGTTGAATTCACCAGTAAAGACATTTATTCCAGGTGTTTCCTTGGCTCATAGGTTTGATAAGTAATTCACCCTCCCCAACTCGTTGTAGATCATTTTAGATTCTGTATTTCTTCATAATTCAGTTTTCTTATGTTGTATGTTTATAGAAATTGACTAATTTCCCTTCTAGGTTACCCAAATATTTGGTGTGTGGTTGGTCATGGCACATATGATCCATTCAATGTGTGAAGGTGGTTATAGCATTCTTTCATTTCTCCTTCTACTAAACATTTTCTTCTTAAAGATGTATTAACATTGTTATTGTTATGGCCAGGCGTGGTGGTGCACACCTTTAATCCCAGCACTCGGGAGGCAGGGGTAGGATCACAGAGAGTTTGCAACCACCCTGAGAGTACATAGCCTGGACCAGAGTGAGACCCTACCCCCCCCCCCCAAAAAAAACCAAAAATAAATTGTTATGGCTGGCACTTTTTGTGTCTCTGATGCTTCAATCACAAAGAGATTGTGTTTTGTTGTATTTATTAACATTTAGTGGAAGGGGAGAACTAAAGGGAAAAATCTTTCTTTAAATCTGAATCAAGGGTACAAGCTATTAGTATGACTAAACACTACTGATTATTAACAAGGATCACAGGGCTAAGTAGTACTTGTAAGTATTCTCTACAACACTTAGATGTTTCACATTCTGTACTTTATTCTCCAGGAGATATTATGTATATCTATGCATCAAATCCTTGATGCTTAGGTCAGTATCTACATGAATTATCTTGAATTCTTCTACAAGGTAAGCTCACTATTATCACCCATTTAAGATACATATATAACTTTTCAGAAACACCCTGGATAATATAAGGCAAAGAATAATCAAATATTTTGTTCTAAACTCTTTTATTTTAATATTTGCTATCTTCTTTTGTGCACACTGAACAGCTTTAACTAAAGTACAAACACACTGAGATCTTTCTTATTTTTTTACTATAGATTTATTTAAAATAGGACCTGTACACTTCTACATTTGAAACCTTTAAAATAATAATAAATAGCTGATACTTAAGTAGTCCCATGAAAATCAGAGTTCAGGAAAAACTATGTAACAATAAAAAAGACAAGTAAAATATCTCAAAAGTAAAGTACTTAGAAAATTACATTTATATAAAAATTCTATTTAGGAGTACTTAAATGTTATGAATTATAATTTATACTGATATATACATGGAATCTAATAAAGGGAAATAAATGGGAGAGATAAGTCATTTTTTTGTTTTTGGAGACAGGTTTCATGCGAGCTGGCCTCAAACTCACTATGTACCAAAGATGACCTTTAGATAATCCTCCTGCCTCTGTCTTATAAGGGTTATAGGCTAACAAAAACATATCTAGCTTGAAAAAAATCACTTTAAACTGATATTAGAATGTAGCAAACATGGTAGACTGATCAAAACGACCAGAAGAGAGAGCCCAGGTCTTAGAACTAAAGGAATCATTTCTATTAGACAGAAACTGAGAATCAAAACACATCTAAGCAGAAGAGAAGAGACTTCTGGGGGCTCAACACTAAATAAGATTTCCATCATGCCTTCCAAGGCTCTGGGAAGACTGCACAAGAAGGTGGCAACAAACAATGTAAAAGCTACAGGGAACATAGATGTACTTTGGGGCAGTGCCTTCTGACATGAACCAACTGGTGCATTTATGATCTCAATTGAGGACAATAATACCCACACACCAACATGATTCTGAGCCTATCAATATTTTGACATGAAAGGCTGAAAAGGAATAAAAGAACAAAATAATTACCTTGAAAGAGGAGGGTCATAGGGGGATGGGGGTGGGGTGTGGAGAAGGGACAAAAGAGGATAAAGGCATAGGAACACAATCGAAATACTATACATTCACATATTAATTTCCTAATACAAATGAAAATGCAAGACTGAGTTTCAGGAAAGGATCTTTCTTGGCAAGGAAATCTAGCTACAATTTCTAGAAAGTAAAATATAACAAGTAACATAAAATTTACCAGACTGTCACAGATGAACAGAGAATAATTAAATTGAAAACTAAGGGGTTGGCAAAATATTCAGAAAGTAACAGAAATTTTAATAGATGCAGTATTCAAAGCTTAAACTAAGTTATTGAGACAAATGAAGTAGGAAGAAGTAACATTTAAAAGTCAGAAAACTTAGGAGTGATTTTAAAAAGCAAGAGTGCATTTCACTTATAACAAGCAATGTGAAACTTGAAATATCAATGTTAAAACCTCATGTATCAAGAAAGTGAAATTCGGCTGGGTGTGGTGGCACATGCCTTTAATCCCAGCACTCAGGAGGCAGAGGTAAGATAATCGTTGTGAGTTCAAGGCCACCCTGAGACTACATAGTGAATTCCAGGTCAGCCTGGGCTAGAATGAGACTCTACCTTGAAAAACAAACAAACAAAAAAAGTAAAATTCCTAGGCTAGGGAGATGGCTCAGAAGTAAAGACACTAGCTTATAAAACCTGACCTGCCATGTCCAGCCAGGTACACAAAGTGCTACATTCATATGGAATTCATTTGCAGTTGCAGAAGATCCTGGTGTATTGATCTTCCTGGCCCCAAAATATCTCGTTGCAAGTAAGGTAAAAAGAAAGTGAAATTCCTAATTCTCTATAGTAAAAGACAGAATGTCTTCAATCTGCTGAATGAAAGTAACAGTAAATATTAAATTGTATATCCATCAAAGTGTACTTTAAGAAATCAATGCAAAATAAGTTGTCAGAATTTGCTCTACAGACTCTGAAATTGGCAGAATGTCACAACCAGTTTGAACTGCTGTACTTTAAGCAGATGTGATCTCGGATATATCTCACATGAAGAAAAGAAGAGAGACTGCATAACATCACTTCTATAGTGAAAAATAGTGAATTATATATCTAAGCACCTGTTAAGATAGTGCAGGCCATGATAAGAGAATCAAACCAAATAAAATGTAAGGAATTAACAGCCATGTATATGTGTAAAGCTAGATGAACAATTCTTTAATGTGTTGATAATGACTAAGAAAACTAGTAGCATTAAATTACAATATAAGAACACAGCACAATGTGGTAAAGGAGAAATACATAAATCTATTGTCATGATATGGGAACTTAACACAGAATCTCTCAGATAATTTTAAAGAGCAAATAATAAATTAAGTTGTAAAATATATGAACATAATCACTAAACTCCCTTAACAATGACCATATTAAACCTGAAATAACAGGCTATATACACAGTTTTTAAGAACACATAAAACATTTAAAACTTTGACCACAAAATCTTTAAAAGCAGGGATGAAGATATGACTCAGAGGGTTGCAGCATTTGGTGCACAAGCACCATTACTGACTTTCTATGTTAGCAACTGCACAGGAAGCTGTGTGACCACTTAGGCCCATATCACAGGGTTGTTGGGAGGGAGGGGGGAGACAGGAGAATCACTAGGACTCCTGATCAGTCAATTTAATGGAAAAAATAGTAATTCAAGGTTCAAAGAGAGAGTTGCAAGTAAATTAAAATGATCTGCAATCCATGAGTTCACCTGATATACTCCTTTGGCATCCACACATGTATTTATATGATGTGTGCATCTACACACACACACACACATACCACAAATGCATAAAATAATCTTATAAAGAAACACTAGGGCTGGAGAGATGGATTAGCAGTTAAGGTGCTTGCCTGAGAAGCCTAACGACCCAGGGTCAACTTCCCAAAGCCCAAGTAAGCAAGACACATGTGCCCTGGCTAGCTAGAGGCCCTGGCACACAAATTCTCTCCCCTCCACACACACACATAAAAAAAAATAACAATCTATGGATTCTGGGGTGTCATTGTCCAAATAAGTAGGTTTCCACAGAACATATTCATAACCCTCTTAAATTTGACTGACCATCACTCTACCTTTCCTTTTCTCAATCTCTTCCCCTCCTAACCTTACTTAGGCCATTCTATCCCCAGTAACCTATTCATATATTTACATATATAAAACAAAATCCCCTTAAATCCGGCCTTCGCCTCCCTCCCTCCCTCTTTCTCTCTCTCTCTTTTTGGTTTTTTAAGGTAGGGTCTCACTCTAACCCAGGCTGACCTGGAATTCACTATGGAGTCTCAGTGTGGCCTCGAACTCACAGTGATCCTCCTACCTCTGCCTCCCAGTGCTGGGATTAAAGGCATGGGCCACCATGCCTAGCTCTTCCTCCCTCTCTTATACCCCCTTACTGGCCTCTGCTACCAATTATTACTCCAACTCACATACAAGTCTAAACATGTGTAGATAGGATCTACACATAGGAAAGAACATGTGACATTTAGCTTTCTGAACCTGGGTTACCTCACTCAGCATAATCCTTTCCAGATCCATTCATTTGCCTTCAAATTTCATAATTTCATTTTTCTTTGCTGCTGAACAGAACTCCATTGTGTAAGTGTAGCACATCTTCATTATCCATTCATCAGTTAAGGGACATGTAGGCTGGTTCTACTTCCTAGCTTTTGTGAATATACTAACCTTACTATCACTTTTGGTTAGAGAAGCTTCTCTTTTCAGATTGTGGTGTCCTCTGGGATGACTCAAAAGACAACACAGTGCTCAGAAAAAGTGACACAGGAATACTCAGCACTGAGACATCTCTATCACACTCTCCAAGGCTCAGAGTCCACTGGGGAAGAGGTGGCAGAAAAAATGTAAGAGCCAAAGGAAGGGTAGAACTACTTATAATGCTGTGTTCCAGACACAAAATGGCCTGGATATCCATCCATGGACTTGCAATGCCTGGTGCTACCTACACAGGTACCTCATAATAGGAGGAAAAGATGATGACATCAAAATAAAAGAGAGACTAATTGAGAGGAGAAGGGGATATATGGATAGTGGAGTTTTGAAGATGAAAGTGGGGAAGGGGAGGGAATTACCATGGTTTAGTGTCCATAATTATGGAAGTTGTTGATAAAAAATAAAATAATTTTAAAATAAATTTAAAAATAAAAAATTATGCAATAAATGAATAGCAATATGAAAATTTAATAGAAATTAAGTTCAGAAATTAAGAAATATGCTGCTAATCATACATGGAGACAAATTCACGTACTTGGTTAACTGCAGTTGTAGAACTTTAAGTACATGCACTACCTAGAGAAACCCTGTAAAAAATAATTTAATAATAATTGAAAAAATGGTAACAAAACTCCTTGAGACTCAGACACCAATTCTAAATGATGTTCTGAAAAAAACCCAATCTCAGAATATTCAATATAATTCATGCTATTAAGGTAGGAAACCTTATCAGTAAATCCAAAAATAGAAAAAAATGAGATAGAAAATTATGAGCACTTTTGTTAATCCAAAACAGGGTATTAACAACACAAAATGAGCAATAATTTAAAAGATGGGAGTAAAATGCAAAAAGGTTGTATAGGAAGACAAGATTTTTTAAGGACAAAATTACTTTTTAGCTTCATGAGATCCCATTGGTTGAGTACCTGTTTAATTTCCTTGGCTACTGGAGTTTTGTTCAGGAAGTCTTTTCCCATTTCTACATCGTGGAGTGTGTTTCCTATTTTTTCTTCCAGTAATTGAAAAGTTTCAGGTCTTATACTGAGGTCTTTAATTTGTTTGGACTTGATTTTTGTGTGTGGCGAAATGAGTGGGTCTAATTTCATTTTTCTACATATGGTCATCTAATTTGTCTAACACCATTTGCACAGACAAACATACCATAAGCAGAGCCAATTGTTCACCCACTGAATGGGAGAAAATCTTTGCCAGCTATAGCACTGACAGAAGCCTAATATCTAGAATCTACAAAGAACTCAAAAAACTAAACAATAAAAAAATCAAACAACCCACTCCAAAAGTGAGGCAGAGAACTCAAGAGGGAGTTCTCAGAGGAAGAATTACAAATGGCTAGCACACATTTAAATAAATGTTCAACATCCCTAACCATTAAGGAAATCAAATTAAAACAACTATGAGATTCCACCTTACCCCAGTAAGTATAGAAAACATTAAAAAATCAAATGAAGGCCAGGTGTGGTGGCACATGTCTTTAATCCCAGCACTCGGGAGGCAGAGGTGGGAGGATCTCCTTGAGTTTTAAGGCCACTCTGAAACTACATAGTGAATTCCAGGTCACCCTGGGCTACAGTGAGACCATACCTCAAAAAACAAAAAACAAACAAACAAAAAATCAAATGAAAACAAATGTTGGCGAGGCTGTGGAGAAATAGGAACCCTCATTCACTGTTGGTGGGAAGGTAAGCTGGTATAACCAGTGTGGAAATCAATGTGGAGACTCCTAAAAAGGATGAATATACAGTGACCAGCAGACCCTGTTATTCCCTTACTGGTCATTTACCCTAAAAGCTCCACATCTCAGTTCAGAAATATTTGCTCACCCATGTTTTTAGCTGCTCAATTCATAACAGCTAAAAACTGGAATCAACCCAGGTGACCATCATTGGATGAATGGGTAACTAAGATGTGGTATATGTACACGATGGAATTCTACTCAGCAGTAAGGAAAATGACACATTGAAATTTGTAGAAAAATGATTGAACATGAAACAGATCATTTTAAGTGAACTTACACAATCGTTGCATGATCTCACTCATCTGCAGTTCCTAACCTGGATCAGCCCAAGTTGCTGATATAACTGAATAGCATCTTGAGGCTTGGACAATAGGGAGGGCAGGGCTTAGGGAAAGGAAAAGGGTGTGTGTGTGGGGTGAGGGGAGACACAAAATATGAACCCTAATTGAACTGGTACTATAGAATCCTATATCCTAGAAATCAGACTAAAAAGTGGAACCCTCAAGCACCTGAATCAAAGGGCCCTGGAGAGAGTGAGATAAAACCTAACCCCAAATTTCTCCTATTTCTTTTTCTTCTCTGGCTTTTTCTTTTTCCTTTTCCCTTGGCACTGGCCTATAATCCCTGGTACCAGGATGTAGTGTACATCCACAGTGAGCTGTTGATCAGAGAGACCTACTAGATCTCCCAAGATAAAGAAGACAGACTTCTGTCAGAGCACTTGATTACCCAACAGAAGTTAATGGTAAGATACTACAACTGAAGACATCAATTGCTGTTGGCATGGACCATGGAGAGACCTGACTGGAACCTGGAGGACTGGCTGCCCTCAGATAA
This sequence comes from Jaculus jaculus, assembly GCF_020740685.1. NCBI lineage: Eukaryota > Metazoa > Chordata > Mammalia > Rodentia > Dipodidae > Jaculus > Jaculus jaculus. The sequence continues at coordinate 27,417,696 of NC_059118.1, forward strand.
CTAGGCCATCTAGCACTGAAAGGCACTACATAAGCTACCAGGGGAAAGTGGCCAACATGTGTTTAAGCAACTCAAAGTCTATGCAACTCAGAAGCAAACAATCTGACATAAAGCTCTCACAAGTGCAATAATGTCACACAGCCATGGTGGGTAATCAACTGCTCTTGGATTCGCTAACAGATCTGCTCAGTGGAAAGGTAACCATATCTGGAACTGGGAAATAAGTCAGAAACATATCCAGATAATGACTCTGCTTTCCATTGTGAAGCTCCCACTAACCTTATACTATAAAAGTGTCTAAACCCTTATAATTCTGTTTAAATTAAGAATGGTTATCCCATTTAACTGGTGCTGACTTCACTCTCCATTGGAGAATCTGCTTCTCTTTTTCAGATGGGAACTGGGACCCAGCACACTCCACCTTGGCCCCTGCTGTATTTACAGAGGAATTGAGGAAATGAGCAAGAATGCTGCTCTCAGTTAAGCTGATGTCAGCACAAGGGTGATGGAGAAAGGTACCAAGGACACTCAACACCTACCAAACCAGATACCTAGATGCTCCTCCTAAGTGCCCATCACCGAAGTAGACTTAAAATGTTCCCAGCATGGCTCAGGGAATCTTACGGAAGAGGAGGAGGACAGATTGTTAGAGCCACAAATTGTGACATTTTGCAAAGAGACATTACCTCTCCCCCATAACTGGCTGCTGCCCATAATGCATGACCCACACTCCCCATGGGGTTGACCTGCATCCCCAATGAGGAAGGCCTCCTCAGGAAAGGGTGAAGTAGGAGGGAAAGGATGGTACCAAGATGTGATGCTTACATATAAGATATGTCCATTGCTAGTAATAAAAAGTAAAATATATATTAAAAAATTATAAAAAAAAAATAAAGAAAATTAAACGGCAGGACTGGAGAGATGGCTTAGCAGTTAAGGTGTTTGCCTGCAAAGCCCAAGGACCTAGGTTCAATTCCCCATGTCCCATGTAAGCCAGATGCACAAGGTGGTGCATGCATCTGGAGTATGTCTGCAGTGGCTAGAGGGCCTGGAGTACCCATTCTGTCTCTCTCTTCCCCTCCCTCTCTGTCTCAAATAAAAATATTGAAAATAAGCTGGGTGTGGTGGCACACACCTTTAACCCCAGCACTGGAAAGGCAGAGGTAGGAGGATTGCTGTGAGTTTGAGGCCACCCTGAGACTACATAGTGAATTCCAGGCCAGCGTGGGCTAGAGTGAGGCCCTACCTCAAAAAACAAACAAACAAAAAATTCAAAAGAATTAAACCCTAAATACATGGGTAAGTGTACACAATGATCACAAATTGGAAGGTTTAATTCCATGATCATCATCCACTGGTATATAAAAGTGTATTGTCAAGTTTTACTCTTCTACCTGACAATCATGTTGACATGAAGGTACTGGGGAGAAGTTCTAAGCTAAATTTGGGAGATAAGAGGCCATGAACAATAGTAAAAGTTGACAATGAAGAAATGCTTGCTATAAGAAGGAATTATCCAACCTAAAATGTCAATGTCTATGTTGAGCAACATTAATACACAGATACAATATAATTCCATTGAAATTGCACCTAAGAAACACATACACAGATCACAAAGTTTCTAGCCAATCAACTTTTCAATATAATAGAGCAATTTAAGAGTAGAGGAGACAGAAAACTTTCCCATAAATGGATGCACGGTATGTATGCTAATGTTATTATAGTACAGTATTAAAAACCAGGACTTGGGCCAGAGAGAAAACTTAGTAGTTAAGCCGCTTGCCAGTGAAGCCTAAGGTCCCAGGCTCAATTCCTCAATACCCATGTAAGTCAGATGCATAAATTGTATCAAATGTTTGCAGTTTATTTGCAGTTGCTAGAGGCCCATGTGTGCTGACTCTCCATCCCCTTCTCTCCCCCCGTCTCTTTCTAAAATAGATAAAGAAAACATTAAAAAATAAGAATCAGGAGCCGGGCATGGTGGCACAAGCTTTACATCCCAGCACTTGGGAGGCAGAGGAAGGAGGATTACCATGAGTTCAAGGCCACCCTGAGACTACAGAGTGATTTCCAGTTCAGCCAGAGTTAGAGTGAGACCCTCTCTCGAAAAAGAAAAAAAAAATAATAAGAAGAATCAGGATTTTCAAATATGAAAAATTTCCAGTATCAGTCATGGTGGTTAATCCCTGTAATTCCAGCACTCTGTAGGAAAAGCCAAGAGAATGAATCTACAGTACAAGGTTAAAAGTAGTACCAGAAAACCCAAATGATGCCAGGAGTGGTAGAGCATGCCTTTAATCCCAGCACTAGGGAGACAGAGGTAAGAATCACCATGAGTTTGAGGGAATCCTGAGAATACAGAGTGAATTCCAGGTCAGTCTGGGCTAGAGTGACACTCTACCTCGGAAAAAGGAAAGAAAGAAAACCCAAATGAGGGCTGGAGAAATAACTCAGTGGTTAAAGCTGCTTGCTTGCAAAGCCTAACAGCCCAGGTTCAACTGCCAGTACCCACATGATGCCAGATGCTCCATACATCTAGAGTTTGTTTGCAGTGACAAGAGGCTCTATGTGTACCCCCTCATCTCCATCTCTCCTTCCAAAGGCAGGAAATGAGGGTGAATCCAAAATCAGAGGATGCATATACTTCAGTATTCAATGTGATGCACAAAATCATTATGAATTACTGTGGCTAAGAAAAAGATTGGAATACAATTGTCTTACATATCACTCTTCAGCTACCAGGTTGTTAAAACATAAATATATTTGAAGTAATTACTTCATAAAAGGAACTAAAGTTAATTTCTTGTTGTCTAGTGGTGCCCTGGAAATATTACTGAGATACTAAAGGCTAGATGAACTGGGGAAGTTCAGAAAACTAATGAAATGTTCCTACATGATGTCAATTATCTGCCAAGCCTGTATTTCCAGAAAGCACTCAGGCTGTTGGAAGTTCTCTGTTAGGCATAAATACTTGAAAATGGAAAAACTATGTGTTGTATAAAACTAAGAAGGTGATTTCTAACGTCATTTCATAACTAAAATAATGCATTTGGCATTTCTCAAATTATATACTAAACATCTACACTAAAACACAAACATCCCAAGGTCAATATAATAGACCTAACAATGATAATACTTGAGGCTTTTCTTTCTTTCATATGAGCACTTGAAGGTCTCTTGCCACGAAAAACTAATGTCTGCTGCGGACAGCTGGATTGAACCTGGGCTTGCAGGCTGTAAATTCAAGTGTCTTTAACCACTGTGCCATCAATACACTTTGAATACTTAAGGCTTTGTAGACAAGCACGTTAACCGCTAAGTCATCTCCCCCAGCTTGGTTATGACATTTTATAGGTACAGAAGGCAGAAGTACTGAACTACATCAATAGTGCTTAAACTAACTTCTTGTTTATCATAACTGATACTATATATATATTCTATTCTTATATGTTGAATTATCTGATTTTGACTGAGAAATTAAAGAATAAGTAGAATTCACAATAGAATCTAGATGATTTAAATGAAAAGACTTAGTAAACAGACTATAAGTATATGGGTAGAGATAGAAAAACAATTGGGGGTTGGGGACAGGTACAACCTAAAATGGCAAAAGGCAAGAAGGCGATACTGCATTCTATGTTTCAAGAGCCAAGGTAATAATAAAAAGCGGTATTAGAGCCAATTCTATTCATTTAGAGTATCATTGGTAGCATCATCCCTTTGAATCAGTAATAATAGTCCTAAAGTATTCTTCCTTCTTGCCCTTGATTTCTTCACATTTTAAGCCGCTTTATTTTATTTACTTGAAAAGGATGGATGGATTGAAGATAAATAATCTGAGCACACCAGGGCCTCTTAACTCTGTAAACAAACTCCAGAGGCACGAGCTACTTTATGCATCTGGCTTTATGTGAATACTGGGGAATTGACCTGGGGACATTAGACTTTACAGACAAGTACCTTTAACTGCTGAACCATTTCTCCTGCTCTTTAAGTCAAGTTATTTTACTTTATTTTTTGAGACAAGCCCAATAGACTGGCCTTGTTATTATTAATGGTGTGTGTGTGGGCGGGGGGGGGAATGGCATGCCAAGGTCTCCAGTCACTGCACTCTAAGTCCAGACAGGGCCCCTTGTGCACATGTGCAACACTGCACAGTTGTGTGTCTGCGCATCTGGCTTACGTGGGACCTGGAGATTTGAACATGATTCATTAGACTTTGCAGGCAAGGGCCTTAACCACTAAGCTATCTCTGTAGGCCCCTTTAAGCCAATTTACAAAACACCTGTTTTGCCTTGAATCCCTCTGTAACTTTAGGAGAAAATGGGCTGATACAATAAAATTTCAACTTACATTCTGAAAATTAATTACTAATCAAATATTCTGATAAAGTGGAAAATATTAACTCAACATGTATCAGAGATTATTGGCTTTTATAATATAAAGGTATTTTTTACCATCCTTGCAATATTTTCAATGAATAAAAATTTTCAGTTTTTTGCTGTAGTTTATAAATTTTTTTTTTTTTTTTTTTTTTTTTTTTTTTTGAGGTAGGGTCTCACTCTAGCCCAGGCTGACCTGGAATTCACTAGGTAATCTCAGGGTGGCCTCGAACTCACGGTGATCCTCCTACCTCTGCCTCCCGCGTGCTGGGATTAAAGGCATATGCCACCACGCCCGGCAATATTTTTCTTTTATAACAGATCCTAAGCAAGCTTTTAAGGGAATTTCATCCTTGTTCATTTTTAGATTTTTAAAATACTTTTCTTGTTTCTGCTATTTTTTGGCTACGCAAGTCTCAAATTAGAAATAGTCCTGCCTGACTACCAAGTAGTTTGGATTATAAACACATACATACTCCATGCTCACCTTGCATTTTAAATCTTCATGCACTGTAAAGTTATCCTAGTGTAGTAGGTCTAAAAGAATTTTTTGAGAGCAACAGACAAAGAGTCAGAGAGAGAATGGGCACACCAGGGCCTCCAGCCACTGCAAACTCCAGACGCGTGTGCACCCTTGTGCATTTGGCTAATGTGGGTCCTGGGGGATCAAACCTCAAACTGGGATCCGTAGGCTTCACAGGCAAGCGCTTAACCACTAAGCCATCTCTCCAGCCCATCTAATTCCCCCATTTTTATCTTAAGGATGGGGCTTCCCAATCTTCTACTAAATGTACATGTATATACTGAATATACTGAATTCTGCACCTATTGGCTATGGAACTTAATATATTATCAAACTGTCTTATTGCTTAATTAGCTTAGCATACTCATTTTTATTATCTAATTAAGAGCTTTAACTCCAATATAAAGTAAAACATGAATTATGAGGGTACTCATTCTTATCTTGAGAGTGAAAATACTGACATCCCTTAAGCATGATGTTGGCTCATTTTGAAAATAACACTCCATTCTCTCTCTCTCTCTTTACCTTGACTCATTTCTGGGTAACAGAAAAGTATGAAAATACAGAGAATACTCTCTACCCAAATTCTTCAGACATAAACATTTTACACCTGTTTTTTTTTTTTAATTATTTTTTCGAGGTTGTGTCTCACTCTAGCTCAGGCAGACCTGGAACTCACTATGCAGTCTTAAGGTTGCCCCAAAGTCATGATGATCCTCCTACTTCTGCCTTCTGAGTGCTGGGATTAAAGGCATACGCCACCTCTGTCTTAATTTCTATACCTCTTCACATACCAAGTGTTGATATGAGTAATCTGTAGACATGATATTCCTTTATTTTCTGCCAGAATAAATTATCCTCAAAAGTTATGTAGCTACAGTATATTTATTAGCCTATGAGATTAACAATAGATAAAATGCATATTTAATGGTCTTGTACACAGAGGAAATACAGGTTTCAGTACTTCTCTCACAGATTTATGTCAAAAGAAACTGTAAGGTCACACATCGTATTCAACTGCCAATTTTGTTTAGTCTCTTCAAGGTGCAATTGTTTCTGAGTCATGTCTAAGTATTTTATAATACTAATATTTGAAGAGTACAAGATAATCGTCTTTGAAAAATACATTTCAACTTCTCCTTTCTGATGTTTCTTCATGAGTAGATTCAGTCCAAATGAATTGGGTAAGAATACTACAGAAGTGATGTTGAGTTCTTTAAAGTACTTTCCAGGAAATACCTGGTGTCAACTAGTTCAGTAACTCAGTAATGTTTTCTTACATCACTTGATTAAGGTAATGTCTTTCTCTGCAAAGTTTCTATTTTTACATATTATAAAAAGTAGGCATCATGTAAGGAATCACTTTGAGACCGGATGAATATTATGTTCACTATATTTTCTTAGCCAATCAGGATTATGGAGAAAGCAATGAGACTTCAAAAACTATGTTAGAGGAGGACAAAGTGATCTATGCCTACAATGATAGCACTTGAAGACATGAACCAAGAGGATTGCCAGTTCATTTGTTGTGTTCTCATTCAATTTTAGGATCAGCACTTTTACCTTTGCTTTTTTTTTTTGTTGTTGTTGTTGATGATGATGTTGAGAATGTAAATATTAAGAGAACACCAAAGATCAGGACTATTCAAAAAGTACACTCAGGGATAGGGAGACAGCTCATTTGGTTAATTGTGTGCCTCACAAGTATTAAGAAATGGCTTAGCAGTTAACGCATTTGCCTGAAAAGCCTAAGGACCCTGGTTCGATTCCCCAGGACCTATGTAAGCCAGATGCTGGAGGCTGGAGGTCCTGGTGCGCCCATTCTCTCTGCCCCTTCCTCAAATAAAAAACTAAATACATAAAATTACACACACACACACACACACACACACATAAATAAATAAAAGAAACGGATTCCCAGAACTCAAATTTTACGAGGCTGGGTAGTTGCATAAAACAGTAATCCCAGTACTGGGGAGCTGGGGGAGGTGGATCTCTCAGACTCACTGGCAAGTCAGGATAGCCTACTTGGCAAGTAGAAAAAATAGACAGCACATGAGGAATGACAGTCTGAGATTGTATTTTGGCACACAGCACATACACCAACATATACATACTCACACAAAAAAGTTTGTTTAAATTAAGATACCATGCCCACACCAATTTCCTTGAAGCTTTACAAACACACCTCCTTATAAGTAAGCAAACTCATTATTTTGTGACTTATCCTTTTTGCATTA